>NC_043017.1:7558802-7778802 GCF_006345805.1 Octopus sinensis | reverse complement strand
AACAATGACTACATAATATTCTGGTGCAAATATGATATTGATTGATTGAGTGATCCCATCAGTATTTCATATCCATCATCATCATCATCATCATCCCAGTTATACCTATTCTACAACTACTTGTAGTAGTAGTAGTAGTAGTAGTAGTTGTAGTACCACTACTAATACTTCCATGTTAACAGACAAAAATCTAAACGTTGTCAATCCTATGATATCGATACCTGTCTCACAGTCTCATACACACACACACACACACACACATATATGTGTGGGCTGGTTGGAGGAAGAAGGACAGCATCCGTGACCTTTGTCAGGGACTCCAAGACTGACGGGAGGAAATCTGACCACAGACCAGATATCTGGTATGAACAGAGAGGACTCCGCAAAGGCACCTGTAGACCAGGTGATGGTGTTGCGTGTTGTGCATTTATATACATAAGCATAAGTGTATGTGTGTGTATATATATCTATGTGTGTGTATGTATGTATATATATATATATATATATGAAGTAAGTATATGCATATATATATATATATATATATATATATATATATATATATACATATATATAGAATAAGTATATGTATGGATGTATGCGTGTATATCATTGTTGGTGTATATAACAACAGTATTAAACATTTTAAGCACTAATTATTTATAAAACAACAAACATTATATGCACTATTTAATGTGTGTGCATGTGTGTGTACACACACATGCACACACATGCAATGATCACTATTGTCCAGTGACTGGCTGTCAGTGAAATATGTACCGACCAAAGTGATTCATTCATTTAGATCATGTGGTGTGTGCTGTCAAATGCAGCACAAGTTGCTTTAATAAACTAGGAGAGAGAGGGAAAAAAAGTGGCTGCCCATCACAAAACAAGAACAATTATAAGAAATAACTAAAAGAAAACTCAAATTTGCTGCTCTTTTTTTTTTGCGTTTTTTTTTCAGACCCAACCAGCAAAATAGAAAAAAAAAGAAATAAATTAAATAATTACTATAAAATTCATTGCTCGATCTCTCTCTCCCATCTTTTTTTTTTTTAACTCATACACACCTATTTCTAACAAAAGATCTGAAAGTGTGATGGTGGTGTGAAGGGTAGTGATAGGTGATGATGTGTGATGATGGTGGTGATAGTGATGGCGGTGGTGGTGATGAGGAGTGGTGGTCGTCGTTGTCATGATGGGTGATGTTGGTGGGTTATGATGATGTTTTAGCATCGATGATTGTAATGGTCCTGCTGCTATTTCCAAAGTATTCCATCAGCATTACCAGCAGCAGTTTCATGAGAAGTCATGTGACACACACACAGCTCCCTCTCTCTCTCTCTTTATATGTGTGTATGTATGTATATATATATATATATATATATACACACACACACACACACACACATAAAAACAGTTACACACACAACCACCACAATACCACAGCACACACACACACACAAACACATACAAATGCCACCACCACTACTACAGCGCACACAATTACTGCATTTTACTGACACCTTGGCTCCCCACCACCCCAATGACAGAAAGGCAAATTTGACCCTGGAGTGATTAGAAATCGAAACATTACTTAATACTGCAAATCATTTTTGTTCAATACTCTATCAATTCTGCCAATATATCACCCTTGATTATAATAATAATAATAATAATAATAATAATAATAATAATAATAATTATAATAATAATAATAATCCTTTCTACTATAGACACAAAGCCCGAATTTTATGTGGAGATGGGGAGACACGATTACATTGACCACAGTGCATGACTAGTACTTATTCTATTGACCCCCAAAAGGCTGAAAGACAAAGTCAACCTCAAAGGAATTTGAACTCAGAATGTAAAGACGGATGAAATGCTGCTAAGCATTTTGTCTGGCAATGCTAACGATTCTGCCAGCTGACTGCCATATGATAATAAGAATAAAATAATAATAATAATAATAATAATAATAATCCTTTCTACTGAAAGGATAGGGCTGCAAATCTAGGGTTAAGGGATTAAGTCGATTACATCGACCCCAGTATGTAACTGGTACTTAATTTATCGACCTCGAAAAGATGAAAGGCAAAGTCAACCTTGGCAGAGAATTTGAACTCAGAATATAGTGGCAAACAAAATACCGCTAAGCATTTCACCTGGCATGCTAATGATTATGCCAGCTTGCCACCTTAATACTAATACTAATAATAATAATGATGATGATGATGATGATAACAACAACAACAACAATAATAATAATGGTTTTAAATTTTGACATAAGACAAGCAATTTTAGATGGATGGAATACCTTAATTACATTGACACCAGTACTTTAACAAGTCAGTGGGTGAGTGCAGGTAGAACATTCCAGTGGGATGACTTTATAACAATGAAGGATTGGGAACAGAGGTTAATGTAAAGTCTGGGTGGAACAGACCCAATATGGGTAACAAGGAGCAGAAAGATGAGTGAGTCAAGAGTGCCAGGGAAGTGGTGGCTCCAGATCAACTAGTTTCAAAGAGCAGAAGCCAATGTAGTAGTGATATAAAAGGTAGAGAGAGGAGACAACAGTCATATTGCACTGAAGTGTAACTTTATTTTAATCAGTCAAGTTTAATTGTGATCTAGGATATCTGTGTGTGCAGCAACTCCACCAACTCAGATGTGGGGAGTAGCACTCAATTATGGTCCAGTGACATAGCTAGAGTATGTGTCACCCAAGGTAGATCTTGAGTTCGCCAAGTACCCAGCCATCCAGTCCCAAAACCTATACATCTTTATACAACTATCCCAAAAGTGACACCCCCATAAAAGCATCACCCCTTGCTATGCTACTGTTATGAATCTCACTTGAGTTTTGATTTTGAAGGTCAATAATTGTGAGGGAATTGAAGTGGAGGTAGCTGAAAAATGTTCTGGCCCTGTAGAGGGAGGTCAATTTTTATGACTTAGTCTTTGGCTATGTAGAGGATGTGTGTTCACCAGGAAAGATTTTCAGCAAAAGTAAGGCCCGGTATTTGTAGTAACTTTAAGGGTCTAGTCATGTGATATTTGTCAGGAGAGAGTGCACTGCAATGTTTTCTTGGTGTGTGCTTAGTAGGGGAAATAGATTGGTAGATTGGCAGGAGTGGTAGAATGTCTGACAGAAATGCCTTACAGCAATATTTACAGCCATCTATATTCCAAGTTCAAATCTCAAAAAGGTCAAGTTCACTTTGCATCCTCTGGGACTGATAAAATACCAATCAATTTGAAGGATTCAATTAATTGACTATACCACCTTCACTAAATTTATGGTCTTCTTTTGTCAATGTTAGAAATTAATATCAGAGGAAAATCTGTCAACCTGGAATGAAAGCTCTCAAGTAGCGTAAAACGAATGTGTGGTGTTCATACCTTCCCCACAGTCTTTTGCAACAACATAAGGAAATTATGTAGTTACAATCAAGAAATCATAACATACAAAAAACACACACACACATGTATATGCACATGCACACACATACATGCATGTGCATCCACACAGACATACACACACCATATGCATCCAAACACACACACAGATGCATCCAAACACACACACAGATGCATCCATGCACACACAATATCAAATTCTGAGACTAGCATAGGGTAAATGCTTGTACAGGACATATAATAGTTGACTGAAACATCCTCAGTATATAACTGGTATGTTATATACTGAGGGCAATGAAAGTCAAGGTCAACTCAGACAAGAACATTTGAATGAATCTACATTTCAAAACTCATTTAACCCTTTCAATACCAACCTGGCAGAAACCGCCTCTGGCTCTGTAGTACAAATGTCTTGTTTTCATAAGTTTTGAATTAAAATCTCCCACCAAACCTTAGTCCCAATTTATGTTCCTAACACTAGCGTAATGATAACGAAGTTATTTTACTAAATTCTTTGTTATATTTAAAGTAATTGAAAGAAACACAGAGCATCTCAAAATAAATACAGTAACGAAAGGGTTAATCCAACATTCTACAATTTCTGACAATTCAACACCAACAGCTTATCTCTAATAATCATCTCTGACTTAAGCACAAGGTAACATATTTCAACAAGGAATAATCATTTCCAGAAATATTACTTGGTGCGGGCCCTATGCTAATATAAAGCTTAGGAACACTTTGATTTAAAAAAGGAAAAAAAAGCTTCACAAAAATTGAAAACCTGTTTCTTAATTATTGAGGATCCTGCAGATAGCAAGACTTTAATCTGTAACTTTGTTTTAGTTTGTGTCTGAATTTAGCATTGAAGATACAGTCCATTATAGATGATTGTATCTCTAATGTACATGCTGATAGATCCCAGAAAGATGAAAGACAGAGTTAACTTCTGTGGAATAGCAACTCAATATGTAAAGGTATCAACTTAATATGCCATAAAGCATTCTGTCTGAGATTCTATAGGTTCCACCAATCTAGAGCCATTGAAAATAATAATAATAATAATAATAATAATAATAATAATAATAATAATAATAATAATAATAATAATTCTTTCTACTATGGGTACAATGCTTGAAATTAAGGGTAGGGCAAGTCGGTTACATCAACCCCAGTACTCAACTGGTCCTTATTTTATTTATTTTATCAACACTGAGAGGAGGAGAGGCAAAGTCGACCTTGGCAGAATAATAATAATGATAATTCTTTCAAATTTTGGCACAAGGCCAGCAATTCTGTGGGCGGGAATAAGTCAGTAACATATTAACCCCAGTATTCAACCCTGAAAGGATGAAAGGCAATGACAACCTCAGCAGAATTTGAACTCAGAATGTAGTGACAAGCAAAATACTGCTAAGCATTTCATCCAGTGTGCTAATGATTTTACCAGCTCACCACCTTAACAATAATGATAATAATAATAATAATAATGGTTTCAAATTTTGGCACAAGACCAACAATGTTGGGGTGGGGAGGTAAGTTGATTTCATCAACCCCAGTTCACAATTGGAACTTATTTTATCAACCCAGAAAGGATAAAAGCAAAGTCAACCTCAGTGGAATCTGAACTCATAATGTGAAGGTGGACAAAATACTGCTAAGCATTTTGTCTGGCTTGCTAACAATTTGGTCAGATTGCAATCATAACAAGAGCACTCAGAGAGCACAAACATCTGGCAAGGCAACACCAATGTCCTCTCAATGATTAACCAGAGATGATTTTAAAAATGAGAATACCTGAAATAAACTCAACTGCTCTCACAAACGAGAATACTAAAAATGAACCTGACCACTCTCAAAAATTAAGTAAAAAATCAGGAAAAATAATCCAGAATACTTGTCCAGTACCGGATCAATCCCAAAATCTAATCAGTTCATGACAGTCACGAGGCCAAACATCCCTGAAAGTTTCATCCGAATCCATTCAGCAGTTCTTGAGATATCTTGTCCATGGACAAACTAACAAACAAACAAACATGACAGAAAACAATACCTCCGCTTTTGCTAAGGTGGAGGAAATAATGATAATGAAGATTGGTGTACTTTACACAATGCCCAAATTGTTACCCAGAAGGCTAAAGGATACTGAAATTGAGGCTCACATTGTTGACCTCAGGAAAGTGCAATCCTGTGTTCTCCAAGAATCCTCAGAAAAATTCTTGAGATTTAAGGAGACTTGTTGTCACCAAACCTCAAAACAATATCCCTGTCAACTGATATATCATGCAATAGATTTAATAAAAATAATAATAACAATAATAATAATAATATATTCTGACAAAGATATAAGTTTATGGGGGAGGGCAGGAAACAGATTACGTTGATTCCAGTGCTTAATAGTAGTTTCTATTTTAGGCACAAGGCCAGCAATTTTAAGGGGAGGGGTTTGTAACTACCATTCTCCCCGGGAACTACATTAAAGATACACATGTTGTAGAGTACTCAGCCACTTGCACATTAATTTCAAGAGCAAGCTGTTCCATTGATAAGATCAAACGGAACCCTCATCGCCATAAGTGACAGATTGTCAATTAAACAGTCCAATGACTGAAATAAGTTAGAAAAAGAAACAGGCATGGAAAACAACAACATACAAATGGAATGAAGCAAGCTGTCCCAACAACAAGGCAGTCAAATAAGGAAGCCCACAGATCCATGGTTACTCTGACTACCAAAGGGCAAAGCCTTCTCACAATTGTATTCTTCAACCTACAGCTACATGTAAGGATTAGACCCATTCACAAGGTTAATCTCTTAATGTTCATTCATCTTTCAGTAAATTCCCTGAAGAGCAGCAGGGTTGTGGATTATGTCACTTTTCAAAACTGGACACCATCATTTCCTTTCATTTGGATTACTTGCTACTTCAAAATTTTAACTTTCCAAGTTAAGTATCCTCTTGAATATCGTATTAGACTAGAAACTCAGTAAATTAGATCTGGCAGAGTATAAACATGCATACATATATCTCTTATCATTTATTTCAGTCATATGACTGTGGCCATGCTGGAGCACCACATTGAGTAATTTTTAGCTGAATGAATCAACCCCAGTAATTATTAGCCTGGTACTCATTCTATTGGTCTCTTTTGCCAAACTGCTAGGTTATGAGAACATAAACACACCAACACCAGTTGTCAAGCAGTGGTGGGGGTTAAACATGCACACATATATATACATGAGGCTTCTTTCAGTTTCCATCTATCAAATCCACTCACAACGCTTTGGTCAGCTCAAGGCTATAGTAGAAGACACTTTTCCAAGGTGCCACGCAATGGGACTGAACCCAGAACCATGTGGTGGGGAAGCAAACTTCTTACCATACAGCCATATAATTTACTAACAACTTTTTTTTTTCATAGGCATAGCTGTGTGGTTAAGAATTTTGATACCCAACCAAATGGTTTTGAGTTCAAACCCACTGCACAGCTTTTATAGCCGTGGGCCAACCAAAACTTTGTAATGAATTTGGTGAGCAGAAAGTGAAAAAAGCTTGTCATGGGGATTGGGGTATAGGTATCCTTGTCTTCACTTCACATGATGGTTGTAAAAGAGAATCACCTTCATACAAGCAGTGTCATTCATTTCCATTCTTCCATGGAAACATGTCTGTCCATGGGGAGATATTACCTTGCTTGCAAACAGGTGAAGGTTGGTGACAGGAAGCGCATCTAACTACCAAAAATCTGCCTCAACAAATTCCATCTGACCCATGCAGGCATGGAAAAGCAGATGTTAAAACGATGATGATGATGATGATCCAACAACATGATGGTAGCATCACCTCCCTCTTCAAGTGGAACTTAAGTTGATGAGGGTTCAGTCAAAAAGGAAAGTATGTCTTCAGTCTTTACAATCTTGTCCACCTACAGTTTCTTTCTTCACAGCCAACAGAGGAAAACTTCCCAGTTTCTAGTTGGCACAAAGCCGGAAATCTTGGAGGAAGGAGCAACAGTCAGTTATTAACACCGAAAACTGAATAACTATTTATTTTATTAAATCCCAGAAGGATGAACCTGTGGCCAAGATTGAAAAAAACTGAAGATGTACTTTCAACATGAAGTGATTCTGGCAGAATTGAAACTCAGATTACCACATCAGATCAATTCTGCTATTATGCTGCCCTTGAAATAATGGGTTCTAAGATTAATTAACATAAGACCTTAAGGCAAAGCTAACTTCCCTTGTCATAATAATAATCATAATGGTTTCAACTTTGGACACAAGGCCAGCAAACTCAGAGGAGGGGGCTAATCAGTTACACTAACTCCAGTGTTTAACTGGTACTTATTTTATCAACTGAGAAAGGATGACAGGCAAAGTCAACCTCGGTGGAATTTGAACTCAGAATGTAAGGACAGATAAAATGCCACTAAGCCTCTTGCTCAGCTAATAATAGCTTCCCACATTGAGAGAAAAAAAACTTAGGATCTAGAGAGAAGAAATAAGATGGAAAAGCATTCGTGCTTAGTCAATTCTGATTGAGCTGCAAAGACACTTTAGCCATGCCCATTCCATATAATATTCAGACAGCGTTCTTAAAACAATATTATCCAATGTGTCCTTCTTTTTTAAAAAAAATTATAAGCTGTGATTCAAGGAGATGTAGCTGATGTTTCTAGCAGGTTGGGTGACCAGACTGGCTAAACTGGTTGTAGTTTATATACACCTGGTCACTACCAGGTGGAATGGTCATCATTTGTCAGTCTAAAATACCAAAGAGAGACACTACCTTTGGGTCTTGTTCATTATGCATATGTATAAACATATATATATATATATATATATATAATATATATATATATATATATATACACATATATATGTTTTTTTGTATCGTCTATCTGGATATTTTGTTGTCCCTTTTTGTATCACCTAGTTGTCCGGATGTTTTGCATTCTTGTCCCATTTTGTATTTTATTTTATATATATATGTATATATATATATATAAAATATATATATATATACATACATACATACATACATACATACATACATACATACATGTGTATAGATGTGTCAGTGTTATATATACCTGTGTGTCAGTGTATTTATATTTATTTCCGAGCATGTATGTGTAAGTGTGTACATAAGTATGTGTGCATGAATGTGTAAGAATTACATGTAGAAGTAGTGTGGGTCTGTGTGTGTGTATAAGTAAAGTGTGAGTGCATGTATGTAAATATTGCATATGTGTGTGTAAGTATAGTATGTGTGATGTGTGTATGTAAATATTGCATATGTGTGTGTAAGTATAGTATGTGTGATGTGTGTATGTAAGTGATGTCTCAATGCGTGTGTATCAGGGAGTGGTGTGTTGTATGTGTCAGAGAAAGATCTATCAAAATATTTTTGTGTAATGAGTAATATTAATGTGTATGTATACAGGTGGGGTAAGGGTATCTAAGAATGAAGGATGGGTAGATCAATTGAGACTGCTAATATAGGTGAGGTGTAAGTCAATCAGGTGTGTGTATGAGTTGTATGTATGTCCACTTATATGTAAGCCAATGTGCACAAATTAATATGAGTCAATGTATGTATGTGTAAAAGTATATTCATGCACATTGTCTGTGTGTGTGTGTGTATTTTCATATATATATATATATATATATATATATATATTCTTGTTTCAGTCATTTGACTGCAGCCATGCTGGAGCACCACCTTTAGTCGAGCAACTTGACCCCAGGACTTATTCTTTGGAAGCCTAGTACTTATTCTATCGGTCTCTTTTGCTGAACTGCTAAGTTACGGGAACGTAAACACACCAGCATCGGTTGTCAAACGATGTTGGAGGGACAAACACAGACACACAAACATATGCACACACACACACATACACACACACACACACACACACACACACATACGATGGGCTTCTTTCAGTTTCCATCTACCAAATCCACTCACAAGACTTTGGTTGGCCCGAGACTATAGCAGAAGACACTTGTCCAAGGTGCCATGCAGTGGAACTGAACACAGAACCATGTGATTGGTAAGCAAGCTACTTACCACACAGCCACTGCTGTGCCCCTATATATGTATATACATAGATATATATATATATTTGGGTTATATTTTTAATACTCATATTTTGAGTTCTAGTTTTCACTCTGTTGCTTCTGCTAAATATTAATAAAAAATATACATAAATATATATACAGCTGTATCTATGATTGTGTAGTTAAGAAGCTCTCTTTGTAATCATGTGGATTTGGGTTCAGTCCCACTGTGTGGTACCTTGGGTAAGTCTCTTCTACTAGAGCCCTGGATCAACTGATATCTTGTAAGTGAATTTGGTAGCTGGAATCTGTGGGTAAGTCCATCATGCATATGTATATATATGAGTATATATGTAAGTATGTATGAGTGTTACCCCTATCACCACCTCCTGATAACTGGCCTTGGTTTGTTTGTCCCATAACTTAGCGTCTTGGCAAAAGAGATTAATAGAATAAGTACCAGAGTAGTGCATTAGCATGGCTGCAGTCCAGTGAACCCCCAGTGCAAAACCGATTGATAAGATCGGCTGTAATGAATGTATAATTACTGTACATTTCAATTAATATACCCACTCCACTGATAGATGCAACAGACTGGTGTCCAGTCCAGGTGGGGAACTTATACACCGATGAAACCAGGAAACCGACCCTTATGAGCCAAGAAGGAAAATCTACAACAACAACAACACTGACAGATATATGAGTGCATCTTTTTCCTAACTTATGGACTCTTAGATGGCTTGCAAACACACACATACATACACACACATGTATATGTATCCAAGTGTGTGTGTATAACTGCACATGTATGTATGACAATGTATGTATTTATTTTTATATTTGGGAATATGAGAATGCATGTATATGAATACACATGTGTAGGTGTACATATATGAATATGTGAATAGATGTTATATATGCATATGTGTGCGAGTATCTATGTTCGTGTGGTTTCCATTAGAAAGGAAAGGATTGTCACCATGACCTTTACAGGTCTGTCTCCCAGACTAGTGAGATTAATGCGGCTGATGTTCAGCTTCAACAAGTGAAAGTTAACATTTGTTGTACAAAACATGTGAGGATGTTGAACAGAATTCCATAATGTTAACATTCTGGGAGAAAAAACTGCATTAAATAGTTATTGTGAGGTTTCAGATGAGGAGACTAATGTGGCAGTAGAAATTGAGAAGAGGTGAGATACATATGTGTGTGTGTGTAATATAATATAATATATATATGAAATATAATAAATATATTAATATAGATAGATATCATGGTATTACGATATTGACTAGATTATTGGATGTTATTATACATCAGTGGTCACATGCTTCGCATTCTTTTAGCTTTCAAATGACAGCACCCTGCTGGCTAGGCGAGCAGGCCATCCTCCCTGATCTGAAGACTGTTCTGTCAGAGGGTCACCCATTTAAAGCTGAATGGACTGGGGCAACGTGAAACAAAGTGTTTTAGCTCAAAAACACAACGCACCACCTGATCTGGGAATCAAACACACGATCATGAGTGCAACACCCTAACCACATGACCATGTGCCTTCAGAGGAGCAAAGATTGCTGTATTAGTTATAGAAAGGGCAGAGTGAAGAGACAGAGCACCTGTGAAGCAGTCATCAGTGCACTTGGTTAGCAAGTCCTTGCCAATCAGTTAGATGGGGTTCTTTTGGATGAAGTCAGGGATGTACTTGTGTGTAGAAGCAGAGCTAACCCAGACATGGAAGCCATATTCTACTGTAGTTCCTATTCTGAAGTATTTCTTGACATTTGGAAAGCAAGCCTTTGGAATGTAATTTTTTGCTGTTTTATCTAGATAAGATTGCTACGACCACAATTTGTTAGAAATAACAGTTAAATTCCCTCAATTCTGATATTGAAGAAAACGGGATTAAAATCTCTTTCATCATAGATCTTCACGACCAGGGCTGATCTGGAGTGAATATTGTCCACACACACACACACGAATCACCAATCTCGAATGATTAAACTCCAGTGACATAGCTAAGTGTGAGCCGCCTGAAGCAGCCTCTGAGTTTTCCGTCCCTCCCACATCCTCCCAGGTCCTAAGCCTATACAGGCTTATACAGCAGACCCAAAAGCGTCGCCAGAGACGGACCTCCCTTTCACCCGTCACCCCAGCTACTCTATTGATAAACTACATGTTTTCAATTTTATCCTCTCTTGCACTTTACTTTATTGACCTCGAACGGGATTTGAACTCAAAACGTTGTAACTAATTACTGCAAGTCGTTTTGTCCACTGCTTTAACGATTCTACAGTTCTATCACCGATTTATTCCATTGGAATAAGCCAACAAATTTGAAGGGCAGTCGATTAGATTACCAAGCAGGACATAATTGGACCACTTATATCAGTCCTACCCTTTTATCAGAGTAGGACCGTCTTATCAGCATTATATACGCCCGGACATACATAATGTACAGTATTTATTTATTTATTGACAGCAAGCCACAGCATACAAGAGATCATAATTGAGCCCACTAGACCGACGAAGCACTCGGACAACTGGCCAGTGTCTCCATGCCCTTAAGATAGCCCTAGCTGCCATCAAAGTGGACCTCGATGGTACTTGAACTCGGAACATCAATTAAATACTACAGCACAAAGCATTTGTTCGTTCCAGAGCGCTACCGACCGATTCTGCACTGCCAGAAGGACCAATATGAATATTATACATTAGGATACAATGACACGAACAAAGCATTTCAGATGAAGGGTTGCCTGTACAAATCATAAAGGTAAACACACACACACACACCTAAGCCCAGTCCGAGACTATGATAATCAGCAGAGATAATAATCACTCATGTATATACATACACACTAACCCGTACACTTTCTTGCATAGGAGATTTGGAATTAGATGAACAATTTAAATGAAAGTGAAGGGAAATCGAAACCGGTGCGCCCCACACGGCTTATCACCGCACTACTACTAACTCTACAACACCAACAGCTACAATATATTCAACATACATAATTTCCAAAACGAAAATACTGGGCGCATAAAGCTTATTTTATCTGTACACATAATCATGTATGTGTCGTACGTATGCCTATACATATACATGTGTGTATGTGTAAGTGCGTTATACATATATTAAACGTTTATACATGTATGAATTAATCACGTGTGTGTGTGTGTACACACGTTTAATGCACAATGAAAAAAAGAGCTCGATATATGCAGAAAGGTTTGTTCCTCTGTGTGTGCGTGTATCAACAGTAATGTATTTGTTGCCCTTGCATTATTCATATCCATGTCTGTTCACACACACACACATACAAACATATGCATGAAAACCGATTGACACAAGACATGCGCGCGCACGCATACTAGCAGGCATGCATTTACACACACACACACACACAGCGATTTGCCCTGAACAGAGATTCTGTAAAGAGATGTAGGGACAGAGATACATATATTCCAACATTATTACACTGACACACACACACATATATATAACACATTTATATGCTCACACATACACGCTATGACACCAATATACATACACACACACACATATATAAACAGGCAGGTAACGTGTTGGTGATGCAGAAGGAGGAGTCTGCAAGGTTGGGGAAGGCTAGAGATAAAAAGTCAGAATGCTTTAGTTTTTGTGTCATCTCATTATAGAATGGAGAGTATCTGAAGCTCACAGAATAGGGAAGAGCTGACTGAAATATATTCAACGTTACACCTGAAAACCTGAAACGGGTTTTATTCTCGTTATTTTCATACACCCTTCACACACTTGGACATTTCTCTCTCCCTCTCATTTTATATATATATATATATCATTTTATATGCTTTAAATAAAGCATATTACTCTACCACTGGTATATCATTTTATATATATATATATATATATATATATGAATGTCTGTGCGTGCATACATGACCACATATATATATATATATATAATTAGGTGTGTACATCTATATATCGATGTATACATGTGCGTAAACACATCCAAATATCGAGTTAAATGTGTGTATATTATAGGCACGTATGTATATATATATATGTGTGTGTGTATATGCCTATATATACACATGCCTATATGCCTATATATGTGTATATGCCTATATACACACATGCATATATAAATAGGTATATACATACATACGTGCATACATATACACACACTGCATACATGTATATATATATGCACGCATACACGTACATATGCATATATATACATGGACATTTGCACATAAATTCATACACATTTGCGCGTACATTCATACATGTACATTTTACGCACATACATATAAGTACATATACACACATTTATACATGTATATATACACACATTCGTGTATGTATATATCACACATAAATGTGTATACATACACATACATGCATATATCCATATATACATACATAATGTATATAAATACGCATACATAGGTACACACACACACATATACTGTTCGAATGCGTATGATTTGTTGTAGAATCGCTGTTCGTAGTGAAAGTGTTCCAGTTCTCTCTATTCATACTCATATAAAGCTGTGTGTATGAAGGTATACATGTGTAAATGTGCACGCGTGAGAGAGAGAGAAAGAGAGCATATGAGAGACAGAAAGCGCGTGTGTGTGTGTACACCTATCGTCTGTCATTGACTGTTCAAGGAGTTGTAGTCGGGTGAATTTAATCTGGTAATCATAATGTATTTATTTCACTACTACAATCAAACCAGACGATTACATTGTTCTTCTGCAGCGCGTGTGTATAAGTGTGTAAACGGGTGTGCTGGTGTGTTCAGGAAAGCAACGCACACACATTTACACTCACACACATACTAGGGACCATTTCAGGTGTTCCACACAAAATTAACAGGTAAAACCAGGGGAGAACAAAGGCGAGGTGGCGCATTCACAAATGGCACTGGTGATGGGAGGCAGGGCTTGCGCACAATAGAATTTCTAATAAAGGGAAGGAGAGAGGCCTGTGTGTATAGATAGATATATGGATGGATGGATGGATGGATAGATAGATAGAAAATAAAAGGACGGATCTGTGTGTCTGTATGTATATATATATATATATATTATATATATATATATATATATATATACGTATATACACACAAATAATGTATTGATGAAATGATGGAAGCCGGGTGAAGGTTAACATCAAGCGGTGGGCAAACGTATAGGGTGAATATAATTCCCACTATAGTCACTGCATGTAGTTAGTCATACTACAGACACTACAAGAAGTTACAGTCATACTACATACACTACATGTAGTTCTAGTCATCTTATTGACCCTGAATGGCTATAGCCATACAATCGACACTGCATTAGTGAGGTTACATACAGCCACACTATAAAACAGTGCGTTGTGTTACAGCTATATTATTACAATTATTATCACTGATTATTCCCACTCTATGCTAATTAAAGTGGTTACAATGTCACTTGATGTATCGATAGTATAGCACTGTAAGTGATACTGTACCACTGCAGGTGGTTATATTAATACTATACCACTGCAAACGGTTGTATCGATAGTATACCCCCCTGCAACTGGACGTATCCACTACTATCAGTTAAAGCGTTACTACACTACTATAACCAATAAATGTACCCACACCAGACTACTATTACTACTGCAACAACAACCAGCAATGGTACCTACGCTTTACCATTAATTACCAGTGGCTGTATATACCCCAGGCTTCACCATTACCTGCCAGTGGTTCAATGTATTCCTCGCTTCACCACCAACTTACCCACCAGTAGCCGTATGCACCCCAGCCTTCACCACTACCTCCCAATGGCTGAATGTACCCCTTACTTCACCCCTAACTTCCAGCTGCTGTTTATACCCCAAGCTTCACTTCTGCCTATCCGTGGCTATATGTACCCCACACCTCATCTCAACCTATCAGCGATTGTGCACCCCTTACATCACATCTCCCTTCAGTGGGTTGTATGTACACCTCACTTCACATCCATCTACCAGTGGTTGTATGTACCCCTCACTTTACCTCAACCTTCCAATGGCTGTACTTCTCTCTTCTCCACTACCTCCACCACCATCATTACTAATGGCTGTATATACCCGACACTTCACTACCCACCATTAGCGGATGTACCCCGCGTTCTCACAACCCCAATTTTCTGTATGTATCCCATACTTAACATCTACCTACCAATGCCAGCATATACCCCACACTTCACCATTATATATATCAGCGGCTGTACGTACCCCTCACTTCCCCCACTATTTCCCAGTGGCTATACGTTCTCCACACCTCACCACTATTCTTCCCCCACCCCACTCCAATGGTTTTATGTAGTCCACACTTCCCCCACTACATATCAGTGGCTGTACAAAAACTTCAACACCGCCAGAGGTTACACAACGTCGTTGGAACACGTCAAGTGTTGCACCGAACACTGCAACCACCAACACATGAAACGGTTGCAAGCCCTAAAACATTGAATCACTCAGTGCAAGACAGACACCACAGCAAGTGGTTGGGTCTACAAAATGTTTCATCACAAGCCATCTTTTTATCACGTTCTCTCTTTCTTCCTGTTCATTCATTCATTCATTCATTTGGAAGACAGACATTGCAGAAACGGTTTTGGATGTGGTGGAGATAATATATCTATCACCCCGATCGGCAAATGGAACGATAAGAAGAAGAAAAGAGAGAGAGAGGGAGAGAGAGAAAAAGCGGGTTGGGGAAGAAGAAGAAGAAGAAAAGGCAATTTTAAACGGTAAAAAGTATTATCAATGAATGAAAATCAAATAGAGAAATACGCGATGATGAAGAGGAGGAAGAGAATATTTCGTTTGGAAGTCGTCCTCTGGGAAGACAGAGAAAGACAGACAGAGAGAAGATGCACCAGTAGCATGTGCAACAATGAACAGCAAACATGAAACATGCCACAACTCGTTCTAGCCTCCCAAATGATTCTTGTTATATAAAACACTGCATCAAAACCACCACCTCCTTCTGCTCGTTACATACACAAAAATAAAACAGCGCACACCGATCGCTTCAACATATATGTTATACATATAATATAAATAAGACAATGCGTTGAGGGGCAGAGCGAAGTAGTAGTGTGTTTTCCGGGGGTTTCTTTTTCTTTTTGTCTTTTTTCTCCTAAAGGGTTCCCCCCTACCCACACTTTTCTTCTCCGCGTAGAATCGGAATAAATATATATATATATATATATATATATATATATGTGTGTGTGTATAATATTTATAGATATATGCATATTTTTTTTCCTTACCTTAGACCATTGAAAAGCTGTTTTGATTTTTCTAGTAAATGACAGAACTCATTTACGACCTTTTTCTCATTCTCATCCATTGTCATATCTAGCGACATGTTGGAGTCGTCAATCGCTACGCCATAGTCTTGCGAGTAGGGAACACTTCCAGATCAGCAGACAATCATCGATGACCATTACGGATGGCGCAACGCGCAATAACAGCAGCAGTAGTATTAGTAGTAATAGTAATAGTAGTAGCAACAAGGCTTTTTTGGGTGAACGATGACGGAGACTGTTGTGTGTGATAGTGGCGGCAGTGAACGATCGAAAAGGAGAAGGAGGTGACGAGGAGAGGCAAAATAGGAAAATACAACCGGAGTGAGAGAGAGTCTGTAAGAGAGAGAGAGAGAGAGCAAGTAGGAAACGAGGAGAGAGAGGGAAAGCGACGAGAGAACTACGAGAGAGAGATGAATGGATTGATAGAGGATATTACATACATACATACATACATTTATACGTATATTGTGTGTGTGAGCGTGTGTAATAGATATATAAATACATATATACACATAATATATATATATATATATACGTACATACATATATATATATATACGTGTGTATGTATATATGTATGGAGAAATGGATGGAGATGGTCTTTTATTTACACAAACTAACTGTAAAAAAAGCAGTTGTTTTTGTTTTATATTTTCCTTAGTTTCATTATATACATATATATATATGTATATATATGTATATGTATATAAGTGTATATGTATATATATGTATATTAGCAAAACTGATAAGGAGTAAATAGTCTTTCTATATCAAAGCGAAAGAGGCGGAGGAGAGAGAGAGAGGTAAGGAGGAGGAAAAGAGAAAGACTACTATGGCAGAAATAAGGGGAGTGTGAGGGGGGACAAGAGGGAATATTGTAGATGATGAGGAGGAGAGAAGTGCGGGGGTGGAGGTTGAGGTAGAGGTGGTTGTGGTGGGGGGGTGATACTGAAGACTACTATTATGTATTACAGAAAGGTATGGTGATGATGGTTGTAAAGATGTTGGTGATGATGATGATGATGATATCGGTGGTAGTGATGATGATGATGATGGTGGTGGTGGTGGTGGTGGTGTATAATAACGAGAGCTGTGTTGGAGTGTGAAGAACTGTGTTGCTGGCGTATGTGTGGGAGGTATGGTTTATGGTATGGAAGGCAAAGGAACATACTTTCTCCAGAACTGTGTGGGTGGTAATGTTGAATATTTTTACAGGAGAAAAACGAAAATTATCGGCAAACAAATTAATAAAAATGATTAGGCTTTTCGTTGTTTGTTAGTTTTCTTTTTAGATGATGATGATGATGATAATGATGATGATGATAGTGGTGGTGATGGTCATGGTGGTGGTGATGGTGGTAGTGGTGGTGGGGAATGTGTGTGATAATGCTGGTAGTGGTTAAGAGATTCATCAAAAAAAAATCTACTTGCAAAGGTCTCCTTAATAATGATTTGTGATATTGGCACAAGGCGAAAAATTAATGGGAGTGGGGGAAGGGGGAGTAAAATCGATATGATCGATTAAATCAAACCCAGTATCTGACTGGTATTATACTTAAATAATATCAACAACAACAACAACAACAATAATAATAATAATAATAATAATAATAATAATAATCCTTTCTACTAAAGGCACAAGGCCTGAAATTTTTGGAGAGGGGACTTGTCAATTACATTGACCCTGGTGCTTCACTGGTACTTAATTTGTCGACCCCGAAAGGATGAAAAGCAAAGTCAACCTCAACGAAATTTGAACTGAGAACATAAACACAGACAATAACAATAATAATAATAATAATAATAATAATAATAATAATAATAATAATAACAACAATAATTAATAATAATAATATCAATACATTGTATGATGAAAAAACTTCTTTTTTTTTTAAATATATACTGATTGTTTAATAGTAAGTAGCAAACAGAAAACTAATTATTCTATCTTCTGATCAATACGAGTGGTGTAGATGTTATAATTCTATGCATACTCTCAAGAAATATCAATTGGTGTACGTTTAAGAACTGTTCTTCACATTGATTAAATAAGAGTATACACTATTCCGAGTGTATGCATGCGTCGGTGGCGACTGAGTGTTTGTGTGTGTGTGTGTGCCTATGTGTGATTCTGCAAGGTGGGGGTGATGTAAGTGGATGCCAGATGCATGTGTGAGTGTGTGTGTGTGTGTGTGTGTATGTGTGCGTGTGTGTGTGTGTGTGTGTGTGTGTCCACGCACCAGGAGAAAAGAAGATGCAGTGTAATACAACTGGATAAATGGAGCAGGGGTGGGAGGCAAGGAGAAAAGGGGGAGGGAACAACAGGTTTCATTTTGGCCTGGTGCTGGTGTGGTTGCACTCTGGCTGCATGCATTACTTCTGACATTGTTTTGCATCAGCTGCACATTAACAGTGCTTGCAGTAAGTAAATAAATAAAATAAAATAAAATAAATCAGTCAAAAAAAAAAATCACAGAATGTAAAAATCATATTTATTATTATTATTATTATTATTATTATTATTATTATTATTATTATTATTATTATTATTATTAATTGTTGATATGAGACCTCTCTTCTAATTGCATCCTTTTAGCATATTAGTTAGCCTTCATCAAGATTATCATCATCATCACCACCACCACCACCACCATCCTCACTACCACCATTTGTACCACCAACACCATTATCATCATCATCAACATCATCATCATCATCATCATCATCACCATCACGACCACAACCACTGCCAATCACCATCACCCATCACCATCACCATCACTATCATCATCACCACCACTCATCCTCATCATCTTCATCGTCCGCATCGTCTTCATCATTTTCATTTTTATCGTTACTGTCATTATCATCATCACACATTATCAACATTATCATTATCATCATAACTATGCCATCATCATCATCATCATCATCATATTTTGCCATCAGCGGCAGCATCACTACCACCACCACCATAATCATTATAGTATTCTACTCCATCACCATCATCATCATTGATTCAATGTACATATTTTAATTTCTTTCTCTTTTTACCTTTACCAGCATGAGTTTACAGTTCTGCAAATAAATTTCTCCTTGTATTTTAACCTAGCATCAATTTCATCTGCCCCTGTAAAATCAAACGTTTTCAGATCTGAAAAATAAACCCCTTTGACTCAAATCTTTTTTGCCTACCCCCTACCCACCAATTCCCACCCACATCGTGTACCCCCTACCCACTAGTAATCTCTGTCATCACTTCATGTCCATTCTTCCTTTAATTACAATCAACTGTTCTCTTTTGTTTTCCTAAACTGTACAGAAATCTACCAAAATCTTAAACATTGACTTGTTTTTGCAACTCATTTGCATAATTTTTATTCCAGGCATCATGGCTGTGTGTCTAAAGGGCTTGCTTTGCAACCACATGGTTTTAAGTTCAGTCCCACTGCACTGTACCTTGGGTCAGAGTCTTCTGCTAGAGACCCAGGCTGACCAATGCCTTGTAAGTGAATTTGGTCAATAGAAAATATGTGAAAAACTATCACACGTGCGCACACGCATGCACACACACACACACACACACACACACACACATGAAGAAATGAAAGTAATAATAAAAAAA
The DNA here is from genome assembly GCF_006345805.1 of Octopus sinensis. Lineage (NCBI taxonomy): Eukaryota > Metazoa > Mollusca > Cephalopoda > Octopoda > Octopodidae > Octopus > Octopus sinensis. The sequence goes on along the minus strand of NC_043017.1, from coordinate 7,758,341 downwards.
ATAGTAAAAAAAAAGAAAGAAAAATACATGAGCACTCAGTTTTATTTGAAAATTGCATTCCCACTATTCCAGTTCTTTTGTTTCCTGTAAACATTCACTGAACTAAAACTCAAAAAGAAAATAAACACTTGTTTAAGATGATGATTATGAAAAGAGACACCATGCACGGCAGAGAGCAGAGATGAAGCAAAAGTTCTTGAACGCTTTTCAAATAAATGCCTACTTAGTTATCAACCATCCATTACTAAGTTAATGAGGCAAATTATTTGTTCCTTATATTATCTGATACTTTTAGGAAATTCTTGTTTGCATATCCATTTCATCTGCCAGCATCAATGTAAGAGAGTGGTCTGTGACATTAATCAAAGATGCAATGAATTCATCCTTTGTCTATCGTTACAATGTTTCTGGTAAATTAATGACTTGTTGTTGGAACTGTAGATTATTGTAGAATTCTGTGAGAGTTTCAGCCTGCAACAAAGTGTGTCAATAGAGTGCTGACCTCTCACATGAAAGGTCAATGAGTCATAAAGCACTGCATAGTCAACATGGCACTAAATTATACCATTTATCACCATGAAACTGCAAAGCCATGTCACTGCTTAAACAAAAGAATAGTTGTTATTGTTGTTTAATAGCAAATTGGTCTTAATTGAGAAGACCTATAACAAAAAGTTTTCCATCCATGGCTATCCTGCCTTTTGGTCAGGCATCAGGTTTCTATCTAATACTACATTATCTAATATAGTGTTTTAAAAATTGTGAAGGGCGATTTGATGGAAATTTAACTGTTATTTTTAGCAGGTCAAGCATCATTTTAGAGGCTCCCTCATCGGCTCATATCAAATCTACTCGAATTTTTGCATGTATATTTTAATCTCTTTTTGCCTGTTGTCACCATAACATATCCAGATATAAACACACATGAGAATAAACAAAACAAAAAAGAACATGAATAACAGAATAAGATTAGACATGGGACATAGCTACTTCTCTTTTAGGCTTTGCACTTGGAGTTTTGTAGTGTAAAGGATGAAAAAGGTCTCTTATCTTGCGACTCCAAAAAGAAACTTCTCGACCATCAGCTGGAATTGAAACTCTACCCAACCTTCAGGCCAGTAGATAGAATTCCCAAGGATGCCTTTCACATATTTCTATTTCTCAGTCATTGCCCTAGCAAAAAGAGGACATTCAAATCACCTGCTTTGTTACCTGTAATGAATATACCCTGAGACATGGATGCTGAAATCTCAAAGAAAATAAGTATACAGTTTAACAAATGACTGGAACCTCATACAGTTCATCAGTGTTATTGTAAGAAATAGATGCCTCTTAGTGATACTGAGAATCTGTATATGGAAATTATAAGACAATGTACCACAAGGTATTGTACTAGCTCCAACATCTACACAAATGGACAACTGAAAGATGATAGTGCCAAGTGTTTTATTTATGCCAATGATTTATGTATAGCATGCCAAAGGGAAAATTTCAATGAAATCAAAACAAGCCTGAACATCACTTTACACAATCTAAGCTTTTTTCAACAAAGGTAATTATTTAATTGCAAAATACCTGTATCTTCATTCCATCAAAGAAACAAGGAAGTGAATATCTTATGATATAGAACTAAGGTAAACCGCTGCTTGAATGCCAAATACCTTGGGTGTACTAGACCAGATTCTAATATCCAGGAAGCACTTAGATACTCTAAGAGACAAGTTGGACAGGCAAATGGTATTCTATAAAATCAAGCAAGTTCTCAGCAATATTGTGATTCTCAAGCACTCAGAATTACAGATTTTGCTCTGCAAAATATGGGCTAAATCTTCACATACAAGATCTCTAGACACCGTTCTCAATGAAACATACCAATGCCTCAGACATAAACATTAATACCATATATTAGAAGGAATGTTGCCAGCAAAGATGAAACTCAAAAACAGATGTCTTATGAAAACTCTCTATTCTATGGAAATCAGTAAATATGAAGAAGATTAAAATCAAGAAAAAGTTGCATTATATTTACTATTTCTATATGTGTGTCCAAAGAATCATTCTGGTAAATATCCTATAAATGCAAAATATGAAGATGGAACCAACAGAAAATGGGTTGATATGCTCAGATTCACATGAAATGAGTGGACCTTTCTCAATCAGCTCAATACCTGGTTTTGGTTTAAGAAAGGCACCAAAGTGAAATGTGAGACAATGTAGAATTCCCTTTTTGTAACTGTAGAACACAACCCAAATCACGTGTCCATTGCTGGCTTACCTGTAATTAGTTTCTTCTTGTTTAAAAATTTGGGAAATAACACAAAGAATCACAAAATTGGAGACATTCATCCAGGTAGACAAGTGACTATCTGTAAGCTTCATGCACAACTGGACTCTAGTCACAATGCATTACAGAAGATGGTAGAAGACTTTGGGTTTTGAAAACAGTGTATAAAGTGGGTACCTTGGCAGTTGACACCAAATTTGGTGAAGAGAAGGGTGGAAGACTGCTTTGATGTGCTGGAAACATTTAAAATCAATGAAAACATGTTTTTTGTTCTTTTTGCTATCGAGTCATTGGGAATGAAACCTGAGCATATCTTCATGATCTGGAAATGAAGCTTCAATCCATGGAACAGCATCACACCTTTTCTCCAAGGCCAAAGACATTCAAGGGCCAGCAATTGGTCCAGTAAATCATGGTGACTGTTTTGGGGAATGACAAGTATGTCCCCATTCTTTTTGATTTTCTGTATCATGAACAGTAAGTTATACATTGGGACATTTGGAAATGAATCAGGCAAGCAGCAAATTGAGTTAACATATGTTGACCACTGCATGCACCACCGGTGGTTCATCACAATCATCATATGCACCACCAGTGGTACAGTTTCAGAATTTGAGAAAATATTTTATTTTGCATCTTTGACATGGTTCCAAGATGCATACATAATACACACACACATATGATACATGCATAATACACACATACATACACACACACACACACACACATCTATACAATTTCCCATGTCGGCATGGGTTGAGTGATTTAAACAAAAACAGAGGAGTCAGAGGACTGTGCCAACCTCCAATGTCTGCTTTGGCATGGTCTCTACAGCTAGATGCCCCTCCTAATGCCAACCACTTTACAGAGTGCACTGGCTGCTTTTTCATGGCACCAGCACTAGTGAGGACAGCAAATAACTTGCAAGGCAACACCTCTCAAGTGAAGGGAGGCCAAAAGCATTGAGGGAGAGGAAAGAGTGATGGAGGGATGGGAAATGGCCAGCGTCTAATGACTGAAACAAGCAAAAAATAAAATTCACACACATACACACACACACACATACACACACACATATTGGGTCATCCCATAAATAATATAGTTTTTTCAATTGCATGAACTAAAAGTTGGAGGGGGATGAGATAACCTACCTGCATCAACTTGCTATAAAAGCAGGTAGTATTTTTTACCTTGTCCTTATTCTTAGTGCATTTGATTTTAACAGTTATTTTTTCAAAGCTTTAATGGAAGTGACAAAGGAGTATATTCAGCATATTTTGCTTTATGAGTTCAATAAAAGCAACAACACAATGGAAAGTTTAGGGAATATTAATGCAGTATATGGGAATCAGACAATAAACATAAGCCAGAGTTGATGGGGGTTCCAGAAATTCCGAGTCAGAAACTACAGCCTAGAAGAGAAGTTTCATTCTGGAGGGCCTGTAGAACTTGATGAGGACGTTCTACAAACCCTGGTGGAACAAAATCCTATTGTAACTGTTGAGGAACTAGCAGAGAAACTTGAACTTGGTCATTTAACCATTCATTAACACCTGCATACCATTGGAAAAGTCTGAGTCTAATAGCATTCAGAGGGTGAATGTGTGCTCTTCTTTGCTGTCACACCTCACAAATGAACCTTTTTGGGACTGAATAGTGACTGCTGACGAGAAATGGGTTCTCTATAAAAATGTCAAGTACTGAAGACAGTGGGTAGGGAAAGGGGGGATACTGGCACCCCAGGCTAAAGAAGGTCTTTACCCACATAAGGTGTTGTTATTTGTTTGGTGGGATATGAAAGGCTTAGTCCACTCTGAACTTTTAAACCTAAACGAAATGATAACAAAGGAGATCTACCGTGAGCAGCTTGAGTAGCTTAAATCAGTTTTTGAAGGAAAATGACCATCTTTGGTTTCAAGACAAAAGGTGTTCTTCCATCAGGATAATGCTTGGCAACATACAGCAAGGATGACATTCTAAAGGGTGGAGCAGTTTCAATGGGAAACAATGCTCCACCTACCATATTCACCAGACATTGCCCCATCTGATTATCATTTATTCTGCAGTCCTCAAAATCATTTGGACAGAGAAAATATGAATTCTGTAGAGGAGGTCAGAACAGTACTGGAGGAGTATTTTTTGTCATAGACAAGTGAATTTTGGGAGAGGGGCCTTGCAAGTGTACCAGATAGATGGAAAAGCATTGTAGAAAATGAAGGAGAGTATATTTTAGATTAAGAAAGAACTTTATCTTAATTTTGGAAAATAAAAGAACTATAAAAGAACTGCATTATTTATGGGACGACCCAATATATATATATGTATGTATATATATATAAAGATAGATTTTGAATGAGAAATGTTTACTGATGTGGCAAGTTAAAATGATGATTTGAGGAAGGAGATCTTACTATATAGAATATTTTATGCCTCACTTCACTATATGTTCTTTTTGCTGAAAGCAAGCCAAGAAAAATTCCAGTGTCATTATTTGCACACATTTTATACTCTCAGTCATGTATATAAGCCTTTGCTGAGGAGGTTTGATAAGACTGAAAGATGTATAGTGTTGTCACTAAGTACAAGAATGCTCTCACCCTTCACTGAGTGCTGCTATTCAGTAATTTTTCAAGTTAGATTTCGAAGTTATCTCCCTTGCCACTCTAAATAAGAATTATCGTTAACACTAATGATTGGTATGTAGAGGCAAAGATTTCAGCTGAAATTTTAACGGTTTGAAATTGTTTAGGCAGAGAGTGTGACGACTATATTAAATATGCTGCATTCTACTTAACTATATGTTTTTCATGCAGAAGGCCTACCTGGAAAATATTTCTCTCATTAAGTCTAATGTTTTACTGTTTCATCCAATTTCCCGCAATTCACTGCCCTAATTTCTTGTATAACATTTACTGAGTTACATCTTAATGAAAAAAAAGAATTAGGTTAAATATTATTTCCCTTCTAGTTATCCATAGATAAAATGAAAAAACGACCAATTGTCATGTTGTTAAGTTATTGATTAATTTATAGATATTGATACGGCAGTGTGGGAGGTGGATAAGAGAAAGTACAGCGAGGAAGGAGGCGGGGAACATATGAGGATGAGGAGGAAAGGAGAGAAGAAAGACGAAGCGGAGGAGGAGAAAAAAAGAAAGAAAGAGGAAAATAGAAGCTTCTGTCCCACACAGACAGCAGACGAGATGATAGACAAGCCGCAGCGAATATAAAGCCGATGATTAATTCATCACGAAATAATTGCTCAGATTTTATATCAATAATTTCGCATGTAATAAAAATAGCATCTTTTTTTAAATTTGAATAAATTCATTTTTGTTTTGCAATGAAGATCTCAAGATTTGTTTCTTTGTTCTTTTTATTTCAAATATTTTTGTAGTAATGATTTTTATGTTAGTCATTCCGGTTCTGCGGAGATCGATAAGCCGGAAGTTACGAAACTCACGTTGCCAATGTGCTTCAAGAAACAAGAAGCGACCGCATTGTTGTCATCTTGAGCATACATTATTACATAGCGGCTGTGTGTTTGGGACGATATAGGTAATGTACGATGTAATATATATATATACATGACCTTAAATATACGTAAAATATATTGTTTGAACTTTCTTGTGTATATTCTTTCATGACAAGTATAATAATAATGCTTTCTACATAGGCAAAAGGTCTGAAATTTTAGGGAGGGTCTAGTCAGTTACATCGACCCCCCCAGTGCTTAACCGGTATTTATTTTATCGACCCCGGAAGAATGAAAGGCAAAGTTGACCGACACAGTACGACTCAGAACGTAATGGCAGGTGAAATTCCGCTAAATATTTTGTTCAACATGCTAACGTTTCTACCGGCTAAGCTGCCTATAATGTAAATAAAATTTCTCGTTACGGACCATTTATGGTCCTGGCTAATGTATATATAATCGTTTATGGTATATTGGAACTGCATAGGTAATGTATTATCTAATGTGTATGTATATATATATATATATATATATATCACCTTGAATATACATTAAATACCTGTTGAGTTGGGACTTTATAGCCAATTAAATATATACAACCACAGCAGTGTAATTAGTACTACGCAGATATTGCGCAGTCTAATTCTTATATTGTTTATATCGCCTTATATGTTATAAATTTATTGTTGGGACTATAGACGTAATATGTAATCTTATAAATATATATATATTGTGTGTGTGCTTGTGTCTATGTTTGTCCACCAACACCGCTCGACAACAGGTATTGCGTTTGCGTTCCCGTAATCTAGCGGTTCAGTAAATGATACTGATAGAATAAATACCAGGCTTTAAAAAAAATAATAAGTACTGGGGTCGGTTCATTCGACTAAAATTTCAGGGTGGTACCCCAGCATGGACGCAGTCTATCAACTGAAGCAAGTAAACGGCAAGAGGTGTGTGAATGGACAAAAGAAAGTCGCTCTCCACACAACGAAAAGTTTAGGAAAATAAAAATAAGGAATAAGTTGAAATTTTGCCGGTGAGTGTGTTAAATTATAAGCCACAAAAAGAAAATGACTCTCCCCAGACACAACAGAATGTGCTTCAACACACGAACTCACGTTAAGAATCTTGCAAACCAAATCCAAAAACGAAATATATATATATATATTGGCCTGCTCGCTTAGCCAGTGGGGTGGCGTCATTTAAAGGCTAAAACAATGCGAAACGCATTGTGACCACCGATGTGTAGCAACATCTGATAGCCTGGTCGGTCACGGTGATATATATATAAGCATCTTGAGAGAAAAATTGGACATAAGAGGCATCAGATGTGGTATGCAAAAGAGATGACTGCATTGGTATGGTTATGTGATGAGGACAGCTGTGTAAAGAGGTGCCAATCTCTAACTGTGGAGGGAACCTGTGGTAGAGGTAGACCTAGGAAGACATGGGACAAGGTGGTGAAGTATGATCTTTGAACATTGGTCCTCATGGAGGCAGCAACAAGTGACTGAGACCTTCGGCAATATGCTGTGCTTAAGAACACTCAACAAGCCAAGTGAAATGCTAGTCATGACTGATGCCAGTGGCACATAAGAGCACTCGTGTCAGTGACACATAAGAAGCACCCATTATACTCTTGGAATGGCTGGTGTTAGGAAGGGCATCCAACTATAGAAACCACGCCAGATCAGACTGGAATGTGGTGCAGCTCTCCAGCATACCAGTTCCAGTCAAACCGTCCAACCCATGCCAGTATTGGAATCAGATGCTAAGTGATGATGATGATGATTTCACGTGCTTATATATCCTCCCACTCATATCCATTATTGTTGTTTAAACTCAGGTGAGACCTAAGTAAGTAGACCTATAGCTAAAGGTATTATAACTACGGTGACCCCTCTTTTATTCAGACATACAATGTATTGTTGACAAAGATTTGGCTTCTATTTCTAGTAGTTTAAACAACAACCACATAAAGATACCCTACTCTCTTCTAATAGTGTTATTTGTTTTGTTGTATTCTCCAGCCTGAAAAATGTCTGACAATATTCCTCAGTGTGCTAAAGAGGCCGTCTTACTCACAAGTGAACCTCTTTCTGCTGACAAATATACCGAAGTTAAAGGTTATGATTTCAACAATGGTATAGATTACCACAAACTATTAAAATCTTTTGCCACCTCTGGATTCCAAGCTACCAACTTTGGCTTTGCTGTTCAAGAAATTAAGAATATGGTGAGTTGTAATTGCTTTTCTCTGTTAGTTGTTTGTGTGTGTAGATACATATATGTTTGTGTCTGTATCTGTGTGGTTAAAAAGCTTGCTTTGTAACCACATGGTTTGGGGTTCAGTCCCACTGTGTGGCACCCTGAGCAGCTGTCCTCTACTATAGCCCAGGGTCAAGCAATGCCTTTTGAGTGAATTTGGTAGAAGGAAACTGTGTAGGAATACATCATATATATATGTGTGTGTGTGTAAACTTTGTGTTTGTCCCCCACCACTACTTGACAGCCAGTGTTGGTTTGTTTACATCCCCATAACTTAGTGGTTTGACGAGAGATTGATAGCATAAGTACCAGACTTAAAAATAAGTACTAGGATCGATTTGTTTGACTAAACAATTCACAGTGGTGCACCAGCATGGCCACAGGCCAATGACTGAAACAAGTAGAAGAAAAAATAAAAGATATTGCATTACAGCAATCCTTTGAAATCAAGCATGATAATCTTCCAGATCAAAAGTATAAAGATGATCAAGATTAAAAAGCCTAATCTTAGAGGCACAAATCTATGAAGACAGATCAGTGCAGAAACGAGAGCAGTTTTTCACTGTTGGCTTTTTTGTTTTCTTCCTTCTTGCTTGCTCTCTCAGTATATTCTCAATGGTATCCAGCCCATGTGGCTTTTTGAGGGTTGCCATCAGGACATCCTTAAAGTACTTCATGTGTTCTCTTTGCATTCATCCACTCATTTACCCTTCCTCAGCTGGATATTGAACTGTTTTTGTTTCCCTTGCTCATTTAAAAAAAATCATTAGTCCTGCCCGCTGAAGGTGTTCTTGGTGATGGCTGCTTCAATTTTATTAGTTTTTGCCTCTTTGTGGATGTTGATGGTGGTTGTGTAGTCTTCTAATCTGCTCTTGATGCTATAGCAGCAGTGTTGGTGAAAGCACCCTAAATGGACCAGCTCCCCCACTATACCTTATACAGAGTTAGTTGTAAACAGAATCAACTCTGTAAATCTGTCTCCAAACAAAGAATATATCTTGCTGGCATGTAAAAAGCACCATCCGAACATTGCCGATGCTAGTGCCGCCTTGACTGGCTTCCGTGCCGGTGGCACGTAAAAAGCACCAACTAATCGCGGTCATTGCCAACCCCCTCTGGCCCCTGTGCCAGTGGCATGTAAAAAGAGTGGTTGGCATTAGAAAGGGCATCCAGCTGTAGAAACACTGCCAGGTCAGACTGGAGCCTGGTGCAGCCTCCTACTTCCCGGACCCCAGTCGAACCGTCCAACCCATGCTAGCATGGAAAACGGACGTTAAACGATGATGATGATTCAGATATATACTCTTATTTAATATGTACATACACAAACACAGAAGCAGTGCCAAATCTGAGATGTTTGAGCAAGATGTCCTACAACCTAAGAAGACTGTAACTCCTATACAGACTGACTGAGATCCTGACAAACCATCCAACCTATGCCAAATGAACATAATACATGTGTGCATGCATACATCTAATGGGCTTCTTTCAGTTTCCTATTCAACTCCACTCACAAGGGTTTGCTCCTCAAAGCTATAGTAGATGTTTGCACACTGGGATTGAACTTGAAACCACATGGTTGGGAAGTAATCTTCTTACTACACAGCCATACTTATATGTATGTCTATGTGTGTGTGTGTGTGTATATGTATATCATCATCATCATCATACGTCCATTATCCATGCTGGCACAGGTTGGACTGTTTGACCAGAGCTGGCGAGGTGGGGAGCTGCACCAGACTCCAGTCTGATCTGGCATGGTTTGAACTGCTAGATGCCCTTCCTAACTCCAACCACTTTACACAGAGTGTGCTGGGTGCTTTTATGTGGCACTGCACGAGTGCTTTTACATGGCATCATATGGGCATTTTTACGTGGCACCACTAGAAGTGCTTTTCAGCACCAGAGGGACCAGTCTTGACTTCAGCAGTGTAACTTCACACTGTTGGCTTTCTTTTCCTTCTTTGGACTTTTCCCTTTCTCCTCTCTAACAAAGAGCTATGCTTGAAACATCAAAAACTCTCTTGCTGAATTGAATACACCCACACACACGTTTGTGTGTGCACGTATTTTAAAGTACATTTCATATGCATATTTTACATATTTTTATAGATTGACAAGAAATTAATACCTCTGTCTGCCAATGAATTAGAAGAAATGAATTTAAACCCCGTTGGGCGTGAGAGGAGCAACTGTACAATATTCCTGGCTTTCACATCTAACATGATATCAAGTGGGGTCCGTGACTCTATTAGATATCTTGTACAACACAATATGGTAAGTAAAAATAGTTTCCTTTTTACCATTCAGACACGATATTGTTGAACCCCAGATTGGGCCTTAACAAATAGATCTATTATAAAACATTCCAGTCATAACTTTCCTGGTTCAATTTTTCAGGCAGTGTGTACCTGGGACTATCTTATCCAATGTGTTCTTATTTTAAGATAGTGAAGTATGATTTGAAGGAGATTTTGCAGATATATCTGTGTGTTTGAGCTCAACTTTACCTTTCATCTTTTCTGGTCTATCAAATTAAATATTAATTCAATGATGGAGTTGATAGCATCAACTTGCCCCTCCTATCAAAATGCTAGGCTTGTGCCAAACATTATTATTATTATTAAGGTGTTGAGCTAGCAAAATCTTTAGTATGCCAGGCAAAATGCTTAGTGGTATTTCATCTGCTTCTATGTTCTGAGTTCAAATTTTGCTGAGGTCAACTTTGCCTTTGATCCTTTTGGTATCGATAAATTAAGTACCAGTGAAACACCGGGGTCGATGTAATTGACTCCCCCAAAATGGCTGCCCTTTGAAAGCATTATTATTAGTGAGGGAGGTAGATTTGCAGAGGCGTGTGGCCCGATGGTTAAGGTACTCTGTTTAAGATCGTAAGGTCGTGAGTTCGATACTCGGTGGCACGTTGTGTCCTTGAGCAAGACACTTTACTCGTGTTTCTCAATCCACTTAGCTAAGAGTAATATCTGTATATGAAAGGGCCAGCCTTGTTACATTCTGTGTCATGCTGAATCTCCCTGCGAACTTCTTGAAGGGTATGCATGTCTCTGGAGTTCTCAGCCAGATGTACGTTAATTTCACAAACAGACTGTTCCATTGATCGGATCAACTGGAACTTTCGTCCTTGTAACCGACAGAGTGCCTTTTTTTTTTTAAGTGTCTGATAAATCTCTGATAATGTTGAGTTATGGCCCTTTATGTTCTGAATTCAAATCCTGCCAAAGTCGGTTTGTCTTACATTCCTCCTTGGTTGATCAAACAGCGTACTAGACAAATACTGAGCACCTATATAATTCAGCTATACTCTCATCCTCCCCCTCAAACCTGTGACCGTGATCCCATCCTAGAAATCATTATAAAGGTATTGAATTCACAAAAACAGCTGTCTTGAAGTATCAAGTTATCTCCCTTGAAGCTCTGACATCATGTGCTGCCAAGGGCGATATTCTCTTTCATCTTTTGTTGCTCAGTAAATTAAGTACCAGTAACTGTTGATGCTCACATGTGTGTGTGTATTTATATATGTATATATATATATATGTGTGTGTGTGTATCTGTGTTCTGGTTTGATTACATCTCTGTAACTTTGTGGTTCAGCAAAGGAGACTGCTAAAATAAGTGTCAGATTTAAAAATAAGTACTGGGGTCAATTTGCTGATCTAAACCTTTGAAGGTGATGTCCAAGCTTGGCTGTAGCCCATAACTGGAACAGATAACATCAACGATATGCGAATATAATTGTGTTAGTATTTTTTTTAAATGTTATTGAATTTTTGGAGTGGTAAACGCTCGCATTTCAATTCCTCATTACTATCTTAATTATTATTGTCATCATTATGCTCATTGTTATAGGTTGACTGTTTGGTTACATCTGCTGGTGGCATTGAAGAAGACTTCATCAAATGTTTAGCTCCCACATATATTGGAGATTTTAAGCTGGATGGCAAGAAGCTACGTTTGTCTGGCATTAATCGAATTGGTAATCTGCTGGTTTCCAATGATAATTACTGTAAGTTTGAGACTTGGTTGATGCCAATCCTGGATCAGATATTGCAGGAACAAAAAGAAGAGGTAAGAATTCCTTTGTTTTGTATTATTTTGATTTTTTTTTTTTTGGTGTCAGACCATCAAATATTCTTAGTTGACTCTGCTTTATGATATCTTTAGTATGGAAGAGGTTAAGTGAGGAACTGTTCTGTCAGTGTTTATCATCATAGTCTTAATGTCTGCTTTTCCATGCTTGCATGGTTTGGATGGAGTTTAGTGTGGAAAACTTTCTACGACAGGAAGCCCTTCCTGTTGCTAACCCTTACCTGTTTCCAAGGAGCATAATATTTCCCCTTGGCTAGACATGTTTTTGTAGAATATTGGAAATGAATGACGCAACTTGTATGGTAGTGATATTCATTTACAATTATCAGATGATGTTAACACACACACCAGATCCGCTCACAAGGCTTTGTTTGGTCTGGGGCAATAGGAGAAGACACTTGACCAAGGTGTCATACAATCGAACTGAACCTGGACCCATGTGGTTGTAAAGCAAAGGCATCCTATTGAAAGAATTAGGCCTTAAAACATAGCTACTCATTTTAAAAACACTGTTGGGAGTTTATCGAAAAGAATTTGGTTGCTATATTAAGTATAGACATGCAAAGTGTTGCGTAGTGGGACTGAAACTGGAATGATACTGTGACTCTCTTACCAAAATGCCTCCACCAATTTTTGTAATCAACCTTCCTACCCCACCCCTCAACCAAGTTGACTCTACAAATAGTTCTCCTGTTGTTAATATGCATGACTGAATCCAAAGTAAGGCCTCTCGTACAAATGGTCCCTTCATACCCAATCTATCTGTCTCTCTTCCTCCTACTGTAACTATTATAAAAGTCCATTTCTCTTTCATCTAAAATGTAAGGCTTTTGTGCCTTACATTAAACCAAGAACCCTTAAATACTCTTCTTAACTCTGTTGCACTAATTTTGTTTTATTTTAGGGGACTTTATGGACGCCTTCGAAATTAGTGGCTCGTCTTGGCATGGAAATAGATAACCCAGACTCAGTTTATTACTGGGCCTACAAGGTAATGTCAATAAACTTGTCTTTGAATGTAACACAAGACACACACACATACAATGTTCATGTTTGGGGGAACAGTGAAAAGTTATTTTGGAGAAACTATTTTGGAAGCAATTATAATGATAAAATAGTCAAAAATCCCTCTCACCCCAACTTCTCTAAAAACATCTGTAGTCTTTATCTTGTCCCCCAGCTCTTTATATTCTCTGTTCAAATCTTGCCACAGTCAAAGGCAACAAGCTAGCACAATCATTAACACATTGGAAAAAATACCTTGCTGTATTTTTTCTGGCTCTTTACATTCTGAGTTCAAATTCTGCAAAGGTCAACAGAAATGGAATTTTATTTTTTTTAGGTCAGTCAGAATAAAGAACCACTCAGTTACTGAGGTTGACATCATTGAGTAAATTCCTCCCTTCAAATTGAATTGCCTTAGAAAGAGTCATTAGTAGGGCAGTGGACTGCCATAATCAGTGACATGCCTGTCAAATTACCATGCAGTATGTAGTTGTGCCCCTTTACCGTCTGACTTCAAGTCTTGCTAAATTAACTTCACCTGTCATCATTCCAGTTTTGACGAAACATAATACCAGTCACATACAGGGACTGGGTTGACATAATAAACTGTATTTCTCATTCTTTAATTAGAATTGCACTGACAATGATTTCAAAGTTTCAGACAGTCTGATGATGGTTTAACTGGCTAAAGTCACTGTCAATACTATTCTTGTTGAACAATACATTTGTACTCTACTAAATGTATTGAGTAAGCCTTCAATTTAATGTACACATATATAACAGCAGATGGGCTTCTATTATCAAACACTTGGCCATTTTAAGATAACTTCCTATAAATGATGTTTAACCAAGATGCATGTATCAGATGTGATGGCCAGTGTAAAACAGTGGCCCATATTGATAGAGAACAGATTTATTCTAAGTATTAGTTTCAGTGTATCTTTTGATTGACATTTCGGTCTTTTAGTCGTCATCATCATCATCACTGTTTAACATCAAGTTTTTTTCCATGCTGGTATGGGTTGGATGGTTTGACAGGAGCCAATGAGTGAAGAGAGTTGTTCCAATGTTTGCTTTCGATTGGTTTCTATGGCTGAATGCTTTTACTAACATCAACCCCTTCACAGAGTGTACTGGGTGCTTTTTGCATAACATCAGCCATAGTGAGATCACCAAGTAACTCACAAGACAAGACACCCACAACTGAGTGGGTGGGAGTATTGAGTGAGGTGGCTCTGTGCCAGGTGATGAGAGGTTAAAGTATGATAAAGGGGCAGAAATGGGAGTCTTTCAGAAGAGGAGATACATGGCTATCCCTGTTAGAAAAGAAGAGAGGATAGTGAAGAGATGTCAGGGCCCTTCAAGTTAATGAGAAAGTGAACACCAGAGGATTAGACTGGGTTCATGAGAGTATGAAAGGAGAGTGGCAGATGTATAAAGACGGGTATAGAGTTGAATGCAGTTCCTTTCAGTATTTATCATAAAACAAGTTTCTAGTAAACTATATATTTGGGGCATTGGAAGTATATAGCAGGATTGTAAAATGGGCTCAGTTTGTTGGCTTCATAAAAAATATTCAGTGAGGGCTCATAGAAATCAGAATTGACTCATACACTGTTCACTTTCCAGACATTTGTACATTACTGCATATGCTTTATACGCACTTTTGACAAGTTGTGGTGCACCTGAGCACTGTATACAATAATTCCATTATTATTATTATATTGATCTAATTCCATATTTTCACTTTATTCACTCTCTTTCTCTCCCATAGAACAACATTCCAGTATTTTGTCCTGGATTAACGGATGGCTCTCTTGGTGATATGATATATTTCCATTCTTACAAAAACCCAGGCCTTGTTGTAGATATTGTTCAAGGTGAGGTTTATTCTTTGCTTTCCATTTCTTTGCTTTTATTTAGATATTCTTGAAAGGGATTCACCAGGACCCTGAAAAACATTGTTTCATGGTTTCTCTCGCCCTGCATATCACTAATTTCTTGGCATGGCTGTGTGGTTAAGAAGATCGCCTTGCAACCACATGGTTTCAGGTTCAGTTCCATTGTGCATCACTTTGGACAAGTGTTTTTTACTAAAGCCCAAACAGTGCAATGCCTTTTCAATGAATTTGATTGATGGAAACTGCATGGAAGCATGTTGTGTGTATATACATAGACACAGGCGTGGACGTGTGGTAAGAAGCTTGCTTCCCAACTACATGGGACCGGGTTCGGTTCACTGTGTGGCACCTTGGGCAAGTGTTTTCTACTATAGCCTCAGGCCAACCAAAGCCTTGTGAGTGGATTTGGTAGACTGTCCCCAACACAACTGTTTGACAATCGATGTTGGTGTATTTGCATCCTCGTAACTGAGTGGATTCAGCAAAAGAGACTGCTAAAATAACGACCAGGCTTAAAAAATAGGTACAGGGTCAATTCAATAAAACTAACATTTCAAGGAAGTGCCCCCAGCATGTCTGAAACAAGTAAAAAATAAAAGGTAAAAGAAAGATTATATAAATATAGCCTCTGGCTGACTAATGGCCTTGCAAGTGAACTTGTTAGATGGAAACTGAAAAAAATCCTTTTGTATGTATAATATATGCATGTATATGTGTTCTGTTTATGTTCCCATAACTTAGTTGTTCAGCAAAGGAAACCAGTACATTAGGTACCAGATTTAGGGGAAGAAATAAGTACTGGGGTTGATTTATTTGATTAAACACAGTTTCTGTCCCTCAGATTCACTCAAAAAGCATTGGTCTGTCTGAGGTCTATTCTAGAAGACATTCGTTTAGGTTGTCATGCAGTGGGATTGAACCTGTATCCAACAAGGTTGAAAAGCAAGCTTCTTAACCACCCAAATTCTTCCATTATTCCAGAGAATAAAGAAGTTGAATGGATAAAATATTGAAATAACAACTTGTAGTTTAAAGTAGTTTAAATGTGGTAAAAGTTACAAAATCAGCCATTTCTGATAAGATTATTTAACTTTTTGGACTATTAACATCAGTGTTAGAAAGGTCAAGTTCGTATATGTAAAAAACAGCCAAAAAAATTACATCTACACCTCCTCCAATGCCCCCTCCCCTCTCAAAGATTCCTTGTCTTGCAAAGTTACTTGGTGACCCTGCCAGTACTGGTGCCATGTAAAAAGCACCCAGTGCACACTTAAGTGGCTGGCATTTGGAAGGGCATCCAGCTGTAAAACCATATCAAAACTAACCTTACCTGTGTGAGTGCCCTGTAAAAAGCACTCAGCCTACTCAATGGAGAGGTTGGTGTTAGGAAGGGCAGCCAGCCTTAAAAACCATACCAAAACTGACACAAGCACAGCACAGGCTCCTGCCTGGCCAGCTCCTGTCAGACTGTCCAACCCATGCCAACATGGAAGGAAGATGTTAAAGATGATGATGATATATGCTTTTTTTTTATTGTGTTTGTTCATCACCACTTGGCAACCAATGTTGGTTTGTTTATGTCCCTGTAACTTTGCAATTCAGCAACAACAAAAAAAATGAATAGAATAAGTATCAGACTTTAAAAATAAATACAGGGATTGATCTGTTTGACTGAAACCCTTCAAGGTGGTGGCCCTTTATGGCCACTGTCCAATAACTAAAACAAAATAAAAATATCAAACTAATTCATGCAACTTAAGATTGTGATCGCATGATCACTTGTCCGTGATTGACAGAACTCGAGTCCCATATTTAACCATTTAGCATTCAGGTTACTCTGTCAATCTAATGCTTCTTTATTCACATAGTTTTGAATTAATCATGCATTATCTCGTAGCTTTGAGATTTCAATGAAGTGATTGTTTATTTTTAAAATGACATTAAAGGGTAATTTTGAAAGGCCAGATCTGGCCAGTTTAAACATAAAGCAGGTAGAATATTTTCAGCTGGATATGATCAGTTTAAATCCTAAAGGGTTAAAGATCCCACATTCTACATTAGAAGGCTATTATAATTATCATGCGTAGTGAAAAAAACACTTTAAGATGTGCTGCTCCAATAAAATTGTTCTTTACTCAACAGATATTCGCTGGATGAATAGTCAAGCTGTGTATGCCAAAAATACTGGCATGATTATCCTTGGTGGAGGCCTCGCCAAACATCATACATGTAATGCTAATCTGATGGTAAGTAAGAGCAACTATACAGATCTTTCTTAACGCTAAAGCCTTTGATACAAATGTTAGACTGGTCTCTGCTAACCTGTATAGCCAGCTAAATCTAAAGTGAACCAAGAACCAGCAATTAGTATTGTTTTTGGTCTAAACACTGAATTCTCAACAGGTCAGTCTTACTGTCTGTAAGTAGGTAAATCACATGATGTTATGGTTCAGTGTTATACATTAACAACTGTAGCATTATTATAAAATTTATGTTCCATAGCTTGCATTACTAAATTCTGTAGTTCTGTGATGAAGGAATCTCTATATGGTCGTTTGAACTGCTAGATATAGCAACCAAATTTCCCTCGTCACACTTGCCATATATAAGAAGTGCTTATTGGAAAATGTGGTCTGGAGTACACTGTCTGGGGAAAAGATGGGGTGATCACAATTAGTAGGTCTTTTACCTTAACTCTATTAACCTGAGAAGTTGGAAGGAATATTTGTTCCTTTATATTCAAGTTTAGTGAAAGTTTGGATGCAGGTAACTGAAATCCAGCCGAGGGGTCAGCAGTTGGTATCTTGTTTGTCCTTGGCACTATTGTGTCTCATCTGCTTAATGTTTTCAATGCAGGAGATAAGCACCAAGTCACAGTGATCAGGCAGATATGAATATGCTATGGCAATAGTCATAGTTCTCTCTGGAAAAATTCAGGATACACAGTTTGTTAGAAGGCATGAAGCTATGTAATTGTCAGAGATAAAATTCCTTCAGACTTGTTATGCTAAAAGCAATAAATGTCAGATCGAGACAATATATATTGTTTTTAACACGAGTCTATGAAGAGATTTTATCTCAAACAACTCCACAGCTTCATACCTTCTGATGGTGTAAATACATTTAATGTGATATACAATTAGATGACCAGGCACATCAAAATCAAGCTGTTCATTACAACTGTTGGATCAGTGCTTATTATATATCACTGTGACCGACCAGGCTATCAGATGTTGCTACACATCGCTGGTCACAATGCGCTTCGCATTGTTTTAGCCTTCAAATGACACCACCCTGCTGGCTAAGCGAGCAGGCCAACAGAAGAAAGAGTGAGAGAAAGTTGCGGCGAAAGAGTACAGCAGGGATCACCACCATACCCTGCTGGAGCCTCGTGGAACTTCAGGTGTTTTTGCTCAATAAACACTCACAACGCCCAGTCTGGGAATCAAAACCTCTATCCTACGACCGCGAGTCCGCTGCCTAACCACTGAGCCTCCACTTATATATATATAGAATATGAGGGGTTTAGTTCACTTGTGAACTAAATTCACCTTCCCCTAATTAAATTATTCTAAATGATTTGAGATACTCGTTCTGCCTTGGTCTTGATTTTTCCTTTAATATAATATACATATAGTGATACCCAGATGGAAGGGGTCTGAGTTTTGATATGGCATATCTGTATAGTAGACGTCAGTTCTATTCTATGTTGTATGACTACATGGAAGCCTTCATTCTGTTATATAATGATAAAATAAAATTATATGAAAGAGGTCTCGGTTCTTATAAATATTAATCAAGTATAATTATTTGATCAGCCAAATTGAAAATATTTTTCTTAATGTTTCCAGAGAAATGGAGCCGATTTCTGTGTTTTCATAAATTCTGGTTCAGAATTTGATGGCAGTGATTCTGGAGCATCTCCAGACGAAGCAAAGTCATGGGGAAAAGTGAAAATTGACAGTAAACCTGTAAAGGTAAGATTTAAACATTTTTTCTTTTTCATATTTTTTTTTTACAACAGTGGAGAGCCATGAAATATTTTATATTCAGTTACAACCATGTCATGATTCCATCCACACCAACTTTACTTTTTCATTGTTGATAAGAATTCTAATTAATGATGGGGTTAATATAATTAACAAGCTCCAGCATGGCTATATGACTGAAACTAGTAAAATAGCAAGGGATCCTAAAGGCAAGCTGCTATGCTTCAGGAAGCTAATTTTCAAGTGCCTGGTACTTTGTTCATCTTTGGCAAAAAAAAAACAAAAAACGTTTTGATGTTGCAGAGACTGCCATCCCTATAAGTCACGATCAAACGTGTTTCAACAGAAATAGTAATGAAAGGGTAAATTATAAAAAAATATAACAGGATTTTTTAAAACACTGAATGGCTGTGAGGGTCCATCTGAGTAAAATAGGAATCAAAAAGGGTCCAGAGGTAAAAAAAATATGTATTTCACTACTGCCCACAAGGGGCTAAACACAGAGGGGACAAACGGATTATGTCGATTACATCGACCCCAGGGCGTAACTGGTACTTAATTTATTGACCCCGAAAGGATGAAAGGCAAAGTCGACCTCGGCGGAATTTGAACTCAAAACATAACAGCAGACAAAATACGGCTACGCATTTCGCCCGGCGTGCTAACGAGTCTGCCAGAGGTAAAAAAAATATGGGTTCCTTTAAGATGGGGATAGGTTGTGGTTGAGAAGCTTGCTTCCCAACCATGTTCTCAGATTCAGTCCCACTGAGTGGCATCATGCACAAGTGTCTTCTACCTAGCCTCAGGCTGATCAAAAACCAGCAATTGGATTTGGTAGATAGAATCTGAAAGAAGCCTGTCTTGTATATGTGTGTCTGTCCCTTGACTTGACATATGATGGTTGTAAATGAGCCCCACCATTATACAAGCAATGTTCTTCATTTGCAGTCTTTCATGAAAATCTATCCAACCCATGGGAAAATTCTTTGTATGTAAACAAGTGAGGATTGGTGACAAGAAGGACATCTTTCTGCAGAAAAGCTGCTTCTACAAATTCCATCTAATTCAAGCATAGAAAATTGGACATTAAATGCCATTTCTGGAATTAAATCCAGTTGACTGAAAAGTTTAGAAACCAGTCTCCCTTTTGTCTCTAAGCAGATGTTGACAAGATAGATACCATTAAGATATGTGGACAAAGTTAAAATAAAAGCACTGTTCAATAGAGGGAGACAGACACTTTGAATTTCAGCTCAATCTACTGCTTCTATGAAGGTTTAACTATAACATTGACCCATAATCCTCACCTGTTTTTCATGGAAGACTAAATGAACAGCCTCACTTGTATGACGATGATGCTCCTTTACAACCATCAAATGACATCTAGACAAGGGTACACACAACAGGCTTATTTCAGTTACCTTCTCCCTAATCCATTCACAAGGCTTTGTTCAAGGTACCACACTGTAGGATTAAACTCGGATCAATGTGGTTGGAAAGCAAGCTTCTTAAACAGTCTCTCACCTGCAACTTTACCTTCATTAATTTAGTCCTTGTCCCCACCTCATCGAAAGCAATCTAACTTATTTTATTTAACGTTATCTTTGTGAGTCATGTATACTCAATGATTTCATTTTTTCCTCTTAGGTTTGTGGTGATGCTACGTTGATCTTCCCATTAGTTGTGGCCGAAACATTTGCTCAGTACCATTCACAGTTTGTTAAGTTAAATAAATAAAATGTTTTGATAAAAATATACCTTTGATTGCATACGTTCCTTTTACTGGGAGAGAATCCATTATGTTAAAACAGACCTTTGAAAATGTAAGGGCTTGTTTGGCCCCAGGCCAACTCTGACAAAAAAAATTGTTCCAGCCATAGTAACCAACCTCTATGTGTGTATGTATACAAGATTTCATTATCCAATTTGTGTGGTCATTTTTTTTAAGACTCTTAGGTCAAAGCTAATGGTTCCTGTGTTGAGAGTACTTTTTGTTGGTTGGGATTTCTCAAACAATCAATATTCTATTCCATGAAAGAGATGTAGATGCATTAAAAATATTTTAACAGTCAAATCACAAGACATGAAAATTGAAAGAGCCTCCTCAGACACACACGGAAAAAAAGAATGTAGGATGTATCGTGTAGCGTCTTGTCTGAAATCAAAGACTTGGAAGTTTGTGACAAGTTTTATTTACTATATTAATTAGCACTTTTGTATATATATATATATATAGAGAGAGATTTCTTTTTTAAATGGTAAGCCGTCATACATTGCTGAAAGCTGATATGAGACAAAAGTTGGCCCAGTATTTACAAAGGGGTTTCCTCATCACAAAAAAATCAAACTGATTACTAAATACTTCATCCTCATCATCGACATACTGGACATTGTTACTGTGTCTAATAACCATAATCTTATGTACAGTTGAAGACTGAGGAGAGGCACAATTTCTTTTTTTCTTTTTTGGTAAAGCAAACATGCAAAATTTCAATGCAACGAAAGGAATTATTATTATTAATAGCAGGGTGTGAATATCATCTAGCAAGAAATGGGGACCAAAGACTGGTTGGTTGGTTGGTTTGGGCCATATTGGGTGGGTGGGGTGTGACATTTTAACTTTATATCAAAACTTGTATAAGTGACCGAAATATTTTCATTCTGTACAAAGAAATACGTTTGGATATCTGTATAAAACAATTGAAAGTGAGTGGCACTGGAAAATAATTTTTCAAATCAGTGGAAAGGGAGTTTTAAGTTGTCCTAAATTCCTTAAGTTTAAGAATTAGAAAGGGAGAGCGGGCAGGACTGCAACTTTTCCCATTTTTCTTCAGGAAGACATCAATTAAATATTAAAGATTTTAAGATATTATAGACTGCTTCTGACATTACTTATGAGAAACAGGGAGTGAGGGAGATTGAATAATAATGATACAGAATCATGATCTAAAACTGTAATTCATAAACCATCAACTACATTTATGTCTAAAATTAATTTCGAATAAATGCTTGGGTAGTTGTTATTGTTCAGTGCAGAGGGGGTGGAGGGGTTATGTGAAATCTGTATTTACACACACATGCACCCAGCAGAATTCACTCGACTATTTTGCTATACAGTAAAACACAAAGTGGGCCACCAACATAACATTTATTACAATCACATTGGAAATATTCACTGAAATTCATTTCTGCTTTTGTAAAGCAACCACTACTAAAGAGAGTGGTGGTGGTGGTGGTTGGTTGTGGTGGCCTGTATCAAATGTTCAAGGGATCTAATTGATGCACACATTGAATTCAAAAGATTCAGGAAGTTGAGAAATATATATAAAAAAAATGTTTTTAGGAATAAAATCAATCAATACTAAAATTAAATAACGTAAGTCTGTTTTAGAGCCAAGCAGCTTATTGGTATAATGATGAGAAACTTTTTTTGTTTTTTTTTTTACAATTCACCTGGTACAAATTTCTAAATTAGTCATTTGCTTTTCCGTTGTTTTTTGAAATATTCTTCTATGTTAGGGAACATTTCTGGATTGTAGTCAGAGTCCAAGTGTATCCGCTGCAACACATTATTACACATCTGGTCCTCAAAAGCTGAATGTAATATGCTGTCACGAGCTGCCTCAGTTGATAAATTTTCTAAACTGCTTAGTGGTTCAACTCCAGCTGAGGCTACAGCTTTCTTCAGTGAATCGGGTACAAATTCTGACACCTCACTTAAGTTGGTTGCTTTACCAGGATTCATCTGAAACAAACAAAGTTTCAATATGCTAGACATGATCAAACTGAATTGAGGAGAACATTTAAGAACAGGTAATGGTTTAAACTTAACCCTTTAGCACCCAAACCAAACATACCTGGCCTAAATATTATTCTTTCCAGTCTTATGTTCAAAGCAGCCAGATGCAACCTCTCACACCTACCCTACAATGTCATTCTAAAAATAAGCAATCACATCATGAAAATCTCAAAGTTGCAAGATTAATTCAAAACAATTGGAATAAATAAACATTACATTTGATAGAATAATTCGAAAGCTAAAGGGTTAAATAGTGAACACTAAGTGAAGTTAAAACTACTCTTGTCTCGCTGGTTACAGCAATTTCATTAGTAACTGAGCCAGGCAAGAACACAACTTGTTTCATTCCGCTTCGTTACCTATGTGATGGATACAGTGTGGGACAAAATTAGAGCATTGTGGTATTGCTGAGTGACACCATGTGAGATTGGTAGATAAAAATTGTGCAGAACCAAATTGTATCAATAAAATAAGTCTCAGTTGAGCACAGGGGCAATGTAATCGACTTTACTCCTGGGTATGAGTATGAAAACTGCACAAACCAGTGTGGTAGAGTAGCCTCATCAAACCAGTATGATCTCAAGTTCAAATTCACAGTCTACACTTCAGACCATGGAGAGAACATACTGAGGCCTTTGTCTTGCAATCGACTGAACATGGGCAATCCAATCAAATCCACTGAGGTTGGTAAGTTTGTCTACAACCCTTGAAGGTGATGTCCTGTCAAGACTGAAAACTAGTAAAGTATGTGTGTGTTTCAAATGGTAGTATTTACACATTTCAAACTATCCAATGATATCAGCATATCAATTACAATTTCAACAGAAAGGCCCATTTCATACTTTATGTCCAATAATAGCTGAATACATGAGGTGAGACAACACCTACATAGAAGAATGTGACTAGTGCTGTCTATTTTCTTTATTATTATCTACACTATAGTCAGTATGGTACCTATTTATAACTAAGTACTTTACTAATAGGAGTGCTTGGATATTAACTATTTGATCCTTAATTTATTAGCATTTAGTTGGAACTTTTGCACCAAAGTATGTTAAGCAATTGGTTTTAACAGAATACTGGATCTCTCAGCATAGCATTGACCACAGACAGCTCTGGTGTTTATAACAATTTATACAGGTTATCCGAAATGTCCCTGATAGGTTTTAATTTTTAACAACTTCCTTAACTTTACAAATAAATGCATGAAATTTTGATACAATATAAAGGACATAATGGAAATTAATATGCACAAGTCAAATTTTGCAACACCACTACATCACATAGGAAAAATGGCAGCCATTTTCGGCTTCGCATAACCGTGCCCTTTCCAAAACTTGTACCATAACACCCTCGAGTTTCAGACCCCATTTCTCTAATTTCTATTGATGTTCTCCTTCAATTTGCACCAGGGTCTCTGGTTTGTTGATGTAAACCCTCTCTTTCAAGTATCCCCACACAAAAAAAAAAATCTGAGCTAGTCAAGTCTGGGGAACGTGAAGGCCAGTTGACATTGCCATAGCGGGAGATTATTCTCTCTCTAAAGCACTGCCATAGCAACTGCATTGTTTCTCTTGCAGTATGAGCAGTTGACCCATCTTGCTGGAAACATATGTGAAGTCTACTTTGAATGGGCAGGTGCAAAAAGGTCTGAATCATGGATACCTGAAAGAGAGGGTTTATGTCAACAAACCGGAGACCCTAGTGCAACAGAAGGAGAACATTAGAAGTGGGGTCTGAAACTCTTGAGGGTGTTATGGTGCAAGTCTTGGAAAGAGCATGGGTGTATGAAGCCAAAAATGGCTGCCATTTAAGCAATGTAATTTTTCATCTGTAGTGGTGTTGCAAAATTTGACTTTTGTATATTAATTTCCATTATGTCCTTTATATTGCATCGAAATTTCATGCATTTATTTGTAAAGTTATGGAAATTATTAAAAATTGAAACCCATCAGTGACTTCTGGGACACCCTGTAGTTTACAATAGAAAACAAAAAAAAACACTGAAATTTGAAGGTATCTTAGATGCAACCTAATTTCAATAAAAGGGGGGGAGTTCATTAAAGCATGTAATATAGGATGTGGGGTGATTTTTATGAGACATCGAGATGAGGGGGTATCTTATATGCCATCAAATATGGTAATTAGATAATATTTTACATACCTTTCTGCGCTTAGCTGGCATTCCACTTAAATATGCATCGCTGAATGGTGTCTGAGGATTCTGGCGTCTTTGATGTTGGATGTCTTGCCTGATTATAGGAACCCATTCCTGGAAAATAACAAAAGAAGCAGATTCATTTTTAAAAACCAAAAATTGACGTTAAAATTTTCTAAATATTTAGCTTATATAGAAAATAAAAATTCATTTCTATACATTGGTGTTTAAGAATAGATCTACTTCCTACAGACATGTTCTGAACGATAAGGTCTAATGTGGTATTTTAATCCCTGTAGGTTAATGTGGCCTTGTAGACAGAGTCAGAAGTCAATGGAGAGGAAATCATGGTTCTTCTGATAATGTTAGGGGAGATGGGGGGGGGGAGCAGACAGGCTTTCAGTGAGAAACCCAGTGAAATATTGGTTTAAAGAACAATAAACGTAATGTGGGGTTTTGTATGTTACTAATGTGTGGAGGTAATGCAGCAGGGACCACATGGATTGCAGATGACAGACACTAAATTCAGCCATTCTAAAGGCAAGGAATTTCTCAAAAAACAAATCCTTTTTTTTTTTAACACCATTTTGTCTACAGGAAGCATGGCCAGACTAAGCAAACCACATAAGACATGCTTCAGTATAAGGCAGGGCACACTGTTCGAAAAGTGCTGTGGGACAGTTTGCCCATGACTGATCTGCAGTTTCTCATAAGATATGCAGGAATGGTGCAACATTACACACCAAAGTGCATTTCTTTTTCTCTAATAGTTGCATGGTTCTGAAAACATGAATATTTGCTAATCATCATCAAAGGAATACAGCAGGGTTTTTTTTTTATTTGTTTTGTTTTGTTTATACCATGTATCAATCATTCAACTGCGAATGTTCCTACAGAATACACGTGAACAGATTTATGAAATTGCAATAATCGAGGATTGGAGACAAAACGTTGAAAATTTAGAAGGGGGAGAAAAAATAGCACTTACAGCTGGAACTACACTGCACCAGTCATCTCCATTACTTGTAGTGGTAGGAGCAGCAGCATTAGTCTGTTCCACAGCAAGAGTAAGGGGTACAGTTGCAGCGCTAGTAGTAGTAGTAGTAGCAGAAGTAGTAGAAGTCTCCGCACTGTTCACACCATTAACCAACTTAGGTTTGCTTTCTTTATTTTTAGTAGTAGTAGTGTCGGGTTTACTAATATTAGTCGCCTGCAAAGAACAAAGCAATTGACAGAATCCTCTTGGGTCGGCATCATTAAAATATTGACAAAAACGCACCAATTCTTGACAGCAAGACTGAACAAAGTGCTAAATATATATATGCAGGCTACTGGAAGTATGAGTGGACTAATGCCTTGGGAGTGGAATTTGGCAGATAGAAACTGTGTGGAAGATTGCACATGTATTATTGCATTCATTTAGTTCAATAAAATAAGAAATGTGGGAAATACGATAAACAAAAACCCTTGGAGGCGGTTCTAGTATGGCCACAGTTCAATGATTCAAATTAGTAATATATACACATTTATTCATGTATTGTTCAGAACTTGATGATGATGATGATGATATATGTAAGCATCATGATCCAAGTCAGTTGTTATAGACAGGTAGGATAGAATGTATGATGGTCATCTATACCCTCTAACCAGGATTGCATGTGAAGGTTTCAGACAGCCAGTCTTGAATAGCTAACTATACCACATGTACACACATTAGACTAAACATAAGGATGCATTGAACATTTTTAGGTTTCTGTAACAGAAAGCAAAATAATATATTTATATAGAGATGACAAAATGAAACTAATGCAGTTTACTGTTAAGGTCGTCATCATAGTTTATCTCTAAAACATTAAATCCAGCCATATCCATCCCAAATATTCTACTTGTTTTATGTTCAAGCTGACCAGATCCAACCTATCACACCTATCTGACAATGTCATTCTAAAAATATAACAAACACACCATTGAAATCAAAGCTTCAAGATAATGCGTGATTAATTTTTTAAAATGTGAATAAATAATCAATTCATTTGACAAAGGAATATGAAGGTTAAAGGGTTAATCCTTAATCCTTTAAACTGGCAGTAATCCAGCCCAAATATTCTACCTGTTCAGATCCAGCCTCTCACCAATGTATAAAAATCTTGTAGCTTTCAGATAATGCGAGAGAAAGCTATTCTCACCAAATAGACACACATACCCTTAATGTAGTTTTCAGGGAGATTCAGTGAGACACAGAATGTGACAAGGCCAGCCCTTTGAAATATGAGGTGGTATCGAAAAGTTCCCAGACTAGTTATGTTTAATAAAAAATAACTTATCTAAATTTTAATATCATCTCCTTGCACAACAATACACCGGTCCCAACATTCCTGCGATTTTTGGAATCCAGTCTGGAAGTCATTTTCCAAAAGCGAATCAAAGACCTTCTGCGATTCACTCTTGATCTTCACAACAGTGTTAAAACGGCAACCTTTGAGCTACATTTTCATTTTGGGTGAGAGATGGAAGTCAGCAGGTGCTAAATCTGGTGAATAGGGTGGGTGCAGAAGTGATACCATGTTTTTGGTGAGAAACTCACAGATGAGGAGAGCTCGAAGACAGGGTGCATTGTTGTCGTCAAGAATCCAATTCTTCTTCATGCTCCACAGACTCGGTTCCTTTTGCCAAATATCCTCCTTCAAACACTTCAAAACATCACAGTAGAACTCTCAATTGACAGTCTGATCCGGGGTGGGGGTGAATTCTTGATGTACAATACCAAGGATGTAAAAAAAAACAATGAGCATGCTCTTGATTGAGTTGCGGCTCTGCTGTGCATCCGTGCCACTCAAAACATTGCGTACAACTCATCACTGTAAGTTTGTCAAAGCATGTTCAATGTCTCTGTAGCAGACTTCCCAACTTAAATGCAAAATTTCATGTTGGCTCTTTGTTGCAATTTGCTGTCCATGACAAAAATCAATGAATACAGCCTTACATGTGATCACAAAAGCACAAATTTCACAACTTGTGAAATAAACACAGCAATGTCACTTGGCACACTGCCTTCGGAAGGTCACTGCTAAGTCTCATTGTGCACACAACCGTGTGCTATAGAACTAGTCTGGGGAACTTTTGATACCATCTTGTACAGGTACAACTCATTTTTGCCAGATGTGTGGACTGGAGCAACACGAAATAAAGTGTCTTGCTCAAGGACTCAACAAGCTGCCAGGAATCGAACTCACAACCTTACAATTGTGAGTCGAATACCGTAACCACTATACAGGATAATCATAGCTGCAACAACTTTAATCATAACCATGAGGTACCAAATAAGACTCCAAAGTGTAACATCTCAGTCAAGTGCGTTTACCATATACTTAGTTGATCTAAGCCCTGTAAATCCTAGCTACTTGAGGTCTTAAAAGACACGACAGTCACAGCAGGTAAACCTCTAATTATTGGGTAGCTTACAATGAAGGTAGGTCAGTCCACATTATTCCATAAAGAGCACAGGGTCAGTTTCTCTAGCGTATGTATATGTATTCTTTTACTTGTTTCAGTCATTTGACTGCGGCCATGCTGGAGCACCGCCTTTAGTCGAGCAACATGACCCCCGTACTTATTCTTTGTAAGCCCAGTACTTATTCTATCGGTCTCTTCTGCCGGGGACATAAACACACCAGCATCGGTTGTCAAGCAATGCTAGGACAAACACAGACACACAGACATACACACACACACATATATATATATGACGGGCTTCTTTCAGTTTCCATCTACCAAATCCACTCATGGCTTTGGTCGGCCCGAGGCTATAGTAGAAGACACTTGCCTAAGGTGCCACGCAGTAGGACTGAACCCGGAACCATGTGGTTGGTAAGCAAGCTACTTACCACACAGCCACTCCTGCGCCTATATATATATATGTATATATTCCTGTCTGTTGCAGGATTATTCATTTTTACCAGCTGAGTGGACTGGAACAACGTGAAATGAAGTATTTTGCTCAAGAACACAATGCATTGCCCAGTCCAGGAATTGAAACCATGATCACGAGTCGAACACCCGCAATACCTAAGCCACTCTACTTACATTGAAGGTCTGACACTAAAAATAAAAACAAACTCTTACTTGAGATGTTGCTGAAGTTTCTGAATCTACTTCCATAGGGGATGCTGCTTCACTTTCAACAACCTCAGGAACGGCCGTCGCTGCCGTCACCTCTGGTGGAGTTGGTTTCGCAGATTCCTTATTCGCTGCAGAAGCAGAATCTTTCCAAGCAATGTAGTGTTGAATGTCGCTCTCAGTCTGCTGAGGGTGGAAACCGTTTAGCTGTAGTGTTGCCATGGTAATTAGGGACTGCTGCATCATTACATTGATACCATTGGTCAAATGTTGCTGGAAAAAGAGAATGACCACAGGATGAATTAACTGCAACCTGGTCAAGTGGTCAACATCACGCATCAAACAATATCTTGCACTTTTCTTACCATATTTCTGTTGAAATGACGGTAAGCGGATGGGATGCCAAGTGCACATTTGCCGAAGGACAAGAAACCGATGCCAAGAAGCCAAATGGACAAGATGCCAAAAAGGCATACGAAAATTATAATTTGATCTCGTTAAATCTTAAGTACCAATTGGTGAATTGGTCATTAAACTATGAAAGTAGGAATTTTTTTTTTTTTTCATTATTATTGTGTTTGTTCGGCTTTATGTCCATTTGGCATTATGTCCATTCAGCTTTTTGTCCTTCAGCATCCCGTCCACGCACAGAAATAACACTACCTTTGTTTCCGTTTTCAAAAGAATGAAGAATTTAGTAACAACTTTTGTCACTATTAAATAGGGGTTTGGAACATATTTTAACAAGGCTGGTGGTGGGGTAAGAAGTTTGCTTCTCAATCACATGGCTTCTGGTTCAATCCCACTCTGTGCCTATAGAAGACTATAGCCCTGGGATGACCAGAGCCTTATGAGTGGATTTGGTAGACAGAAACTGAAAGAAGCCCATCGTGTATGTGTGAGTGTTACTATCTTCTTGCTTTGACATTGCATGATAATTGTAAGTGAATGTCAGTATCATCCAAGCAGAGTCTTTCATGAAGAAACATATCTGGTCATGGGGGGGAAATATCACCTTACATGTAAACAGGTGGGAGTTGGTGGCAGGAAGGGCATCCAGCCATAGAAAAATGGATGTTAAAATGATGAAATATTTGATGGAAGATTTTAATTCAAAATACCTTAAAAACCTACAACCAGGGGTGGTCGTAAGCAGGTTGGCATCAAAATGTATAAAGAAGTCCGTTTCTTCACAATACATTTATTTAAATGAGTAATAAATAGATAAACTATTAACTTACCAATCGATCATGCACCACTCGCTGGAAAGCTGGGTGACCATCGACAAGACAAAAGCGACCAAGAACAATAAGCTCAGAGAGGAAAGTTTTGAACCAGTTGTATAAACTTAGACCAAACTCATTGTTATCTGAAAAAGAGACAAAAATAAACATTAGTTGGTGTTATGCATGCAGAGAATATAGGGAGCAGTAAGACAAAATCCGTGCATTAAAACCAATGAGTTAGCTATATTATAAAGAAAACACAACTAAACTGTTTAAGAGGTCTACGGAAAAAGATCAGATTTTTAACCCTTTAGCATTTAAACCAGTTATCATCATCATCATCGTTTAAACGTCCGTTTTCCGCGCTAGCACGGGTTGGACGGTTTGACCGGGGTCTGGGGAGCAGGGACTGCCCCAGGCTCCAGTCTGATCTGGCAGTGTTTCTACAGCTGGATGCCCTTCCTAACGCCAACCACTCCGCGAGTGTAGTGGGTGCTTTTTACGTGCCACCTGCACAGGTGCCAGAGGGGTCTGGCATCGGCCACGATCGGTTATTGCCTTTTTTTCGTTGCATTGCGGCAGGGGGGAGGGTTCCGGCAGAGAGGAGAGAAGGAGAGAGAGTGGGGGGTGCATGTAATATAGGGGAGCACCAGTGGGGAAGGTTTGGGGTAAAGAGAAACGATGACAGGTAGGGTTGGTGGCAGGTTCTAGACAGAATGAAAAGTAGGAAGTAAAACGTAGGATATCACGAGTGGGGGAGGGGGCTGGAAGGAGATAGCCGGTTGAGGCAGTGACACATTTCAAAACAGGAGGAACATAAGATAACAGGTTAAGTGGGACGTTTGATGAGCTGCAGCGCTAGCTGCTTCTGTCCGGGGGAGAGAGGCAGGGGTAAAATACATAGTGAGAAAGTATATTGAGGAGGAGGGGTAGGAGGAACAGACACACGTAGTGGTGGTGGTGGTAGAGGGGATATCCGGTGTGAGGATGGTGTAAACAGAGTGTTCTCCGGTATGGGTGGTGGGGGTGGGAGGGCG
This sequence comes from Octopus sinensis, assembly GCF_006345805.1. Lineage (NCBI taxonomy): Eukaryota > Metazoa > Mollusca > Cephalopoda > Octopoda > Octopodidae > Octopus > Octopus sinensis. The sequence continues at coordinate 7,726,970 of NC_043017.1, read as the reverse complement.
GGCGAACCGCGAACGAATGGCGGGCTGCGAAGATTTTGATTGGGGACAGTAGACTTAAAACAATCGGGGTTGAAGAAATGAACAGAGTAACGAACAAATTAACTTGGTACCGAGGGGTTAACAACAATAAAGGGTTATATTTTAAGAACAAGCAGAATTAGTGATAGATTCGAACATTTAAGGGTTAGCGGCAAATGTATGTGTGTAGTACAAGAGTCGGAAGAAATGAAATGAGAATTCTTAGCTTGCTTGCTATGATCTTCGCTGTGTGGTCAAGAAAGGGTGAATGAAAGAGAAGCACACGAGGTGATTATTTATATAGGTTCACCGGAAGTAAAGGTTGTCCATACTAGTGCAGTCTTTTCTCTTGCATCCAGCATCCGATTCCTCTAATTCAGTTATTGGTTCGATTTCATCGTTGTTTTTCACTATATTCTACAAAAGTCAATCACTTCCCTTTTCCTTCCATCAGTGATCAGCTGTGCCTGAATTTTATTGCTCCCCAGTTTGTGCAGCTTTATTGTGCTCACATCAATATTAGCGGTTGGGAGGCAGTTGCCGGCTACCGTGGAGAATGGCGACGTACCGTAAAAGGGGGAATACAAAGGAGTGACAGAGAGAGAGAGGAGAAATGGAAAGAAAGGAAGAGACGTCAACAAGTTATATCTGGCCCAAATATCTACCGGTTTTGTGTTTTAAACTGGCTAGATCTGGCCTCTCACATCTTACCCTACAACGTCATTCTAAGAATAAACAGGCACCTCATCAAAATTTTGAAGCTATGAAATAATGTGTGATTGAGTCAAAACTGTGAATAAATAAGCATTGCATTTGACAGCAAAATCTGAATGCTGAAGGGTTAAAATGTATAATTTTTCTTGTTATTACATGTAGTTGACTTAACTACTCCTGGGTATGAGTATAAAACACTGCATCCCGCTGCCAAGCCATGTTGAGCCAGGGTGGCAGAGTAGGCTCATCAGACCAGTAAGATCTCAAGCCATTCTCTGGTGGGGAGAGAACATGCTGGCCTTCCTCCAGCAGTGAACTGAACACAGGCAATCCAATCCAATCCATACATATATTAATTACTTCCCTCGACATCACTCCTCACTGCATTGCCCTCTATCCCCATCTCTATCCATCTGCCACTCTCCTTTCACACTCCTACCTATTAATCTACCCACTCACCCTGTCTAATTTTTTTGTACCACTTATATTCATTTTTCTGTAACTTGAGTGCAGCCCTGATACAGCCTCATCATCATCATCTCTCTCTCTCTGATATATTAGACATTGAAATGTCTAATATATCAGCATTGAATTGGTGAGGCCAAAACAGCTGTGCCAAAATGTCTCATATTCATAATTATCACACAAAATCATCATCATCATCATCGTTTAACATCCGCTTTCCATGCTAGCATGGGTTGGACGGTTCAACTGGGGTCTGGCAAGCCCGAAGGCTACACCAGGCCAGTCAGATCTGGCAGTGTTTCTACAGCTGGATGCCCTTCCTAACGCCAACCACTCCAAGAGTGTAGTGGGTGATTTTTATGTGCCACCGACACAGGTGCCAGACGAGGCTGGCAGACGGCCACACTCAGATGGTGCTTTTTATGTGCCACCGACACAGGTGCCAGACGAGGCTAGCAGACGGCCACGCTCGGATGGTGTTTTTTATGTGCCACTGACACAGGTGCCAGACGAGGCTGGCAGACGGCCACGCTCGGATATGGTGTTTTCGGTGTTTTTCTTATGTGCCACCGACACAGGTGCCAGACGAGGCTGGCGAGCTCTATCAATTCATTCTAGTCAGTTTCATAAAATCAAAAAAAAAACTTTATAAAAAAGACACTCACCTTCAGATTCTATAGTCAGTTTTATTATTTTAGTATATTGGTGTTTGAGGAAGTTGTCCAGTGTAGTCTCAGCATCAATGTTAGGTTGAACTTCAGATATACTCTAGGATACACAGAAAATTAGAGGATATTAAAGTTAACATTTTGACAATATTAAACATAAATAACAGAATTAAACAACTGTTACTGATGTGATACAAGACATTTTTTTCTTTTTCAAAAAGTCTCAGGAGCCACATGCAGAGGTGGGCCTTAATGTACTAAAAACGTTTCCCCCCCAACTAAACACTACCCAAGTTGGGGTGCATTAAATATGCTCATGTGTCTTTCATAGCTCCAAATATTTAAAATCTATCTCTGAACTTGAATTCAAGTGGCAAATTTCAAAAAGCTCTGCTCATAATTTTATCTGAGGACACACAGAGAATATATTCCCAAAAATTCGACTAAATTCTTACAATTTCAATGACCTATCATTTAATTAAACTACTCTTAATAAACTTAATCTATGCCAAAAATACAAGGATAAAAAATCTAAAGTGTTTCTCAGTATCATTGTGATGTATATTTACTGGGAAAGATGAAATTGCAAATTTTAAGGCAAATTCAATGAGCAGGAACATTAACCTTTTAGCATTCAGATTCTGCTGTCAAATGTAAGGCTTATTTATTCAGACCATTTTGATTTTATCATACACTAAGTTGCATCTTTGATATTCCAATGATGTGATAGTTTACTTTTAGAATGACATTGTAGGGTAGGTGTAAGAGGCCTGATTTGGTCAGTTTGAACATAGAATAGGGAGAATATTTGAGCTGGATGTGGCCAGTTTTAATACTAAAAGATTAATCCCATTATAAACAAAATTTTTTACTTTCATTTTATTCAAGAAATTGTAGTTATAATTAAAATAAAGGCAGTCTTAGAAAGACTAGCTAAATTGAATTCTTTCTCTTTTTCATTAAGTATATAGCTTTTTTGTGTTTTTAAATAGAATTTGATACAAAAGAAAATCTTAAATTTTGGGATAAAAACATTTAGTCAGCAATAATGAAAGAAAATAGAAAATGTACAAAAACAACTTACAACTATAGCTTTAATTTCTGCTCTCATTTCAGTTAATAATTGTAATACAGCATTCTGAATATTGGCTTCTGTAGGTTCAGCATCATTAAGAATTTGATGAAGAAAGAGTTCTTTAAGAGGTGTTCGCAATCTATTGAGAGGCTCAGAGTTACCCAGCAAAACGGTCATAAGATCAGAAATAGTCAAGTGACGTGATATACATTGAAAGATGTCGTTGGTGAGTCCTAACAATAAAAAAAAAAAAAAGAGAAAAAAAAAACAGATGTGAGATTTCATGTACATATGTGTATGCACACACACATGCACACAGATGTATACATTTTTAAAGGAGTTGGCAATTTCAAACAAAAAAATTTTTTAAAGTTCACTTTTGGAATGTTTTGACATAAAACTACTAAATTTCATTAGCTGTGTCCATAATTAAAATTTAATTATGTACACAACTTACAAAATCTGGAAATTTGTATGTGAAATGAAATCACCATTATGTTCTCCTGGAGACCTTTATTCAGAAACCTTTATGGCACTATTATTAGTTTGAATGGAAAAAATGATCAGTCTGAGAGAGTGGATATTTTTAAAGATAGTTTTTAAACGCTCCCAAAGTTGGAGGTATAATATATTTCCAGTTTTATAGCCGCATTTTGTTACCGTTTGTGTAACACTATTTTTATGTTTCCTATTTGGAAATAGATAATAAATATATTTTACTTTTGAAGTAGAAATATATATTGATAAACCCGGTCACTTGTAACTTACTTATAAGTGTTAACATTACACAGTCTCAGGTTAATTAGACTGTGCTTCACACCATTTTTGAATAAAATACAAATAAATGACTCACCTTCAAAGTGCTCTATATCCATTTCTTCGCCAATGGTACTAAAGAAATCCCAAATTGTGCCCACATTTTGCTGGCCGGTTGCAGCTTGCATCAAGTTATTGATAATGCCCTGGATTAACTGAATGATAGCTTCATCTGGTATCACTTGAGTGCCACTTGTAGCCTGGCTTGTCGTCCCAGATGATGTTGAACTGGACTGGCTCGGGGTTGAAGTAGCATTATTAGAACTGGTACTGGCAGTTGCAGTACTTCTTGTACTTGTAGTTGTTGTAGTGTTAGTTGCACTAGCAGCGTTGCCGCTGTTGTTTACTGTTGAAGTCTGTAAGCCACCAGATGCAGTACTTCTCTGCAGGTGAAACGTAAAATATAAATCTTTCAAAAGAAATCTTAAATTAACAATAGTTACAATACAGCTGCTTTCTTCAGATTCTTCTATGAATTTCCAAATTACAAATCTTAAAAAAAACCCCAAACATCTGAGCAGTTATTTGTAACTGAAACCTTGTTTATATATCTTATACATTAACGGCCACGTGTACCACTGGTAGTTCAGCGCAAACTTCACACAAACTGCCATATGTCCTACCAGTGGTACACTTTCATAATTTGCGAAAATATTTTAAATTGTATCTTTGACATTTAATAGCCATCTTCCTTGCTGGTAAGTCAAAGGATTGCACCAATCTCCACTATTGTGACATAGTTTCCGTGGCTGAATACCCTTCTTAACACCAACCATCCTGTGGAATGGACTTTTTACATAGCACCAGCACCAACAAGATCTGTTTGGCATACAATGCCTAATTTGAAAAGATGGAGTGATAGGTACTCTGTAATGTAATCAACAATCTTATTGTCCAACACACAACTGATACAAAAGTTACAATTCCATCAAGTAGCTTCATACTTCATCTCAGTTTAGTGCTTATCTAACTTATGTTTTTAGTTAAGCTTAGATCTCGTGGAAATTATAAAAGTATTTTTGTTCTTCACTTAAAAGAAAAACAAAATGCTACAGTAATCAAAACAAATACGGATTTCATTCATAAACATATGGTCTTTATATTCATAAAATGAAGGATTTAGCCATGAAACAAAAGTTAAATTGAAGAAGCAGTTGGATGGTTGTTATACAAGGATGCTTAGAATGGCACTCAATGTCTCCTGGAAGAGTCATACAACAAACATGACTTATACCAGGGACTACCAAAAGTAACATTGAAGATACAGCATAGAAAGATGAGGCTAGCTGGACATTTGAATCGGACATACTGATGAAACTGCTAACAAGCTTAGTGCTCTGTCAACCAACAGAAGGAAGAACCAGGAGAGGAAGGAGGAAGACGACCTATATTGGCAACTTGCTGGAGGATACTGGTATGGAAGGGGTACAGGAGCTGAGGGCCATTATGGAAGATCAAGATGAATGGGGAAAATGAGTGGAAACAGTCTTGGGGTGTCCTGTGGGATGACCTTATATATATATATATATATATATATATATATATACACACATATATATACACTCTCAAAGTGGTTGGCATTAGGAAGGGCATCCACCTGTAGAAACCATGCCAGATCAGATTGGAAGCCTGGTACAGCCTTCTGGCTTGCCAGTCCCATCAAACCATCCAATCCACGCCATCATGGAAAGCTGACATTAAATGACAATGATGATATATACACACACACACACATATTTATGTGTGTCTTTGTGTCTGTTTGTCCCCCACTACACTGCTTAGCAGATCAGCAAAAGAAGCCAATAGCATAAGTATCAGGCTTAAAAAAGGTGTTGGGACCAATTTGTTTGGCTAAAAATTCTTCAGGGCGGAGTCCCAGCATGGCCAGAGTCTAATGACTGCAACAAGTAAGAGATTAAAGAAAACCAATGTTGTGTCTTTAGATATTATCCAAAGGCTCATCACAATGACTCAAGTTTTAATCTTATAATCCTGTGTTCATTCAATAATCCAGCATCTTAACATCACAGCAACTTTTTGAAAGACATTCTGAGAAACCCGAAAAATAAACTTACAGCTGATCCTTGAAAGAAGTTCCTTAGAGCCTGTACAAAAGTTGTTGGTTCCAAAGGAGCTTCAGTGCTACTGATGGTGGTAGTGGTTGTAGTACTGGTTGGTTGGGAGCGAGCCAGGTTACGAGAGACCATGGCAAACACTGGACTTGCCATACCTCCAATGGCCTGGGAGATTTGGGAAATTGATACTGGTGCTGCGACAGTACGCTGGTTAGCAGCATTTCCACCTTGTGTTTGTGTATCTACAACAGAGAAGGGAGTAAGGACACATCAATAAAGGGATACAGAGTTTAGTATCAAGAAAGGTTTGCTAACACAGTTCATACTTGTGACCCTACAAACGGTTAAAAAGTTTAATTCTAAATAAAAGGTAAAAATACAGTTTACGTCAAAATTAAAACAAATTATTCTTTCAGAAAACAGAAATGCTTTGTAGTGAATTCTATACAATTCTTTTTAAATGACCATTTATTTAAATCCAATGAAACAGCAACTAAAGTACAATAATTATTAAGGCCACAATTTTGCAAGTGAGATATAATTGCTTATATCAAGCCGATATATTGCTTTTATATAAAATTCAGCTCCAGTTAAGTAAAGTTGGTTTCAGTGGGATTCACAATCAGAACATACAAAGATGTAACCTAAAATGCTGCCATTGGGTCACAATTTAGGGAGCAGACTGACAGAATTGTTAAAAATAAAGTGCCAAGTCCAAGGCTGTGAAACTGCAGAAATAATACTGGAGTGAAATATGAAAAGATATCTTGCTGTATCTGTTTTTGAGTTCATCATCATCATCATTTAACATTCACTTTTCCATATTTATATATATATATAGGCGCAGGAGTGGCTGTGTGGTAAGTAGCTTGCTAACCAACCACATGGTTCCGGGTTCAGTCCCACTGCGTGACATCTTGGGCAAGTGTCTTCTGCTATAGCCCCGGGCCGACCAATTCCATGTCAGTGGATTTGGTAGACGGAAACTGAAAGAAGCCTGTCGTATATATGTATATATATATATATATATATATATATATATATATATATATGTGTGTGTGTGTGTGTGTCTGTGTTTGTCCCCCTAGCATTGCTTGACAACCGATGCTGGTGTGTTTACGTCCCCGTCACTTAGCGGTTCGGCAAAAGAGACCGATAGAATAAGTACTGGGCTTACAAAGAATAAGTCCCGGGGTCGATTTGCTCGACTAAAGGCGGTGCTCCAGCATGGCCGCAGTCAAATGACTGAAACAAGTAAAAGAGTATATATATGTACACACACACACAACTACATACATGCATGATAGGCTTCTTCCAGCTTCTTTCTACCAAATCCACTAATCTTTTGATTGGCCCAGAACTTTAGCAGAAGATACCTGCCCTCTTTGCGTTCTGATTGTTTGTTCCTGGGTACTTTTAACAGAGTTCTCTCAGTTAAAAGAATTCAAAGCAGGTCCTCGGTTTAGGGATAACTTTCTGCAACTAGTCTTGGAGACCCTAAAAATAGGCATCTGCCGTCCGTTCCTGATTAAATAAACTTTACATTATTATTATTACTATTACAATGCAATAAAGATAGCTCTTACTCTCACTTGATGTGTTAGTGTTGTTAGCACTTGAAGAGTCATTTGTTCCAAGTAGACCAGCCATAACAGCAGCCACCACATCACCAAGAGCTGTGTCGGTTCCCTGGGAGAGGAGATAAATCAATAAGTAACCATGTCAGACAAGCAGGAAGGAGAACAAAGGAAGAACACAAGGCATGATGATCGTAGAAGAAAAAGAAACTGCAAGATGTAATGGTCAAAGAAAGAAAGGAAGACTTACAAGATATCAAGATCACAAAAGGAAGAACACAAGACATAATGATCAAAGGAAGAAAGGCTACAAGATGTAATGATCAAAGGAAGAAAGGATACAAGATGTAATGATCTAAGGAAGAAAGGATACAAGATGTAAGGATCAAAAGAAGGAAGGATACAAGAAGGATCAAAAGAAGAAAGGATACAAGATGTAATGATCAAAGGAAGAAAGGCTACAAGATGTAATGATCAAAGGAAGAAAGGATACAAGATGTAATGATCTAAGGAAGAAAGGATACAAGATGTAATGATCTAAGGAAGAAAGGATACAAGATGTAAGGATCAAAAGAAGGATACAAAATGTAATGGTCAAAGAAGGAAGGAGACAAGATGTAATGATCAAAGAAGGAAGGATACAAGATGCAATGATCAAAAGAAGGATACAAAATGTAATGATCAAAGAAGGAAGGAGACAAGATGTAATGATCAAAGAAGGAAGGATACAAGATGCAATGATCAAAAGAAGGATACAAAATGTAATGATCAAAGAAGGAAGGAGACCAGATGTAATGATCAAAGAAGGAAGGATACAAGATGCAATGATCAAAGGAAGAAAAGAAGACTTACAAGATATCAAGATCACAAAAGGAAGAAAGGCTACAAGACGTAATGATCAAAGGAAGAAAGGATGCAAGATGTAAGGATCAAAGAAGGAAGGATACAAAATGTAATGATCAAAGAAGGAAGGATACAAGATGTAATGATCAAAGGAAGGATACAAAATGTAATGATCAAAGAAGGAAGGAGACAAGATGTAATGATGAAGGAAGGAAGGAAGGAAGGATGGACACAAGACAATGATCAAAGGAAGAAAGGACACAAGATGTAATGAGCAAAGAATGAAGGACACAAAACAGAATGATCATAGAAGGAAGACTACAAGATGTAATATCAATAACTAAAACTGTGAAACAAAAGATTAAAGCTGAAGGACAGAGGATCATTTCTCACCTGGTTCGATGACTGTTGAGATGCTGCAGCAGCAACGTTTGCTGCAGCTGCAGCGACAACGTTAGCAGTAGTTGCATCATTCTGAGCCTGAGAGGAGAGGAAATGTCTGGATACGCAGGGAAGGTACGGATCGATGGTACGGGCAGGATGCTGTCCACCTAGGAGGCCTTGAATGTTGGGTACGCTTCCAGGTAAGACCACAGTGGGCCGACCAACACCAGCACCAATGTTGCTGCTACTACTACTACTGCTGCTGCTGCTGCTACTACTAGAAGAGGAGGAAGAGGTGGAGGTTGTGGATGTTGTACCACCAGTGCTAACTATTCCAGGTGTTCCACTAAGATTGATGCTGCTAGTAACAGTGTTGCCACCAGGTGGACAGTTGCTACTGCTGGTATTAGTACTACTACTGCTACCAGCAGTAGTAGTAGTATTATTAGACATGGAACTAGCAGTTGTAGTAGATGTTGAAAGGTTGGGTCCAATGTTAACCTGGAAAGTTCTCTCTGGAAAAAACGAAAAAAGTTAAAATGACAATTAGTATTATTAAAATAAAAATAAAATGAATTAAAAACAAGTAAAAAAAAAAGTAATCATTTCTTTTTTAAATTTTAAAACATCATCATCATCATTTAACGTCCGTTTTCCATGCTAGCATGGGTTGGACGGTTTTGACTGAGGGCTGGCAACCAGATGGCTGCACCAGGCTCCAGTCTTGATCTGGCAGAGTTTCTACAGCTGGATGCCCTTCCTAACGCCAACCACTCTGAGAGTGTAGTGGGTGCTTTTCACGTGCCACCATTGTTTGTTTTTTAACAGCAGAACTCAAAGTAGATAAAGTTATAAGCAAAAGAGTGTAAATCGCCATGATCATCATCACCATTTAACGTCCATCTTCCATGCTGGTTTGAGCCAGACAGTTTGACAGGAGTTCAGCAAACCAAAGAGTTGCACCAGGCTCCATTCATCTGTTTTGGCATGGTCTCTACAGCTGCATGCCCTTCCTAATGCCAACCACTTTACAGAGTGTACAGGGTACTTTTTTGAAATGGCACCAGCAGCAGTAAGTTTGCTAAGTAACTTGCAAGATGAAGACCTCTCAGCTGAGAGAGTGTGGAACTGAAGGGACTAGCTTTGTGCTAGTTGAGAGGTTTATATACACATATGAAGTCAGAAATGATAGAGAAATAAATTGATGAAACTTTATTTAACAGTAAGAAAATTCTAATTTCACAACAAATTGTTTCGTAACTTAAAAACATGTAAATAATTTACATTATTACATTTAATCATCAGTGATATTTGCCCATGGTCTGACATGTCTTCATATGATGTCAAGACAAAGACACACACAATAATATATATATATCATCATTGTCATAGTTTAACATCCATTTTCCATGCTGACAAAGGTTGGACAGTTTGACTGAGAATTGGCCAGCTGGGAGACTGCACCAGGATCCAATCTGATTTGGCAAGGTTTCTACAGCAGGATGCCCTTCCTAACGCCAACCACTCTGAGAGTGTAGTGGGTGCTTTTACATGCCACTAGGACAGGAGCCAGTCAGGCGGCACTAGCACCAGCCACGCTCAAATGATGCATTTTACGTGCCGGGTGCATGGCAATTAACTATATATATATAACATTAAACTGAAGAATTATAAGACTGACAAAGGCTAGCAGGCTGAAACTCTGAAGTCACTGTCACTCCTTTTCTTTTACAAGCTCAACACACACACACACACACACACAAGTGAAATGTGTAAAAAATTTTTAATTTCATCCTTACGCATTGATGATGTGTTAGAGGTTGATGTTGAAGTCATATCTGAACTGACCACATGAGCAGATATACTGTTGACAGTCAGAGAATCAGGACCAACTTCTACAAACAGGTAGGGACTAGAACTTGAAGTAGAAAATGATTGTCCAAGAGAGAGAGGATTGCTGCTAGTCTGGGCAGTTGTTGTCTGCAGGTAAGGAAAAAGAAAAACAGTAAATAAGCAGTTAACAGATTCTGGGAAACAGAAAAAGCAAAATATTATTATTCTACAAATAACAATAAAAATAAGAGAAATCTAAAAGAATTCCTAACAGAGAGCCAGAAACGTTGGTAGTGGAGAGGCTACAATTGGTTTGACTGAGCCCAGTACTTGAGTGGTATTTTATTGACAGCCTTGGGATAAATGGTTAAGTCAACCATGGCAGGATTTGAACTCAGAATGTAAAAAGATGTAACTAGATACCACGACAAGCAGGTGAGGTGCAGGCATAGCTGTGTGGTTAAAATGTCTGTTTCACAAACATGTGGTTTTAGATTCAGTCCCACAGCGTGGTACCTTGGGCAAGTGTTTTCTGCCATAGTCCCAAGCCAACCAAAGCTTTGAGAGTGGATTTAGCAGAGAGAAACTGAAAGAAGCCCAGTGTCTGTGTGTCTCTGTGTCTTGACATCATGTGATGGCTGTAAATGAGTGTCACAATCATTCATTTCCAATATTTAATGGAAACATGTCCAACCATAAGGAAATATTAGTTGGAAACGTAGAAAGACCTGTCTCAATAGATTCCATCTGACCCACACTCAACGGTGGGAGGGCTGAAAGAATGCCTGTCTGTCTGTCCCTGACTACATAGGCACAGAAAAACCATAAAAATAATTTATTTTTCCATGTCAAAGCTTTTATTTATATATTTTTTGATTTTCTTCATATAATAAAAAATACGGCACAATTGGCCATCACTCACTGGTCAGTGTAGCTTGGTAACATGCACCATGCTCTCATTAACTGATTCAAGTGCTTATGTAGTGAGGAGCAGACAAACACTCTCCGAGTCCTCCCACCTTCAACCCAGCAAATCATCCAAGATGTGACAGCTAAAGGGAGAGAGGGTTGCACTGGCACCCAGCTGGTACACATTACAGCTGAGTAGACCAGGGGCTATATGAAATTGACCCCACAAATTTATAAGTTGAATATCCTTACCACAAGGCCACACATCTTCACAGAGGGTATCTGAGGTAGTGTTGCTCGACAAGGTATACAGCTTGGATATTAAGGAGTCTCCTCCACAAGTCAAGCTGCTACTTCTCCCCAATGAGAGGTCACGCCTCTGATCCTATGGACATGGGATTAGAATGCCTGGGGAAAGAACTGCAAGATGGATTCTGCAAGCCAAGCCTACCAACAAGGAATCCACAAGCAGGCCAAGAACAGGTGGTTGGATAATATCCATAGTCTTAGTCGGTTACACTTGAGAATCCAGCCAGAAAATTTAATGATGGTTGCTTCTGATTGGACCCAGTGAAGGAGATGACTTAGGACTCTACCCCAACAATAGTCAAGAAATAGTGTGTGGAGAAGATGACTAGATGGGTGGATGAGCAGAAGTATTTTCCTAGCAACTAATGAGCTAAATTAATTACCTGAGAAGAACTAGTAGAAAATACTGTAGATGGTAGTGTGATGAGAGGTACTGGGTTAGTGCTGGCAGATGTGAAAGTTCTAGAGGATGATGTTGTTGAGGTAGCTGGTACTGCAGTTGATTGTGTTACATTACTGCTGAGGCCACTGCTACTAGTGTGGCTACCACCACTGGTACTGTGACTCCCAGCTGTGCCACTTGCAGCTGAGGCAGAACGAAGACCAGGGTTGATCGCTGAAAAGTTTGGTATGATGTTTCCTCCTGGAATCCTGTACTGGCCCTGGTAAAAGAAAATGATAACATTAACAGAATGCCATCAGGGATGATGGTTCCAATCAGAAATTACAACAAATATTTTTTCAAAGTCAGTAAAATGCATCAACAGTACATTGTATTATATCACAGATCATCTTCATCAAGATCCCTTTACTGAGGCTGACAGCTGTCGGGGTGCCACTCTAGATGCTTTCATAGTCAACCATTGTCATTTGCCTCTGTTCTGTCATGCATAGCAGGTTCGCTGTGTTGTGACTGTTCAGTTCTTGATGTTGTCAAACCAGGATTTTCTCTGCCTCTCCTTTGCCCTACCTCACATGTGCCCTGAAGAATGGTTTTGGGCAGCGAGTCGAGGCAGGATACATGGGTGTACAAGGCATCTTTTCACCTGTATAAACACTGGTTCCTGACAGCCAGTGTATTTGTTGACTTGCTGCCTGACTATTTTGTGCTCCGTATATGGGATGTGTAACAGCCTTCTGAAGCACTTGTGCTCAAATGCCTGGACTCTTCGCTCCATGTCAGTTTGTCACAGTCTAGCTCTCACACCCAGACAGAAGGATCAAAGTCACCAGAGTCTTCTTGGAAAACTAATGGAATTCCTTTTCAATATGTTGTTCAGCTTCGTCGTGGCAGATAAGTTACTGGTAATGTATTTAATAGTTGGAGAGGAGCATTAGAAAGCAACTAGGATTAATTATGCAGTGAGTGGTTGTAGAAGCCTGGTGCGTGTGCACTTGACATCATGTGATGGTTCTAAATGCTCGTTACTGTCAAATAAACGATGTTAATCATTTCCAATTTTCAAGGTTAACATGTCTGGCCAATGGGAGATATTGTATTACCTTGCCTGGAAACAGGTGACAGTTGGCAACAGGGAAAGCATTTGGCTGTAGAAAAATCTGCCTCGTACAAGCAAAGAAAAGTGGATGTTAAATGTGAATGATGACTGATGATGATTGATGATGCTGATGATAATGAATCACTGTCCCAACTTAAATATGTATTAGTCATTATCAGTTTGACTTACATTCACTGGTATGGATCCTGTTGATAGAGTTGAAGGGATCAAACCTGCCAACGCAGGCATGGCTGTGTGAGCATGGAGATGACGTGGTGGAGACTGACTAAAGTCAACAGTAAGGTCACTGACACTGTGATAGATGTGACTCATGTAATGCAGGCACTCAGACACACCGTTGAATATACGCTCACTCTCTTGGCGTGCTTCAGTCTGAAAGCAAGAGAGAAACGTTCAACAGCTTGATTTATTATTAGAATATTTAAATAGTTAATGATTTGGAAGATGAAAAACGTGTAAGACAGAAATAAGAGAGAGAGAGAAAAAGAAAACAAGAAGATGGAAAGAAAAAAAAAGAGAGAAAGATAACATATAAGAAAATAGAAAAAAAAGAGAGAAAACAAGAAAATAAAAAGAAAAATAGAGAGAAAAGAAAATTACAAAGAAAGAGAGAAATAACAAAATATCTAAGCTTCCTCTCCCCACTGCAAAACAATATATTACCAATGGATTGATATATTTTACTGCAGCTGGCCAAGTTGTTTATGTGCCGAATGGTCTGTGCTTGTGTCCTATATAAAGGAAATTATTGCTGTTTCTCTACACTTGGTTATAAACTGGCATTATGAGGATGCACAGTTCACTGCTATAAGCAACAGGTAGACTAAATATGACCATCGTCTTACTGGGTTTTCAGTACTTGGCTCAAATCCTCTCGCAAGTTAGTGGAGAGGAGAGAGATTCTACCAATATCATTATTATTATAATACTAAGACATATATGACTAAATCTTTTTAGAGTAAAAGGAACAATCAAATGCAAATTTATAAAGTAACAGTTAAGACACAACAGTCTTATATAAGACAACTATGTGAAAAATATTGGTTTTCTTAGTGTTCATAATGGAATTTTTTTTCTCTCTCATAAATTGAAGTAAAAATACATGTATTTCTTTTTTTAATCTTTAGCATGAATAAGACTGGCAGAATTTATATAAAAGAGTGAACAAATCAGGAAGGAAAACCTACTTGTTCACTTGTATAAGAGGCATCATTTTGTGCCAATGTTGTATATTGTGTTAAGAATGGCTGCAGTCTTCTTTGGACTTCTTGAAGTTCTGTCATTAGTTCAGCAACAACTGTCACTGGTGGTGGGCTACAGAAGAGGAGGAGGAGGAAGGGATTTGAAGAAGCGAATAACCAAGACTAATCTCACTGCTAATAGGATTTGCCAGACGAAATCCAGAAAAGCAATAAGCAATGGCAGCAAGTAAATATCAATTTAAATAAATAAAGTAATGTTAATGATAGCAAAAAAAAAAAAAAAAAAAAAAAAAGGATAAAATTTACTTGGAACACAATTCTTAGTCCTGGACAAAATACAATTGTCTGAATGAAACTGGCGAAACAAATGACCGTTTTAAAAAAATACTGTAGTCCTGATATAATTTTCAAAATATCGAAGTCTTGATATAACTGTTAGATATTGTAGCTTTAAAACATTGCTGTTTTGATTCATTTGTTAAATATTGTACTTTTGATATAATTGTTAAATACAGAGTTTCTTCAGCCAGGTTTCGTACTAAGATACTAATCAGTTCCTTCAACAGACTCCTGTCATGTGTGTTTCAGTTTTAATCCCAGCTCATCTAACAAACAAACTCATGTTCAGCCTGTTGTTCTTATACAACAGAAGTATTCTCTCAACTAAAAACTAACTTAAACAATCACGTTTAACACTTCTTTGCCCTTTCGAATTGATGTTGTCCAAAATGTCTTTACAAATACATTTCAAGTATTCAGTATGGAAGAAGAACCTCAAACATGTTAACGTAACAAGAGTTCTTAGTGTTCAACTTACTTCTCCAATCCATTCAAGCTCAGAAAAAAAATGGACATAAAATGATGACTTAAGTAAAGCTTCACTATTTGTATGGAGCTTGTGTCAGTCAGTATAGCATATATATTGATAGATGCATCAATAAACGATTGTAATTACAACACTATCATCATCCTTTTAATGCTCACTCTTCCATGCTTGCATGAGTCAGACGGAATTCTAAAATTGTATGAACTATAACTGATGTGTTACTAAAAGATATCCACTTCTATGCATCATATTTATCATTTAACTGTGTAACCCTGTCACACTACCAGCTGCTCCTTGACTGCCTTTAACAGAGTTCATTTGTTACAAGTATTCAGATCAGTTCTGTAGTATCTGGACAGGATTTTAACCTTGCAGACAGCAAACATGCAAGTGTCAAAGCTAGGCACCAGCCACACCCATTTCTCTAGTCAAGGAGTGCAACAAGAAAAGAGTCACAAATCTATTGCTTCTTTGACTAACATATTAAAAGAAATGTATTTCTTAATCTTCAGTAATAAAACTACACTGTACATAACTCCCTGTATTTTTATCCATCTACACCACTCAAGCCTAAGAAACTATTATTCTAACAGTCCTCAATGTATTGTCGTTATAAGAGGTTGGTGCAAAAATAACTGCAGTTATTGATTACAGTTATTTTGAAAGAGAATACATATTTTTAGAATAAACTTCAGCTCAATTATGTTTTTATACCATTTTGAAATGCAGATTTCAGCCTATTGATTTATGCTAATGGTCTTTCTTCCACAATAGTTGAATATTTACAGCTGTCAAATTGAAGACAGACAGTTCAAAATAGATTGCAAAGTAATTGAAACGGCTTGTAATATATCACTAAGAGAAATATATCAAAAATGAATTTAATAAGAGAATTTTCTAGAATGTAAAGACACTGGATTAACAAAGTCCTAGATAAATTATTCAATAGTCATACAAATTTGTCATGATTTTTATATCAACTAAAAGTGGATTGAGTCAAACCTTGGTCCCTGAGAATTGCTTGCAGTACTGGGTTGATCATCGCTAGATGGCTGAGCAGTACCACTTTGACTGGGAGCTCCTGGAACTGGTTCATTGCTATTTCTTTGATTATTGGTGCTTTGTTGGTTACTGTTGGCTGACGGATTCTACAACAAAAGAAGCCAATACATGTAAGTGATCAAATTGTCAAAACAGAATTTTATCTGTTTAGAAATAACATTGAAGAGTAAACAAGGATGAATTTCATAAAACAATAAAAACTGATCATTCAATGTTTTTTAAGACTTAGTCAAAAGAAGACTAGCAGCTTTCATGAAGTTTTTGTAGGGCCTTAGAAACTGGAGAGAGAGAGAGAGAAAGAGAGAGCAGAGGGTATGATTCAGCAGGGTACTGCTTGATACAATAGGAAGCTCTATATCAAGATACTGAGCTAAGCTAACCTTCAATACAATCTGTTGCATACTTGAACATTTGCAATAGACCATGGGGGGTACCTTCAACAAGTGTCTTCTTCTATAGCCTTGGGACAACCAAAGTCTTATGAATGGATTTGGGAGACAGAAACTAAAAGCCTATCACTTGTATATATGTATATGTGGGTGCATAGGTGTGTGTGTGTGCTTGTGTCTGCTTTCCTTGACATAGTTGTAAACACTGGGCCTCACTAAGGAAATGGTTAGCTGTTGCTATGCTGATACACTCATCATCTTACCTATGCAAGCATGCAGATATAAAAGTGACAGTTCAACATACCTCAAGACGAGATAAAGCCATGTTAACCAAGTGCAATAACTTTCTGATGTGGTTTATTCTTTGTTGAGATTCATTCATCTGCTGGACGGGAATCTGCCCCAAATTGATATGAACATCAACAGCCGAACCGTCAGCCTGAAAAAGACAGAGATGGAGAAACAACATTAGTAAAACAAGGCAATGAAAGAGCAAACCCCTAAATTTAACAATTCTAGTTTTTATGTAGAAAAAGAATTTGAATAGTTCCCTTCTGTAAAGCAATGAGTTAGCAGAGTCATTAGCACACCAGGTAAAACACTTAGTGGTGGTGGTTCATCCAACTTCAAAATACACTGAGGTCAACTTTGCCTTTCATCCTTTTGGGGGTCATTAAACTAAGTACCAGTTGAATACTGGGGTTGATGTAATCGACTTACCCCCTCCCTCGAAATTGCTAGCTTTGTGTCAAAGTTTAAAACCAATAATTCCTTTCCCTTATAATTCTGAGTAATTTTTCTCTAAAGACTCTAATAACAGGAATATTGTGCAGAACTGTGATGAATATTCATTCTGCTGGAATCCTTAATCCCAATAATTATAAACTATAGTTGCAGATTACATATCATCATTTGTAACTCTGGGAGCATTAAACAAAAATCTTTCTGGAATAAAATTGAAATGTAATTTACCGATGCCCTTGTAGAGACTCTGGCATTCCTTCCGAGCTCGCCTATATTGTGAACAGCTTGTTGAACAATATTCTGAGGGGATAAAATAGAAAAAGAGACAGGATTACTTTCTACAAATAAAATATATTTCATAGCAAAAACAATAGCTAAAGGAAAATCTATTTTAATTAGGTTTTATTAACTGATTCAGAGACATATTGATAATGTACATTTAATAAAAAGAATGGAAAATATCAAAAATATCCTTTAAATCCCTTAATTCATTGGTCCTTTCAATGGTCATCTGAGTCTCTCATTTCCACCAACCATCTAAAATTATTTTCTTTTTTTGTTAACATGTTCAACTTTATTACACAACATATCTTTTATTTCTAAATTCAACTGAAAATTGAAGTTTTAAACATCTAATATTTTCAATCAGTCCAAGTACCTACATACACACATACAGGAATACATATGTAAAAAGATGTACACACAAACATGCACACGAAGCAATAGTGCAAACTTTATTTGCATTGTGCAATTCTTAGAGTGAAATTATTTCAGATAGTCTTCACACAAAGAGATTTAACACACTGAAGTTGGAGCAAAGGTAGAGATTATATGACTCTTGTGATTTCAATGAATATCAAATAAAAGCTGAACAAAGATCTTCTGGATGAAAATATAAAATTTAAAAACTGAAATCATTTTAAACACTGAAAGAATCTTTTGTTTATTTAGCATTTAAACCAGCCATACCCAGCCCATATTCTACTTGTTTCTTTGTTCAAACCAGCCAGATCCAGCCTCTTACACCTACCCTACACTGTCATTCTAAAACTAAAATCCTGACGCTGGGACAATGCATGATTACTTTAACCCTCAGATTATCCTGTTAAATACGGTTATTCATTCACATTGTTTTGAATTAATTGTAGATTATCTTATAGCTTTGAAATTTTGATGTGATTGCTTACTTTTAGAAAGACATTGTAGGGTAGGTGTGAGAGACCTGATCTAGTTAGATTGAATATAGAACAGGTAGAATATTAGGGCTTCATATGGCTGGTTTGAATGCTAAGGAGTTAAACAGAACATGAATAAATAAGCATTACATTTGATAGAGTAATTTGAATGCTAAAGAGTTAAACTATAGGAAAATGGTTGGAGTCAGGTAAAAAGACTTACCTGAACCTGATTCGGATCCAGAATGTCTGATGGTAAAGTAAAAGAACTGACAACAAAACTATTGACATCTCTCGGAGGAGGAGGTGGTGCTGAAGCTGTGGTTGAGTTACCACCATTATCTATAGGGCTGGTGCTGTTAGGACGTGGTGGGGGTCTTTGCACAACATGTATCACTTTGCCATGAACATCTAAAAATTACATAAAATGAAAAAAAAAAAAATGTTTTATTTTAACAAGACATTATCATCATAAATATCATTATCATATAATTATTCTAATTTCGGGACAACGATAGCAATTTTGAGAGGTGGGTACACAGTACGTGGTTGTACTTTATTTTATGAACCCCAAAAGGATGAAAGTTGATCTCAGCAATATTTGAACTCAGAATACCACCATGGTCAACTTTGCCATTCATCTTTTTGGAGTTGATAAAATAAGTACCAGCTGAGTATTGGGGGTGGGTCAATGTAATTGACTTACTACCTCCCCTAACATTGCAGGCCTTGAGCCATTATAATAATAATAGGTGGGGAGCTAGCAGTACTTCATCTGTCTTTAAATTGTGTTCAAATTCCACCAAGGTAGACTTTGCCTTTCATCCTTCAAAGGTTGATAAAATAAGCACTAGTTGAGCACTGGGGTTGATGTAATCAACTTAACCCCCCCCCCTACACACACAACTGCTGGCCTTGTGCCAGAGTTTGAAACCGATATTTGCTTGGTCTAAAGCATCAAGCTGGCAGAATTGTTAGCACAATGGGTGAGATGCTAAGCAGCATTTTTTTCAGTCTTTATGTTCTGAGTTCAAATTACACCATGGTCAACTTTGCCTTTCATCTTTTCAGGATCAATAAATACCAGTTAAACACTGGGATTGATGTAATCGACTTACCCCCTCCCCAAAATTGCTGGCCTTGTGCCAAAATTTGAAATCAATATTTGTTGTGTCTCTTTACGTTCTGGGTTCAAATCCCATCAAGGCCAACACTGAAACCAATATTATTATTATTATTATTATTATTATTGCTATGTAAAGAGGAAAAAACTTTCCAACAACTTACTGAAGTCTTTTAAAAGTTTTTCATCTTGAAGGACTCTGCCTTGGAAAATCAGCCTCTGTGTGTCTGCGGGAATTGACTAAAAGAGAAAAACAAATATTTTATCAACAGTTTATAGTAACCTTTTCAATAAAGACAGAAACTTTACATAAGTCCACACATTATTACTGGATTGGATTAGCCTAGAATTGTTCAGATAAAATGCCTTGTGGTATTTAGTTTCAGCTCTTTATGCCCCGAGTTCAAATCCAACTGAAGTCAACTTTACCTTTCATCTTTAAAGGGCCAATAAAATTAAGTGCCATATAGAAAAGAACACTGGGGCTGATGGCTTTGTGACTAAATTAGAAACTATGACTACTAATAATAGGATAGTGGATTAGTAGAATCATTAGAGATTCAGACAAAATGCCTAATATTTATAGTATTAATACACCTTCCATCTCTTTATTTTTCAATAAGTGGCTGTTGGTGACACCAGTTCCTGATTAGGCATTGTGATTCTTTTTTAT
Organism: Octopus sinensis; assembly: GCF_006345805.1. Taxonomy (NCBI): domain Eukaryota; kingdom Metazoa; phylum Mollusca; class Cephalopoda; order Octopoda; family Octopodidae; genus Octopus; species Octopus sinensis. The sequence continues at coordinate 7,706,570 of NC_043017.1, read as the reverse complement.
GTATATCACTAGCACAGTGGTTGCTGCTATTTCCAGCAGCCAGGCATCTACCATTGACGAAGTAAAGGAAGGCCAAAATCACAATCTGGTAGTCTTAGAAGCAGCAATGGTGGTGATATCTCCAAAACCAGGAAATTCTCTCCTGGTAACCATCACAGAATCTTGTATTCTAACACAACATCCATTTTTAAGTGGAGACATTACCTTTTGGTATTCATACAACTTCTGTCACTTGAATTATTTTTTGCCTAACATTTAGTTATAGCTCATTACGTTTTTAAGTTAAAATCTTGGCCAGATCAACTTTATTATTTTTTTTAGGGATCAATATAATAAAGTACTAAAAGTATTGGGGTCAACATAATTGACTACCCCTCTCTCCTCAAAACTGCTAACCTTGTGCCTATACAAGAAAATTACTACTACCACCACTACAATCATCATCACCGGTATACCAAAATCCTAACTCCAATAATAGCGCCAAGAGATAACCAGACTGTAATGGTAGCCTGACACACAACACCAGTTGAAGCAAAATTATTTCATCAATGCAGCAGGAACACAAAATAAAACAGCTAAAGAAAAAAAGTTCTTTGGATTACAATAAATGGCTTCTTTTTATTTATATATATTTTTTTAAATTCAAAATAGTATTTAAAAAGAAACTTACTATACTACTGGCTATTGTTTCCTTAAATTGTCGAACAGTGGTCTGTAAAAACAGAAAAGATATGATTAAGAGGGGAAAGAGCTCTTTTCTTAATAACAGTGCATTACGGCAGTACATAAAACAAAAACTGAATAAAATCTATAGAAAATAGGCCAAACAAAGGCAATTAATATAAAGTAGCATCATAAATGATTGTACAGAAAAGTAACTCACATCATCTGCAACACTATGGCTCTTAGTTTGACCATCAAGGGTCTTCACAGAAACATCAATCATCTTGGATGGTGATATCTGTTGTAGGCTATCCAATTATCTACAAAGAAATACACAGCAATTTAATGTACAAAAATATCTTAGAATAACTTTTATTTAAAAAATATAGACATGTGATAATAATTATGACAATAAAATAAGACTCTGACTTGTCAAATCTTGGCTATTGGTCAAGGGTGGGGACCTTTATAATACAAAAGTTTTCTAGCTAAAAATCTGAAAAAAAATCTATTAACTGACCTGCGATTCCATCAACGTAAACATTTTTATGATTGAAAAGTTTTGTACATTAGTTACAAAGTACAAACTGTTATTGTTATTATTATTAGTAGTAGTATTACTAAGGTGATGAGCTGGCAGAATCATAAGTGTGCTGGACAACATTTCTTCCAGCTTTACATTCTGGGTTCAAATTCTGCCATGGTCGACTTTACCTTTCATCCTTTCAGCGTTAACAAAATAAGTACCAGTAGAACACTGGGGTTGATATCAACTACACCCAGCCCCAATATTTCAGGCCATGTGCCTATAGAAGACAGAATTACAACTGCTGCTGCTGCTGCTACTACTACTACTACAAGGCTGTAGATTGGCAGGCTCATTAGAGCACCAGGTAAAATGCATTAATTCCAGCTCTTAACATCCCGATTTCAAATTTACCTTTCATCCCTGAGGTCAAAATAAATACTAATTAAGCACTGGTGTCAATAGAATCAACTTACTCTCTTCCCTCAAAACAACTGGACTTGTGCTAAATTTAGAAATGTTAAGACTTATCCCTCCCCTCAAAATTACTGGCCTTCTACCAAAATTAGAAATATTATTATTACTACTATTAGACTGTGGATTGGCAGAGTTATTGGCACATTGGATAAAATGCGTTGCAGTTTTTAGTTCTAGCCTCTTACATCCTCAGTTCTAATCCCACCAAAGTCAAATTTGGCCTTTCATCTCTATGCAGTGGGGTGGCTTTGTGGTAAGAAGTTTGCTGCTTCCCAACCACATGGTTCTGGGTTCAGTCCCACCTTGGACAAGTGTCTTCTACAAAAGCCTCAGGCAACCAAAGTCTTGTGAGTGAATTTGATAGACAGAAACTAAAAGAAGCCCGTCATATTTAAGTGCATGTGTGCGTGCGTATGCCTTTGTCTGTGCTTGTCCACACCCATTGCTTAACAACCGACGTTGGTGTGTTTATGTCCCTGTAACTTAGCGATTCAGCACAAGAGACCAATAGAATAAGTACCAGGCTTAAAAGGTGTAAGTACTGGGGTTGATTTAGGTCAACTCTGCTTTTCATATATTCAGAGTTGATAAATCATTGTCATCATTTAACATCAATTTTCCATGCTGGCATGGGTTGGATGCTTTAACAGGAGATGACCAGTTGGAGGCACCAATTGTCTGTTATGGCATGGTTTCTATGGTTGGAATCCCTTCCTAATACCAACCACTTTACAGAATGTACTGGGTGCTTTTTACAAGGCACCTGTACAGGAGGATTTTACGTAGCAGGGATGCTTTCTATACAGCACCAGCACAGGTGCTTTCTACATAATGTTGACACAGGTGGTAAAAAAAAATGCCAATTCTGAGTGGAGAATTGATGCAACTGTTACAAGCATCAGAGAAGATACTTTGCAGCATCAGTTCTTTGCATTCTGATAGCAATAGCTGCAACAAACACACAAGTAGTGACTGCATTGCTTGGACAATATCAGTGACATGGAGAAGGAAAAAATCACAAAACAATGGATTATTTAAAAAGCATTGCTCATACTTTGTTGTCTTTTAAGAATGCTTCTTCCATCTAATCATCATCCTCATGATCATCGTTTAACGTCCATTTTCCATGATGATGATGATTGGGAGATGGAAGAAGCATTCTAAAAAATATAAAATAGAATCATCTTTTTGTGGTTCTAGTTTTACAAATAACTGATTTAGTTTTTTAATTGAGTAAATTTGATATTAATAATTTTTTTTTGCCTCTGAATTTTCAAATTTCTGTTTTCGTTGTTAATGAAACAACTTATTTACTCTGTATAATGACACTTTAATGTTTAGCAATGTACAACCTCTGAAATAAAAAGTATAAATTTACCAGTGATTTATTTGTGATGACAATTATTCAATGTAACAAACTTGCAATAAATTTACAGCTGATGAAATCACCAGATGTTCTTGCAACATAGTTTTCCTAAATACCAACCGCATACATAGTTTGTCATACCAAAGAGATACATACAATACAATCTTCATACATAACATACACACCACAATATAAACTATCTTTTCGTGCAGTGGTTCTCAAAAGTGGGTTTATCGCACCCCCCGGATGGTGCAGTGGAATGTTCCAAGGGGGTGTTGAAGTGGGCATTAATGTGGTAGCCAAAACGGGCGATTCATGTAAAAACAAAATAATGGGTTCATTAGATTAAGTTTTGTGAAATACAGTTGTTTTGAATTTGCTTCAGAAAGAGGTCTATGTTTGTAATGGTTAGTTGGGGTGGGGGCGCTAGGTGTCAAGGGTGTCAAGGGGGCAGCAGCCCGAAAAAGTTTAGGAACCACTGTTATAGTATAAGGACCACATGGTTAAATGTCACTGACAACACAGTCATAGGACTGCAGCCATAGTGGGTTTGGACAATTAAATCAACCCCAGTACTTATTTTATCATTCCCTTTCTGATGAACCATCAAGTTACAGGGACATAACCTACACTAGTAGCCAAGCAGTGAAACAAAAACACATACACGTATACACAACAGGCTTCTGCACAGTTTCCATCTACCAAATTTATTCAAGAGTTATTTGTAATCCTGGGGCTATAATAGAAAACACTTGCCCAAGATGCCATGCAGTGGGACTGAACCGGAAATCTCATGGCCATGAAACAATCTTCTTAACCACAAAACTATGCCTACATGTATGTATACACACAAACAACGCTCATTCATATGTATGTGGGATAGTTTTTAAATACTTTTATGAGTTGCAAAAGAAAAAACTGTTAAGCCTTGCAATTTAAAAAAAAAAAAAACCATTTGTGGTTTATGACTCACAGATGTTATCATGATGATCTATTTATTATTCTCACACCTTTATCAGGTGAATCACATATTTTAGCTGAAAATAATCAAATTTAACTTTACTACTACTACTACTACTACTACACCATTCTACTGTCAATCCTCTTATTGTTTTCATTAATCTTTAATTTATTTTGCTTTTCTTTTGTAATGACAAAACACTGCAACTAATTAAGCAAAAATGATTGGAATTTCAAAGTAAAAAGATGTAAATATGCCATTCAGTACTGTCCCAAATAATTATCAAAGCTACACGTTATTTATAAATGATAAATTATGCTTAATACAGCCATTTTCAAAATACATTATATTAAAAATGGTCAATACAAATTAGACAAAAGTACTTATTTCTAAGACAATATTCTTCCCAAGCATTAAACTAATACACCTGCTTGTTGTACCTACACCTGTCGTCTTTTTTCTGCAAATTCGAACTATACATACATACATCATCATCATTTAACGTCCGTTCTCCATGCTAGCATGGGTTGGACGGTTCGACCGGGGATCTGGGAAGCCAGAAGGCTGCACCAGGCTCCAGTCTTATCTGGCAATGTTTCTACAGCTGGATGCCCTTCCTAACGCCAACCACTCCGTGAGTGTAGTGGGTGCTTTTTATGTGCCACATACATATATATATATATATATATATATATCCACGCACACACACATATATAAATAAAAAAACACAAATGAGGTCTCAAATTTACTTCTTTTATATCTAACACCACACCTGGAACCAACCCCAAATCAGATCTACAGTTTATATTGAATTTGGTGTATGTATGTGTGTCTATTACTGTTTGACAACCAGTATTGGTGTGTTTACATTCCCGTAACTTAGTAACTGAAAGAATAAGTACTAGGTTTACAAAAGAAGCCCTGGAGTTGATTTGTTCAACTAAAACCCTTCAAGGCAGTGCTACAGCATGACCACAGCCAAATGATGACTGAAACAAGTAAAAGAATTAAAGAAAAGAATACATAAAATATTTTAATTTTTTTATATTATTCTTAATAATAATTATACAAAAAAAGACTTTCTTTTATATACAGGATATGGTGAATAAATTGTCTAAATTACGCAAAATTGAAAATAACACTAACGTCTCATTTTAATAGATATATTTACCGAAATTACATAAAAATATCATGAAACAATAAAGAGTAAATTTATTCAATAAAATCGCCATTGGCTTCAATCACGGCCTCCAAACGACTTTGGAATCTCCTGCAACTCTTCTGGACAGTCTCCATGTTTAAGTTGGTGAATGCTGCCATAATCCCTTGCCTTCATTTTCACCTTTGGTGTTACAAGGAGTTTTGTTGGTCTCTTGATCAACTGTGCCCCAAACAAAGGGGCTGCAGTCTGGGGAGTTAGGTGATGTGGTCGCAGATATTGCCTAACAGCCATGGCTGGATTCTCCTGCTTGTGTGGCATTGTGCAGAGTCCTGTTGCTAGATAAGGGTCTTCCTGCAGCCACTCTTTTGACCCAGGGCAGCACTACCTCCTCCAGGCACTTGATGGAGTCTGAGGCCGTGTGGGAAGATGAATGGAGGCATAACGTTGCCACCAGTAGTGATCAATCCAAACACCATGATGACTGGATGTTTGATTTTTATCACTCTCGGTACATGTCTTCAGATTGACACCCAAACTCCCTGGAATGTTAGTATTGGAGCTTCCGGCGCGAATGCCAAGCAGTATAGCATGTCGTTTCTAAATTTCTGGCAGAGGGAATTATATCATGGTGCTGTTTTTCTCACAGACGGTGCCCAAGCGACCCTACTATACTATGTAGTCGACAAAATGAAAAAAACAATGCGCATACGCGAAATTAGAAATATAAAATGGCGACAATTTATTCATCGCACCCTGTACAGCGAATGGCTATGGAATAAAGAGGTATCAAAAGGGTCCAAAGCAAAAAATGGTTGTGAACCACTAAGCTAGATAGAGCATGCCACTCGAAACAGCGCTTAAGTTTGTCTCACCACCACCATCCAGGTTCCCATGCTTATACAGCAGACTGCGTTAAAGGCGATGAAGAATAAGAGAATGAAAGATGAAAATGATTTGGAATCAAACTACAACACACTTTCCTCGTGTGTGTGGATGCAGCCAAAGAGGTTGCCTCTCTGTGGTCATTCAAGTTCCTAGAAATATCAACCAAATCTCTCTTAAGTTACACCCTACCATTAAGAAAAGAGAAAGGCACATCGGATAATAAGTTACTGGAGAAGAAATTCAAGAAAGGCGGAAATATCGTGACTGGAACGCCTGTGGTCAATGTTTGCTCAGCCAAGGTTGTCCTAGCTAGATGTGGACAGTCGGCGATGGTCGATTTGCTAGCAAATATAATTGCTGATGTTTAAGGTCCTACCACTTGTCCATCACTCACAAAACATAGAAGAGAATTTTACATTCAGCTCGATAAATCACACACTCTCTTATATATATATATATATATATATATATAATGTGATGAGATGGAGTAACAACAGATACAAGAAGAGGTCAAGCAGCGCCCAGCAAGGAGCAAACGGCCACCATATCACTAGTTACAGAAGCAACGTGGTGCGCGCACGCAATTATAAATTGTACCAACAAACAAACAAGGCATGGGCAACTTTATTCGAGAAGCGGGCCGCACTACTAAAAAAAAAATAAAGATATTATTTCGTTAAGCGTGCCATTCAGAAAGTCCCGCGAGCCGCAGGTTGTCTATGACTCATATACACACGCGCACACACACACACACATCTATATCCCTAGCATGGCTGCAGCCTTTGGCTTAAAACCAGCAAAAAAATATATATTTATATTATATACACACATACGCGCGCACAGGCAAATAAACACGCATCGTAATTCCACACAACCAAAATGGCTATTCGCTTTAATTAGTATTAAGATTCGCGCAGCAACGAAGGGGAGTCGGTGAAACTAACAAATCGTTTAATCTGAAAGAAGTTTTATCATAGATAATATATTTCAATATAAACGATAGAATTCGCTGATAGTTAAAAATGTGAAGATAATTTACGTGAATAAGACCAGAGCAAAAGAAAAAAATGTAGCAGGGTGATCGTACGCAAAAACAGCCATGACAAGACATCGTTTGTTATATTTTAAAAAATGTACTTAAAGGAGAATTTGGACATCATGTGTATGTATGATGTATAAAAACGACACAAAGAGAAGTATTCTGTGTATATATAAAGCCTTGATTAAAGTAACAGACATACACAAACGTTTCTCTGTCACATATCCAAACGTTTGCGAGAGAGTGCGCGTATCCTTGTCGGATGTATTAAAAAAAAGTACTGAAGCGAGCTGCTGACATGGGAGCGTGTAAGCGGTAGCTTTGAGTAGCTAGAAACAGTAGCCGGATATCCCGTAAATCACATAATACCACATTGAAAATGGTAGGGACAGAATGGTTACTGATATGTAAAAGTGACCGTGGGTGGACTGCCTTGGAACAAAGGAGAGACAGATAGGGAAGATATAAGTACAGTAAATGAAGAGCTTCGAATAAAAGAATGTGTGTGTGTGCGTGCGTAATATTACTGTAGTAATTAATACTCGGCACCAGGACGAGGAAAAAACATTTTAAAGCATAAATGGGATATAAAATATGAAAGACCTTATATATAATAAATAAGTATGTAAGATGAGTGAATGAAGATGCAAGAAAAATGGTGTTTGAAATGTGAATGCAGTCGCCAAGATAGGATGGTGGATGGGTTTTTATTAACATCTTGGAATATGGTCTTGGAATGCAGACTTGTTGGGTTAAAACGGGTTACACGGTGAGGGACGGTAGAAACTAGAAAACATGAAATGGATTAGAAAAAGACTAACACACACGCATAGATATGTTTGTTTTTTATGTGAAGCTATATATAAAAACAGTTTAACATGAAAACGAAGGAGTATTGTTTAAAACATTTTTGTAAAATACATATAAATTTTTTATAAGGAAATGGTCGACAGTGACCTCGAACTTTCGGCCTACCAGCTGTCGTCGGATTGTGTCTGTGCGTATGCACACACGTTATGTTTATAGCATAAACATGGAGAAATCCATTGGTTCAGATATCTGACAACGTTTGTAACGCGTTTAAAAGAGCCAACATGAAGAATACGTCACGTAAATATAAATTATAAAACGTGGTACCAAAGACCATTTGGTGTCGATGTGAGCTACAATAAGTGCGGTATGATTGTGTGTACTAGTATTTGACAGAAAAGTAGAGGATTCAGTGGTACAAAGGTTTATGTTAAAATTGACTCTGGTACCACTAGTTCACTCCCTGCCCAGGCATTCTCTAATTTTACTAGTGCACAGAAATATGGTGGTTGAATAAGCCATATCAGTGTCTAAAGTATTAGTGAGAGGAGGTGGAACTCTGCTACTGAGTCCTCTTCTGCAGATCAGAAAGGAAATCTACAGGAATTCCATACAGTGTATTCAGTGTCAAATATGAATGTACAAGCGATGTAATGGAAACACAGGCAGGCTAAGAGAAAAGGTATACTCCATATGAGGCAAGTGCAATGAAGACAATGTGTGCTGAGAGTTCACACAGAAAATAGATTCTATCAAATGTCTGGACTTCTCCACAGAAATAGCTTTTGCTACATAGGTCAACTAATTAGCAATGAGGATAGATATTCTGAAGGCATAGCACCAAGATTAAAGAACTGGAAAACAATCAGGGAGCTATTACATCTGCTAGCAACAAAGGGTTCCTCCTTCAGAGCAAAGCATAGCTTGCTTGTATGATGCATATGAATGAAGTGCAATACTGCATGTTATTCAGATGTGGTTCTTAAATGCAGAGAATTTGCAAAGACTCCTGAGCATGGCTGTGTGGTTAAAAAGCTTATTTTGCAACCATGTGATTTGGGGTTCAGTCCCACTGCATTGACACCTTGGGACAATCAATGCCTTGTGAGCAAATCTGGTAGATGGAAGCCCACTATGAATATATGTCTGTGTCTTTGTGTTTGCTCACCCACCAGCGCTTGACAACTGATATTGGTTTGTACTTGTGTTCTCTCTCTCCCCCCATACACCTCACTCATATTGCCTTGTCTCAGGTTGTATAAACTCTTTGCTATTACAGTGTACAAGGTAACCACTCTCAAGTTGGTGCCACAAAATGCACTTACTATACCCTGTAAAGTGGTTGCCAAATTTGTGGAAAATACGTGGGGTCAAGATAAAACCTCCAGTATAAGGGTCATGATAAAATGCACCCAGTACATACTTAATATGGCTAGTGATAAGAAGAGCATCCTGCCAAACAAACATGAATAAAACGTGATCCTCCAGCCCATCTATGAGGACAGTGGATCCCATCTATGAGTACCCATCCAACTCCTGTCAATATGGAATGCAAACAAAGTGAGAATGTGTATATACACCCCACATGAGTGAATAAATGAAAGAGAGAAGAACTCAACATATTTGATAGGAGTTGTATATATTTTTAATCATCCAAGGAAACCTCACTAGTGCTGGTGTCATGATAAAATATGACCAGCACACACACACTGCAAAGTGATCGATGTTCTCAGCCAGAGAAACTAAGCCACAAATGGAAAGTGCAACTTTCTATAGTTATTCTCTCTCATTATAGCCTAGCATTAGTGAAAGTGCACGACGTAGTGGTTAGGGTATTCAGCTCACAATCATAAGGTCATGAGTTCAATTCCCAGCAACGTGTTGTGTCCTTGAGCAAGACATGCTCCAGTTCAATTAGCTGACAAAAATGAGTAGTACCTGTATTTCAAAGGGCCAGCCCTGTCACATTCTATGTCATGTTGAATCTCCCTAAGAACTAGGTTAAAAGTACAGGTGTCAGCAGTGTGCTCAACCACTTGCATGTTAATTTCACAAGCAGCTCTTCCGTCGATCAGCTCAACTGGAACTCTTGTCATCGTAAGAGATGGAGTGCCAGTAATAGCCCTGCCATTACTGCTCCTCTTCCATTACTCCATCTCGCACAATCTCTTCCACCTTTCGCTCCTTCCACCTCTGCCATACTTTTGCTTCTTTCTCCCTTCCATCATGATTCGCTTTTGCAATCACCATCTCTCCTAGTCACTCCGTTGGCCACATTGCCCCATTCAAACATAAACAGTTGATCTGTTTCACAATTAACCTCTGGTCATAGTTTTGACAATATGAGCAAGCTTTCCAACCAAACAGTTTTGGTTTCAGTCCCACTGCATGGTAGTTTGAGCGAGTGTCTTCAGACCATCCAAAGCCTTGAGGACTGCCATATATGTGTGTGTTACATTTGCGTCTCCTAGTCTTGACATGTCCTAGTTGTAAATAATGAGTGTTGCTGTTATACAAGCCATGTCATACATTACCAATATTCTGTACAAACATGCATGGTAATGGGGAAATATTACCTTACTTGGTAAAAGGTGAGGGGACGGGAGACAGCAAGGACATCCAGCCACGGAAAATCTGCCTCGATAAATCTTGTTTGACTCATGCAAGCGCAAAAAAGACATTAAAATACTGATGATGATGAACACCACTCTTCCAGCACTTGTTCAAGAACATGTCGTCAATTTGATTTTGTTCAGTAGGTAATGTCCATGTATATCTTCTATCTAGTTGCTCAAAATATATGTACTGGCACTCTTCAGGTTATGATGACGAGGGTTCCAGCTGATCCAATCAACGAAACAGCTGCTCATGAAATTAACATGCAAGTGGCTGCCACAGACATGCATACCCTTAACACAGTTCTCAGGGAGATTCAACATGACACATAACATGACAAGGCTGGTCCTTTGAAATACAAGTACTACCTCAAGGACACAACATTGCCAGGAATTGAACCTACGACCTTACAATTGAGAGCCAAATATTCTAACCACTAACCCATGCACATTCACCTGTGTGTATATTTATGTGCGCATGCATGTGTGTGTGAATGTACATGTGTGTGTATGCACATGTTTGTGTGCATCTTTGTATGTTTGTGTGCATCTTTGTGTGTGTGTGTAAGTATATGCATGTGAGTTTACATTTGTGCTCTACGAAAGGAACTACAAGTGTTGCTGCTGTCATTTCTGCTCACTTTGCACCTTTAACGAGATGGGGAAATAAGAGATTCCTGACTTGAAAAACAGCTGAGGGTTAGTGACAGGTAGGGTATCCAACTGTAAAACAATGCTTCAATAATATACTGAGCCAACATATGCTAGCATGGAAATGGAAAAAAATAGACATAAAAAGAATGGGTTTACATGTCTGTGGTTTGTGTGTATATATGTGAGTGTGGATGTGCACGTATATATGCAACTGTTTCACATTACAAGTGTCTGCATGAAGTCATTCAACAAATACAGTGGCACTGACATTCCCAGCTAACAGCTGCTCCGATTGCTTTTCACTCTCAAAGGAAATGGTAATAAACAGGCATCTGTTTGTAAATTAATGCTTCACCAACATCATTTTAATGTCCACTTTTCCATGCTTGCATGAGTGAGATGGAATTTGTTAGGGCAGACTTTCTACAACAGGATAGCCTCCTATTGCCAACCCTCACCTGTTTCCTAGTAAGGTAATATTTTACTACAGACAGGGGACTTTTTCATGGAAGACTAGAAACAAAAGGTGAAGACTCATCAAGCCAAATGAAATCATACTTGTGGTCGTTGCCGGTGTCATGAAAATGGCACCTCTGAAATTGTAATTGTGGCCATTGCTGGTAGCAAGATCTTTGAATGTTGGGCCTTTGAAGGTGATGACAAATGACCGAGACCATTGGAAATATGTTGTGCTTAAGAAGAATCATCAAGGCAAGTGAAACTGCAGTTGTGGCTGTTGTCAGTGTCATGTAAATGGCACCAATGAAATCATAGTCATGGCCATTGCTGGTGTCAGATAAATGGCATGTAAAATGCATTCATTACACTCTTGCGGTGGTTGATGTTAGGAAGGCATCTAACTGAAGAAACTATGCCAAATCAGACTGGAACCTGGAGCAGTTCTCCAGCTTATCAGTTCCAGTCAAACCATCTAACCGATGCCTGCATGGAAAGCGGACATTGAACGATGATTTACAGGCTTCTTTCAGTTTCCATCTACCAAATACATTCACAAGATTTGGGTCAGCCTGGGAATATATTAGAAGACACTTGCCCAAAGTACTATGTAGTTGTACTGATTCAGTAACAATATGGCCAGGATACAAGCTTCTCAACCACATAGCCATGTCACAATAAGTAATAACCTGGCCCATGCTTGTATGGAAAAAAAGGGAACATAAAAACGAAGAAATTGAATTTTTCCCCAACCAAAGACATCTATTGGTACATCATCAATTGCCTGCTGAAGATAATTCAAGAAATCTTTCTCTTCTTTGTTGCTAAGGCACAAAAATAAAACTTTCATGACTAAGAGTTATACGTAATCTTATCAATGCCAAGATTTTGCCATGGCCAGTTTGCATCCATCAACTGCTTCTCCTTAGTTTCCCTTAAATATCTAAATATCATTGTCCTGCCCATTAATCTTCAAATAGAGTAAATAAACTTTGCAATTATATACTGATAGAAAATGGACCGTTCTTGTGTATTTTGGTTCACTTGCCAAGATTTCAACTTTTATGTCCATTTCTGCTTTCACAACAGATAATTTTTCTAGATTCATTTTTCTTGCATTCTACATCCCAACTATAAGCACCTCTACACACACCCACACATATATATATATATAGTCAATTTTAATATATATATACATGTATATATACATACACTCACATTTTTGTATACACAAGTATGTGTGCTTATATGCATGTGCAGGATGTATATGATCATTTTAACGTCAGTTTTCCAAACTGGCAAGGGGTTAATGGTTTGGCACTAGCTGGTAAGATCAGGAGCCATACCAGGCTCCACTGTCTGTTTTGGCATGGCTTTTACGACTAGATGCCTTTCCTAACACCAAACATTGTACAGAATGTAAAGGGTGTTTTTTTATGACACCAGCACCAACAGGTCCACCAAGTAACTTGCAAAACTATATATATATATATATATATATATACATACAAGTGTGTATGTAGATATATAAATGCATATATATATATATATATATACACAAATATATGCATGTATATAATCATATCTATATGTATGTTTATTTATAAATATATAAATTCATGTTTGTATATATAAATGTACATAGAAATCTATGTGCATGTATATATATATATACATATACATATCTACATCCATAAACGTACAAATTAACGTGTGTACGTGTTTTATTAATACATATGTACACACACAGATATTAGTATGCTTATGACTAAATACATATGTTTTATTTCTATTCCTGGGCGCCATACTAATACAATTGTTTGTTTGTACTCCACCTGCCTTCGTCTTTTGTTTATTTTCATAAAGCTTCCCGTTAAATATATATATATACATAAAGTTTTACAAGTGTGTATGTAGATATATAAATGCATATATATATATATACACACAATATATGCATGTATATAATCATATCTATATGTATGTTTATTTATAAATATATAAATTCATGTTTGTATATATAAATGTACATAGAAATCTATGTGCATGTATATATATATATACATATACATATCTACATCCATAAACGTACAAATTAACGTGTGTACGTGTTTTATTAATACATATGTACACACACAGATATTAGTATGCTTATGACTAAATACATATGTTTTATTTCTATTCCTGGGCGCCATACTAATACAATTGTTTGTTTGTACTCCACCTGCCTTCGTCTTTTGTTTATTTTCATAAAGCTTCCCGTTAAATATATATATATATATACATAAAGTTTTACAAGTGTGTATGTAGATATATAAATGCATATATATATATATACACACAAATATATGCATGTATATAATCATATCTATATGTACGTTTATTTATAAATATATATATTCATGTTCGTATATATGAATGTACATAGACATCTATGTGCATGTATATATATATATATATATATATATATATATATACATATCTACATCCATAAACGTACAAATTAACGTGTGTACGTGTTTTATATATACATATGTACAAACACAGATATTAGTATGCTTATGACTAAATACATATGTACATACAAACGTGTATACAAGTATTCGTGCATACATAAACGTACATGGAGAGCTATGTATATATACATATCTGTAAATACATATATCAGTATGTATACATATATAGACGTACATACTGACGTGTGTATGTGTTTCATACATACATATATGTTCACAGATATCAGTGTTTGTGACCATATACATATATACATAGAAATATGTCCGTGTATATATATACATACAAGTGTGTATGTGTGTATGTATGTATATATAAGTAATGTACGACAGTATATGTCATAGTAACTGACTCTGCGAGAGCTTAGAATATTCTGGTTTCTTCCGGTTGCACCATTACAGTTTGTTAACAGGTAAAGAACGGATGATGTCCAACACATTTCGACGATTTAAGACATTCTCGGCAAACCCGAAAATTCGCCGATGGAGGTGGTGTTTCTTCGTTTGTTTTTCACCTCTTCGCGACCTCTGTAATACACACAAATGGGGGCAAAAAAGGGGGCCAGAAAGAAATTACCTGAGAACTGTTGTCTTCGCTAACTGTCCTCCACCTCCGCAGGAAGTATTCACTGGGCATGCGCACGGCTGGCTTATGCCCAGCAGCTTTGTACAAAGAGAGGGAAATGCTTCTAATGATATTAAAATCAGCAGTGACGGCTTTTGCTATCGGAAGCATTTTATTTTTATTCCGTTTTTTTTTCCCCCATCCGATGTGTCATGGGTTTGGTTGATAAAAATAAGAAATTAAAAAGAAAGTAAGAGAGAAATAAAAATGCGTGTTATTATATATTTTTTTTTTTGCTACCAAGAGTATTTTCAAGTGAAGGGTTAAATGAACCTGATTTGAATAATGGTTTAATACGATGCTGTAGAAGATGTTATATTTTCCATTCAGTGAATAAAGATGAAAAAAATTCCATACTCGAAAAAGGGGGAAAAAAAATAAAGGGGTGTGGAACAAGATCGTCCAGATTAATTTTTAAATATTGTAGAAAAAATATTTTAAGACCAACTTATTTACAAGAAGAATGATAATTGTTTTTGCTTCTGATTAGCAATATGATTGCCATTGCCATATATAGACAACAGAAATGTATTTTGTTAGAATATGTTTATTAAGTGAATTAAGTGATGGATATATGCAAAGATTGTTGTTAAAAGTCTAATTAAAGATTCATGGAGTAAAGTTTAGATAAAGGTTAATTTGCCAGAGGTTAACAGATAACAAGAATGAGCAATATGTGTAAGGTGTGGAATTTCGTTTACCTTGGTGGTAGAATATATTTATCAACCTGCTGATGCAATATGTGTATTATTAATAGTTAAGTTAAAATTTAATAGAGTTTAAATAGGACATGTCTGGTGACAAAAACAGTCATTAGGTAACATGAAGGATTTCTTTTATATAGGGACAGTGAAATGTTTTGTACAGAATTGGCAAAATCTGATTCTTTTAACAACTCTGAAAATGGTACTTGAACTTAGATTACTCCAAGCTAAAAAGGCTACTGGCCCTGACAATTTCCCTTCTATTGCCCTCAAACAATGTGGTCCACAGCTGGACTCTAGCCTCACCCAACTCTTCAACATAATTCTCGAAAGGAATAATGGAGATATTACCCAATATCTCAATATTTGGAAACAGTCTACATGTGTCTCATCCCGAAGAATAACCCTTCTGATCCTGTCACATTCACTTCCAGTGGCCTTCTTAGCTTGGAGTAATCTAAGTTCAAGTACCATTTTCAGAGTTGTTAAAAGAATCAGATTTTGCCAATTCTGCACAAAACATTTCACTGTCCCTATATAAAAGAAATCCTTCATGTTACCTATTGACTGATTTTGTCGCCAGACATGTCCTATTTAAACTCTACTAAATTTTAACTAAACTATTAATAATACACATATTGCATCAGCAGGTTGATAAATATATAGTGTTTCAAATGTGATGGAGACAGCCACTAAAAACACCTTGAATTTTTCTTGAATTTCTCTTGAAAGACTACTAGCACAGCTTGTGTAAAGCCAGATCAATTGATAACCAGCTTTGCTATGTCACTCAGCTTGAGAAATTTATTAAAAACCATGATGTTAAATTCAACTTCGAATCACATCATTGAAGAATGACTGACGGGGGTATTTCTAACCTAAACTCTATCAATTCTGGTGTGCCTCGAGATTCACTGTTCGTGACTACATTCTTTCTCATAGCTATTACCTCTGTACCTATGCAGATGATACCATCCTTCATTTCTCTTTAACTTTCTGCATGCAAGTGTTAGATATATGCAGTCTCAAACATCTCACGCCAAATTTTCAGTAACTCCATGAAATGAAATTTAAAAGCACTTCCCCATGAAGTCATGCAAATCTTGTGGCCATCCACAGTGCAAAGACTTAATCACAACATGTATCAAGAATATATTATTACACACCTTCATCCAAGACATGAATAGCATGCAACTAGAACTGTAGAAGTCTTCAATATTGATATAAATGCTAAGTCTCACCATTTCAAAGGACAAAATGAGATTAATCAGGCTTGGCTGTTTGAATACTGGTGATTTGGCACAGCTAACTGATTATTGAACATGTTTTGGCAACTGTACTTTTTAGCACTAGAGGCAAACACACACACACACACATGCACATAAATATTTACATACAGATAGTGACAGAAGGGGAGAGAGAAAGTAAGAGAGAGGGAGACATTGCAGTTTTTTAATTGATTACACCCAGTGCAAGCATAAGAATAAAATCAATGGTAGGTTAACAGAGAAAGTCATCTTTGTATGTGGGAGATGTGTAGGAACAATAAGCACTAAGGATACATGGGAATTAGACTCTCTCAAATGCCCAGGAGGCTTCCTAGAGGTTGTTGATAGTTTCTATTACCTACATGACTAAATTTGCAGTGGTGAAGGATGTTCTGAAAGCATTGTCACTAAGATAGGAATATGATGGAGGAAGTGCAAGGAACTATTGCTTCTGCTGGCAACAAAATGACTCTCTCTCAGGATGAAAGGCAGATTGTATGATGCTTATGTATGAACAGCTATACTCCATGGTAATGAGACGTTGGCCCTGAATGTAGAAGACATGAATAGATGAGAGAGGAATTAAGTTAGTAAGCTCTGATGGATATGCAACATCAGTGTGCATATATGACAAAGTGCAAATTTGCTGAGAGAAAAGTTGGGCATATCAGGAATTAAATGCAACATCAAAGAGAGAAGACTGTGTTGGTTTGGACATGTAACGCATATGAACAAGGACAGCTGTATAAAGAAGTGCTGATTGTTTATACTGGATAGCACTCTTGGAAAAGAGAGACTCTGGATAAAATGGAATAAAGTAGTGAGGGTTGATCTCAAAACATTGGGCCTCATGGAGGAGATGACAAAGGACCAAGATGTCCAACAATATGAAGTTCTTGAGAAGATCTGCCCACCTTAGTTAAACTGTGTTCTGGAAGTGCTGTATGTTCCATCCACATGTAACATTAAATTTTTCACTCACCCTACCCCAATAAACCAAACGTGTCCTGGTGTAATGTTGAAGAGAGCGAGGCTAATTGAGGTGAAATAATTGTGTCATATTGTTGTTATGAGATGCAATTTAGATTTTTGTTGTGGACGGATGGCACCGGGTCCAAGTCTTCTCCTTCTCCTCCTCACTTCTCTCCTTAATGCACTATGCTTATCTCTCCCTCCTAACTCCTGCAGCCCAATCCTGTCCTCCCTGCCCTACCAACTGCATCATTGATATCCTGTCATCCATCCCTATATATCCATGTTTCATCAGTCACTGCATTCCTCCCCCACTTTTCAGTAGTTGTTGGAGAGTTTCTATGACTTCACCAAATCCCAAATTCTGCCTTACTAATTCCTCCAACTGTAATCCCATGGATTACTATTTTTGGAACACAGATGTGAAAGACACCAATTACTCTGCTTGCAACACCAATGCTGAGCTGGTGGCTAAGATTAAGGAGGTTTTTGAAGATCATCCCAGGCATACAGTGAAGAATAAATGCGCCAGATTCTGGAGCTGTCATGAGACCATGATGGAAGCTGAGGGCAGCTACTTTGAGTTGCCCTAATCTAGTTGATACTATCAACTAATCTATTTGATAAAATACTTTTATTCTTGGATGATGTATGTTTTCTTTTTCATTTATGTAAACTGTCAAAGTTAACCACCCAAGCACCCTATATATATATATATATATATATATATATATAGAATGGTTGTATACTGTCAATCTAACACGAACGTGACAGTAGCGGGGTACACCACCGCTGTATAGCCCTAGGAAGCATCAACGCCTCCTGATGGCTTTGACACATTTTTCCCTGTGTCCTTATATACATTTACGAAGGGGAGACAAACACCCCTGGCCGCCGGAGCTGCATCTAGGGACACGTGTTTCAGGATCATTGTCCTTCATCGGCCTAGAGTAGCAGACACCGGTCAGCTGGCGATATTTGTCTCGACTTCGTATTGTATATATCTATAATTCAGTGAAGTCTATTCACTGATTACCATTCTATCGCCCCACCACCGTACACGTCTCTACGAGAGATTTAGAAATTTAGTATTTCTTATATATATATATATAATACAAATAAGAAAATGGAGAAACAAATTTAGTTTGTTCATCAACTTTCGGATATTAGAATGTTGGATTATTTATTCATTCAACAAAATGAGAACCCCGATATCATACATATATATCTTAAAGAAGTGATTTTAATGATTTCAATAATTTATATTATGATTTTTATAATTTGTATTCTTATCTTATATGTATTGAATTATAAGATATATATGTATGCTATTGAGGTTCTCATTTAGTTGAATGAATAAATAATCCAACATTCTAATATCCGAAAGTTGATGAACAAACTAAATTTGCTATAATAAAATGTTTAATCTAATTTCCTGCCCTATTCTGTTTTTGTTTCATCATCATCACCACCACCACCAAAACCACCACCACCATCATCATCATCATCATCATCATCATTTAACATCTGTTTTCTATGCCAGGAAGAGTTGAATGGTTTGACAAGAACCAACAAGCCAGAGGACTGTGCCAAGCTCCAATGTCTGCTTTGGCATGGGGGATATAGCTGGATGTCCTTCATTAATGCCAACTATTTTATCATGTGCTACTAATGAGGTTGCTGGTGATGGGTTGTTTGATCTGCTGAGAGGAAGCATCATGGTTTAGTCATTATCATTTCACTTGATCGGCCAATTAATTGACCAATCAGCATTGAGCCATCACATGATTCAAGAACTTCTAGAACTTTCTGAAAAGGCTTATGAAGAGATGAATTATTGGCACTAAACTTCAGTGTGGAGACTGTTGTGGTGAGAACTGCATTCTCATTTTCATACACCAGGAGGAGCTTTCTAGCATGCCAAAGAAGTTGTTTTAACAACTTTGTACTCATATTTCTGTTCTCCAGCCAAGCAGATAGAAAATTAAAATTGCCAGCTTGAATTTAGCATGATATTTCTCCAGTTGTGATAAAGTCATCACAGAGCTATACAAACCAGCTATTTTGTCATAAACTACAGAGTTTGTCTCTTCCAAAGTGTATAACTTCTTGTCCATAATCTTCATTCAAAGATTAACATGCAAAACACCATGTGTATTAATTAAAACTTTTATTAATTGTTTACAAGCCTTGTATATCGTTTAAAACCAGCCAGTAACCCGACACAAACATTGTAGAAGAACTACCTACCCCATGACTTGCTTATATGCTATCTACTCATTGAAATAGCATGTAAGAAGCTGAATATTCCACAAACAAGCATGCTTTTTGAATTACAGGTATTATCAACCTGGCAGACTTCTATACAGATCCTGTCAGCCCAGTTTTACTCCCCAGAAGCAAGTGGAGCTGAAATTATAAAAAATTCTAGTTGCTCATGATACTATGTAATGGGATTGAACTTGGGACTTCAAGGTTACTAAGCAAACTTCTGAACCACTCAGCCATACTTTGCACGCTACGCGCGCGCGCGCGAGCTTCTATCTATCTATCTTACATACATACATACAAATATTTATATGTGTGTGTGCGTGCGTGTGTGTATATATATTTATATCTGTCTTTCTATCTATATATCGATTGATAGATAGATTGACAGATACATACATACAAATAAATAGATTTAGGTATGTATACAGAGATAGATAGATAGATAGATAGATACATAGATACATACATACATACATACATACATACATACATACATACATACATACATACATACATACATACATACATACATACGTACGTACATACATACATACATACAAATAAATAGATTTAGGTATGTATACAGAGAGAGAGAGAGAGAAAGAAAGAAAGAGAATCTTATCAATATTTGAATGTAAACAAGTCTGCCATGGCAAAAGTTCGTTTCGTATCTCTCATTCCACATTTTTCTAGAAGTTACTTCGACGCTACTTGTCTCGTGTCACCAACCGAACGACTTCCTTGAGAAAGCAAACAATTTCTTTCATCTTCAACTTCGTCCTGACCAATTCGATATTGCATTGGTCTCATAAATAAGTCTAGAGCGGCCACATAGCTTCCAGAAGCCTCTAATTTTCCCCTCGTTGTTGCTCTATCTGTCATAACGTATTCTCAGAAACTACAATGGCGGAGTCCGACTGGAATGAAGTCACTTACATTGGTAAGAGAGCGAAAGCTGGACAGCTTAGATCGAAACAGGTAAATCTTACGAGCAACAAAGCAAAAGGCTTCACTACAGCTCATCTTATCATGTATATCACCATTAATTTTATTAATTCTATGTGTACCTGGATTATTATTGCCTTTCCTTTGCGCTGTCGTTCCTTTTTAACACTGCTTCTTCTCTTTCTCTCTACCTGTTTACAGCGATTTGCACCTCTACCACCCAAACTATTTTTGTTGACGTCGACATTAAAGCAATTAAGAATCTTAAGCAAACACTCTTAAAAAAGGTTTTTGGTATATGCTCCTGTTGTTTATTTATTTTGTTTTGAAAGGACATACTACCAACAATAATAACAAATAAAGTTCAGAGATTTAAGAGTCTGCATTTGTGAAATAGCAGCAGTGCGTTAATAATGTGTTGCATCGGGTGATTTGCACCTTGTATGGTTATTAGAATATACCTTTGGGTATACAGAAAAGTCTAGAACAACACGTAGAGAAAGCTATTTTATATGACTTTGATGTCACAATGAATACGTGATTATTTTCAAGAGAAGAAAAGAAACCCAACGAACATGGGACAGTTTTATTCTGCCATGTGGTTGATTAGGTGCCCCCTCAACAGTCCCCTACAACAGCCAAACTTTTTGAGTCTTGGCTATTTGTTGAATGTATTAATGGTTTCTAAGTGTTTGTTACTAATTTTTCACATGTCGATTACTGGTGTCTCACCAAATATTTTGCTGTGTCTTCTGCTGGATCACACGTGCCTCGTAACTCGACATGTATTCCCAGTTTTGTATTACCTGCGTGTCTCGGTAAATCAAAGACTGATCTTGGATTCTGAGGTTTGGGTTTAGTTTCATTGATAACTACCTAAACAGAGGGAAGTGTGTGTGTGCGTGTATATATATATATATGTAGTTATGTACGTTTGTATGTGTGGGTAACAGAAACCCTTTTTTCCCACCCCTAACACTAAACCCCCATATAATAAAAACACTTTCTTGTAATGTATCCAGTACTTATACCGAAGTTATGTCACACACACACACACACACACACACATATATACATATATATATATATATATATATATATATATATATATATAATTATATATGTGTGTGTGTACTTCCTTCCATAATTCATATGTAGCGAACGCAGTCATGGCCGAAGTGGGCATGGAATTTCGTCACGCAATCAGCGGATCCCGGGCCCAAGGTCCCACTGCATGGCACCTTGAACAAGTGTTTGTAATTCTTTAATTTAACTTCGGGTAACCACCAAACGTTGTGGGGTGAAGCTGGACAAGCGAAAACTGTGCGGAAACTTCGTCAGATGCATTGTAACATATTGCATCATTCACCTGTCACCCGAGAAGGGCACACGTATCGCTGAAATATTCGGCCGCTTAGACGTTGATCTAACGAGCAGATATTTCAGCTGGTCGAACCATCTCCATGTGTCTAACACACGTGGACATGCCTACAAAGTCAGAAAACAATACAGCTCCCATGACTTTCGGAAACATTTTTTCACGCTCAGAGTTGCTGAAGCATGGAATAAACTGCCTGCGTCAGTTGTTGACTGCCATGACACTGCATCTTTTAAGGCCCTCATGCTTTCCGAAATCCGCCGAAACTACACCTGATTATATATACACTTTAGATGAGTTGTAGTGCACCTGAGCACTGTACACAATTATTATTATTATTATTATTATTATTATCTGCGTGCTTAACGACAAAATCGACGAAGGGTCCATTGTGTGGAACATGGACGTTAAATGATGATGATGATAATGATATAGGTGTGTGTGTGTGTGTGCTTTTATTTAACGCACAAGTGTCCAAATAATCTTCAAAAATGTGCACCCTTCTTAGGAGAAACGATCGCGAGTATATATATATATATATATATATATATATATATATACTCTTTTACTTGTTTCAGTCATTTGACTGCGGCCATGCTGGAGCACCACCTTTAGTCGAGCAGATCGACCCCAGAACTTATTCTTTGTAAGCCTAGTACTTATTCTATCGGTCTCTTTTACCGAACCGCTAAGTTACAGGGACGTAAACACACCAGCATCGGTTGTCAAGCGATGTTGGTGGGGAAAAACACACACACATATACATACATACGACGGGCTTCTTTCAGTTTCCGTCTACCAAATCCACTCACAAGGCATTGGTCGGCCCGAGGCTATAGTAGAAGTCACTTGCCCAAGGTACCACGCAGTGGGAGTGAACCTGGAACCATGTGGTTGGTAAGCAAGCTACTTACCACACACCCACTCCTGTGCCATATATATATATATATATATATATATCCTCGTTTTCCTTTCTGTTGAAGAGCGTAGGCTCGGAATGTAAAAGACTTTCTGACTTTCCCAAGCATCAAACTAATACACCTGCTTCTTGTTTATACACCTGTCTTCGTCTTTTCTGTAAATTTCAACTACATGTAACTACATATCCATTAAACATTAACTGTCCGAAAAAAAAGAGGACTTAATGGTAGAGATAAATATCTTTGTCACAACTTTCCTGAATACTTTGCATACCTGCAAGGGAAACTCAGAATAGAATTATTATGTTTGGTATATGATAATCATCACCATCATTGTAATGTTTACTTTTCTGTACTTGCATGGGTCAGCTGAAATTCATTGAGGTAGATTTTTTTTTATGGTTGGGTAATCTTCCTGTCATCGGTCCTCACTTGTTTCCAAGAAAAGTGATATTTTTCCTAAGAATTACAATCAAACAATATTTCTATGACTGGAACATTTGTTGACAATTATCATGCAATGTTAAGTGAAGGAGACACACACACATGCTTATCCATATACACATGGATGTTTTCAGTTTCATTCTACCAAAATCCCTCACAAAATTTTTCTTGTCCTATGACTACAGAGGAAGATGTTAGCACTAGGTGTCATGTTGTGGAACTGAACCCAAAACCATGCGGTTGTGAAGTGAACTTAACCACAAAGCCATGCTTGTACCTTCCCATATGTGTGTCTAAACCATACTTGCACATACAGATTGTTTAGATACACACATACACACACAGTCTAAATGATCTGTAACATGTTTGGCACCTTACGAATTTCCTATTGACTTCTTTATAATATGTAATTAAAGATGAGCCAACACAGCCGCTTGACCTTTGGTTATTGTTGAAATACTTTGCATCTTAGATTTGCTTGTGCATGGTTGACCTGCAGCTGAACAACAAAAGCAACAAAATTAAAGAGGTAAACCAGGGATTTAGAAGTAAGCATGAGTTTATTGTCTTCTTATATTTAGTTTTCCTTTGGTTGCAAAGCTCAAAAAATGTTGGGTATATCGTGTATGATTGCAATTTTTCCTGGTTATTCGCCTCGTTTTTATGGTGTTAGTATTTTCTCTGTTTTCATGTTTGCTTTCCCTTGCTTGCTTGGGTTGGACAGAGTTTATCGAAGAAGATTTTCTATGGCTGGATGTCCTTCTTGTTGCCAGCCCTCATCTGCTTCCAAGCAAGAAGCTCATTTTATAACCATGTAGTTTCAAGTTCATTGGGCAAATGTCTTCTACTATAGCCCCAAGCCCAACCAATGCCTCTTGAATGAATTTAGTTGCAGGAAACTGTATACAACATTGTCATATATATATAAAATACAAAATGGGACAAGAACGCAAAACATCCGGACAGTTAGGTGATACAAAAAGGGGACAACAAAACATCCTGACAGACGATACAAACAAAACAAGGATGGGTCATTTGAAATTTTCTTTCCTCAGTCAAATAGCAGATTATCTTTGCAATTTCGGCTGATTATACTTGAGATTGCTCCAATCTGGCCAGCCCCAAAGAAAAACTAAGCTAAGAGCATTAGATTCCTTGGAAGAAAGCAGCGAATGTATACAACAACAAGGACGGAAAAAAACGGACAATGTTACACACATACAATAAAAATAATAACAGGACATAACAACAGGTGTCTTTCGACTAAGGATGAATTAAATTAAGCTGGCGTGTGTGGAAATGAAGCCTTACGGCAGGGATACAAGATTTTAACATGGGGAGGAATATCGATGTTGCACGGACAACGGCCAGATCTGTTTGTGTGTTTGCCACCCTCACACACTGCCAGTGATGATTTGTTTACATCCCCATAATCTAGCAGTTCGGCTAAAGAGATCAATAGAATAAGCACGAGATTTGAATAAAAGATATATACTGGAGTCAGTTTGTTGCATTAAACTTTTCAAGGCAGTGCTCCAGCATGTCTGCAGTCCAGTGACTGAGACACATAAAAGATAAAGTTTGTTTTAGTAGTTTGAGCAGCTGCCTAGAATGGTCTGATAGTTATTTGAGTGCTGGTTCTAGCTATTTAATCTCTGTCAATGATTAAGACAAGTGGGTGTCTAAGGAAGGTGTGGAAGATCTCAGTGTTGCTTTCTTGTTAAATCAGTGACAACAAACATGTTTTTGTAGCATGTTTAATGTTTTAATTCTTGGTTTTTCAATCTCTTTTGTAGGCTGTTACTACTGCTCAAAGAACAGGTGCTGCTGTGGAGACTACTAAACGATGTAAGTTTTTCCTTTAGTTGAAACATCTTTTGCTGATCAATTATTAAGAGTAAAATATTATAACTGTATCATGTAAGTCTGTTTTATTTAAATAATAGCTTATAGATTAACCAGAGAGATAGGCAGAAGCATGGATGTGTGGTTTAGAAGCTTGCTTTGTAACTACATAGTTTTGGGCTTGGTTCCACCATGTGGAACCTTAGGCAAGGGTCTTCTACTAAATCCCCTGGCTTACCAATGCCTTGTAAGCGAATTTGGTGGATGGAAACTGTGTGGAAGCCCATTGTCATCATGGGTTGGATGGTTTGACTGAGGACTGGCAAACCCGAAGGCTGTACCAGACTCCAGTCTGATCCCGCAAGGTTTCTACAGCTGGATGCCCTTCCTAATGCTAACCACCCTGAGAGTGTAGTGGGTGCTTTTTTGTGTGCCACCGGCAGGAGGGCCAGTCAGTCAGTACTGGCATCGACCACGCTCAAATGGTGCTTTTTACGTGCCTCCAGCACAGGACCAGTCGGGTGGCACTGGTATCAGCCACGTTTGTATGGTGCATTTTACATGTTGCTGTCCTCATCCATACGCAACACAACCAAACCAGTATAGTGATCTCTCTTGCACACCACATCTGATGCTTTTTATGTCCAACTTTTCTCTCAGGGTGCTTATACTCTGTTGTGTATGCACACTGACATTACACATCCAGTGGAACATACTAGTTTCATTTCTTGCAAGCTTACGCATGTCCTCAGCAGTCAAAGCCCATATTTCACTGCCGTGTAGCATGGCTGTTCACACATATGTCATACCTTTCACTTTGAGCGAGAGGCCTTTTGTTACCAGCAGAGGTAGGAGCTCTCTAAACTTTGCCCAGGCTTTTCTTATTCTAGCAGCTATGCTCTCAGAGCATCCACCCACGCTACTGTCTTGGTCACCTATATATATATATATATGGAGCAAATATTTCAAGAGAAAATATTTGCAAAGATAGTACTAACTCTATTATTATCTTGTGTAACAATTAAAAATAATGGGAAATGGCTTTCCATCATGGTAATGTGTGCTGAGGAAAGCGAGGCTATAATGCCAGTCCAGAAACCGGTCCTCGTGAGTCCAAATATTTGAATGTATGTTGAGAGATTGTGCTAGTCCATTTGCCTGCAGACGGTTGATTTCTGTAGTTATCATCAGTTTTTTAAAACTATTTAAATAAGAGTTTTGACTCTTATTTCCAGCAGGTAGACATACTTAGTATGTCCTTTGATTAATTTTAAGCCTTCAGCTATATATATATATGAGACCTATTGAGTCAAGTACATCAACATCAAAAATCAATGGAAATTGTAGTTGTGATCCCTGTGCTGGTAGCACGTAAAAAGCACCATCTGAACGTGGCCGATGCCAGCACTGCCTTGACTGGCTCCCGTTGCTAGCCTCGCCTGGCATGTAAAAAGCGCCCACTACACTCACGGAGTGGTTTGCGTTAGGAAGGGCATCCAGCTGTAGAAACACTGCCAGATCTGACTGGAGCTTGTAGCAGCCTTCTGGCTTCCCAGACCCCGGTCGAACTGTCCAACCCATGCTAGCATGGAAAACGGACATTAAACGATGATGATGATGATTATATATATATACATACACACACACACACATGCACTTAGGCAGGCATGGCTGTGTGGTTAAGAAGTTTGTTTTGGTCAACTATGTGGATACTGACAGCTGGTGCCCTCTACTTTAGCGGCAGATTGATCAATATCTCATGAAATTTGGTAAACAGAAACTAGCAGTCTGTCACATATATACATATGTGCACTGAGTGTGAGTTCTTGTCTTAACAGGTGCAGGCTGATTGTAAACAAATGTGATGCGACTTATACAAATAGTGTTATTTATTCACAGTACACCATGTAAGCATATCCAGGCTGTTTGTTTGATAACCTGGGGTATTATTGTCTTGCATGGAAACGGGTGAGGGTTAGCCTCAAGAAGGGCATCTGCCTGAAGAAATTTTAACCCAACACAGACTCGTCAGATCTCTGTAAGGATGAAAAAGTAAATGTTGAAATGGTGATGGTGATGTGTTTGTATGTCTTTTGTTTACTTTTGTTTCTGCTTTTCCATGGCCGATTTTCTGTGCTTGAGAAGTCCTGTCACTCATGCTGGTGACACGTAAAATGCACCCTTCAAGATGTTGGGCAATACGCTGTGCTTGAGAAGACCTGTCAAGCCAAGGGAAATCGTAGTTTTGGCCAATGCCTGTGTCATGTAACTAGCACCCAGGCCACTGACACATAAAAAAGCACCCTTCGAACTTTGGGCCCCATGGAGGCAGTGACAAGTGACTGAGACCTTTGGCAATATACTGTGCTTGAGAAGACCTGACAAGCCAAGTAAGATCACAGTCGTGGCTGATGCTGGTGTTTTGTAACTGGTACCCATGTCAGTGGCACATAAAAGGTACCCACTACGCTCTTGGAGTGGTTGGCATTACGAAGGGCATCCAGCTGTAGAAACCATGCCTAATCAGATTGGAACCTGGTGTAGCTCCCCAGCTTACCATTTTTCAGTCAAACCATCCAACTCACACCAGCATGGAAAACCGACATTAAGGATGATGATGATGATGATTTACTTCCTAATGCTCTTTTCACCACCAGCCCTTATCTGTTTTTCATGTAAGGGCTCTCTTATTCCAAATGTCTTCAAAGGCACAATGCCAGCAGATAGTTTCTTGTCATAGGAAATGATGTTACAGCTTGTAGCTCAACATTTTCAGAGAAACACATAGGCACATCATCATCATCATCATCGTTTAACGTCCGTTCTCCATGCTAGCATGGGTTGGACGGTTCGACCGGGGATCTGGGAAGCCAGAAGGCTGCACCAGGCTCCAGTCTTATCTGGCAATGTTTCTACAGCTGGATGCCCTTCCTAACGCCAACCACTCCGTGAGTGTAGTGGGTGCTTTTTACGTGCCACCTGCACAGGTGCCAGGCGAGGCTGGCAACGGCCACAGTCGGATTGGTGTATTTTATGTGCCACCGGCACGGAAGCCAGTCGAGGCGGCGCTGGCATTGGCCACGAGTCGGATAGTGCTTTTTACGTACCACCAGACCAGGGATCCTGGCTGGTTCAATTCGATTTCGATTTCGCTTGCCCCAACATGTCTTCGCAAGCAAAGGGGGTTGGTATGGGTGCACACCTATATATAATTTTTTTAAGTGTATCGTTACAGATTTTCTCTTGAATTTAGAGTCAGCACCGAAAGTTACGATATTTTGTATACGAATACATCTATGTAAACTATGCAATCAAAGATAGCAAAATAGGTGATGGGTGTATACGTGTATTTCTGGAGTTCTTGCTCCTTGAAGCTAGCATGTTCCACTGGATGGGTTAGGGTTAGGGTGCATGCCTGACAGAATGTAAATGATTTAAGTGGAAAACTGGGTATAAGAAACATCAGATGTTGTGTACAAGGGGGAAGACTGCACTGGTTTGGTCTTGTGATGCATATGGATGGGGACAGCTGCATAAAGAGGTGCTGAGCTTTAATTGTGAAGGGAACCTGCGGAAAGGTTTAAACCCAGGAAGACATGGGATGAAGGGGTGAGAAAGGATCTTCAGACTCTGGGCCTCACTGAGGAAATGACAAAGGACCGGGAGGTGTGGCGATTTGCTATACATGAGAAGACACGTCAAGCTAAGTAAAATCCCTATTGTCCATACGTACAGGCTTGCTGTTTATAAGTGCCGATGCCACATAAAATGCACTTGTGCTGATGCTGTGTAAACACACCTGTGCCAGTGGCATGCAAAAAGCACCCAGCATACTCTGTAAAGTGGGTGGTGTTTAGAAGGCAACTTTCCACGACAGACAAATGGAGTCTGTGCAGCTCTCTGACTGGCCAGCACCATGTCAAACCATCTAACCCTTGCCAGCATGCAAAAACAGATACTAAAGATACATCGCTTAAATGGCCACTGAGTTTAGCAGTATTGGATAGACCAATTTACATATCGAACCCATCCCTGGCAACTGGCACATGCATATCAATTGTTGGTAGGGACTCTGTATTTCATTTTGCAATTATAATATACTCTATGTCAATGTATATATTGGGGGGTTCGTAGTCTTGCAAGCTGCATAGTGACCTCACTTGTACTGGTGATATGAAAAAGCATCCAGTTCACAATGTAAAGTGGTTGCCGTTAAGAAAGGCATCCAACTGTAGAAATCATGCTGTAGCAGACGTTTGAATGCAATGCAGTCCTTGGACTCACCAGATCCCGTCAAACTGTCCAATCTGTGCCAGCATGGAACATGGACTTTTATTGATTCCTTGATTTGATTAACCATTCTCTTCTTTTTAATACTTTCAGTCAGTGCTGGTCAAAACAAGCAACACGCTGCTAACATTAATGCAAACAAACTCGACCAAGAAACTGAGGAGCTGCACATCAGTAAAGTTAGCATTGATGTGTCTCGGCTCATTCAACAATGTCGACAAAGGTGTAACATGACCCAAAAAGAACTGGCCACTGTAAGCTATCCATGTTTTAATTTTTCTTTCTCTTTATAGTTGCTGTTGTTAGTTAGTTAGTTAATTTTGGCTCAAAAAGCAAAAAGCAAGGCCATGTAGGGGGACATGGAGTTAAGTACAGGGTGGTGTTCATGTAAAGAGTTCAGGCCACTTGAGGTCAAGGGAGACTTTGAACAAAGCGGTCGTCGGCATCTTCACCATCTCGTCTGGCAGCTTGTTCCACGGATCCGCAACCCGGACGGAGAAAGCTCCTCTCCTTCGATTGAGATGAAATCGTCGCAGGTAGAGCTTTTCGGAATGACCCCACAGCCGACGCTCTGGAGCAGTTGTTGTCTAGTCCTAGCTGGTCCCTGACTAAAAACAACTCTGATAAAAAGGTTTCTACCTCTGGAGACCCTTTGTATCATTTACTACTTTACAGGGGATACTGGGTGCATTTTACTATGGTATCATGGCTATACAAGGGGTTGCTGAAAAGTTCCTGGCTTTGGGTTAAAGAAAATATGGGAGGATCTGTTAATTATGATTTTATTCAACATATTCCCCTCTCTGATTCATACACTTATTGCAGCAGTCCTTCAGTTTTTCAAGCTTTGATGGAAAATGAGATGAATAGATTATTACTATTAAGATGGTGGATCGACTGAATTGGTTGAGCATTGAATGAGATACCTTGTGGTAGTTAAGTCCTGACTTCTAATCACACTGAGGTCTATTTTGCCTTTTATCGTTCTGAATCGGTAAAATAAAATACCTGTCAGATACCAGGGTTGATTTAGTGGACCATACTCCTCATACTCCTACTCTGAATTTCTTACCCTGAACTTATACGGATTAAATTGGATTGCCCATGTTCAGTCCATTGCAAGGTGAAGGCCTTGGCATGTCCTTTCCACCCGAGTGTGGTCTGCTGTGAAGTTGAGCTTGTGACCATGCTGGTTGGATGGAGCCTACTCTGCTGCCCTGGCTCGCACAGGGATGCAGTTTTTATACTCGTGCCCAGTAGTAGTTATGTGGATTACATTTACCCCAGTGTTTAACTGGTACCATTTTATTAACATTGAAAGGATGAAAGCCTTGGTGAAATTTGAACTCAGAACGTAAGGATAGGCAAAATACCGTGAAGCAGTTCACCCAGTGTGCTAACAATTCTGCCAGCTCTTATTATATAAGAAACTATTATTACAAAAGAAAAATTATTATTATTATTATTATTGAGTGAGAGAGCAGTTCATGCCATCAAAGTGACACTGGGGTAAAATATATGAAGCCCAATATACCCATCATGACTACCCGTCTGATAAGGGTACACCAGGCACATGCATCACAACCATACGTGCGCGACATGGTGATCTCATATCAAGATAAACAGCGCATGACCTTGCAGGTGGGGGCCCAGTTAGAATTTTCTTCAGGTTGAGTAGCCCATCCTGCTCAAAAGGTCCCTGAATAAGGGTTGTTTAAGGATGTTGAAAGAGCCACCCATGTTTCCAGAGGTGAACTATTCAAACCCCAAAGAATCCCTCTCAACACATGGCTATGATGCTCCCCCACTACTTCTGCTCGTGATCAGAGATGCACATATCGTCAGCCACTAAGGGACATGCTCAACTGGTTAAGGTCAAACAACTGTATTATTATTATTATTATTATTATTATTATTATTGTGTTGAATTGAAATCGATCAATGGAAATTGCAGATGTGTTACCAGTGCCGGTGGCATGTAAGAGAACCTTCTGTTTCGCGACCGTTGCCAGCACCGCCCCGTTTCGTGTCCGTTGCCAGCCTCGCCTGGCCCTCGTGCCGGTGGCACATAAAAAGCACCATCCGTTCGTGGCCGTTTGCCAGCTCTGTCTGGCACCTGTGCGGTGGCACATAAAAAGCACCCACTACACTCTCGGAGTGGTTGGCGTTAGGAAGGGCATCCAGCCGTAGAAACACTGCCAGATTTGACTGGGCCTGATGAAGCCTTCTGGCTTCACAGACCCCAGTAGAACCGTCCAACCCATGCTAGCATGGAAAACGGACGCTAAACGATGATGATGATGATGATTAAACAACTTTTTCCTGCTTCAAAAGTATTTCTCATTCTTCAACTTTGAATGTTTTTTATTTTTTTTAGAAAATAAACGAAAAACAGCAAGTGATTAATGAATATGAATCTGGAAAAGCAGTGCCAAACCAGCAAATTCTTGGTAAATTGGAACGAGCTTTGGGTAAGTAATTCTTTAAAAATATCTTTCAATTGTTTCAGTCATTGGGCTGCAGCCATGCTGGGGCACTGCCCTCAAAGGTTTTATTAGTTGAACAAATCACTTTCAGTACTAAGTTGGGTTTTTTTTTTTTTTCCTGAGTCTGGTCCTTCTATTGGTCTCCTTTGACAACCGGCAAGTTACAGGGATGTAAACAAACCAACACCGGTTGTCAAGTACTGGGGGTGGAGCAAATGCAATCACACGCACAACAGGCTTCCTCACAATTTCCTTCTACCAAATTAACTCACAAGACATTCGTTGGCCCAGGGATATGGTAGAAGACACTTGCCGAAAGTGTCATGAAGTTGGATTGAACCCCAAACCATGTTAGCACGCCAGACGAAATGCTTACCGGTATTTCGTCAGCCATTACGTTCTGAGTTCAAATTCTGCCGAGGTTGACTTTGCCTTTAGTAAAGGAATCATCATCATCATCATCATCGTTTAACGTCCGTTTTCCACGCTAGCACTGGTTGGACGGAATAAGATGCTTTATTTCACATTGTTTTAGTCCACCCAACTGGCAAAAATAAGTTGTATCTGTAATAATCAAAAGGCCAGCCTTGTTATATTCAGTGTCACACTGAATCTCCCTGAGAACTATATTAAGGGCACACGTGTCTGTGGAGTGCTCAGCCACTTGCACGTTAATTTCGTGAGCATGTTGTTCTGTTGATCAGATCAACTGGAACCCTCGTCGTCTTACTTGACAGAGTTCCAGAAGGAAAAGAGGATTTGTATATGACAGCCTTCTTTCAGTTTCCATTTACCAAATCCACTCTCAAGACTTTGGTCAACTTGGGGCTATAGCAGAAGACTCTTGCCCAAGATGTCATACAAGTGGGACTGAACCTGATACCAAATGGTTGGGAAGCAAGCTTCTTACCACACGGCCATGCCTGCATCTAATGATTTAGAATTATTAATATAAGTGATTTCAATGTTTGAATTTTTCTTTTTTGTGTGTGTTTTTCCCAAAATATTTATATAACAAGTTATTTTCAATATTTTACAGGCACAAAATTGCGTGGCAAAGACAAGGGCAAACCATTTACCAAAAAGTAGCAGCAGTTCCCCTCTTGTACACCTGCCATCACTGTTGATGTTTTTTTTTATTTTAAACTAAGTGGTGTATTTTTTTTTGAAATCTTCTTCAAGATTAAGTCAGATTGTTGCATTTATTCCTTGTGGCAATACTCTCTCTTTTTTTTTTAAGTAAAAAAAAAAAAAGGCCAAGTTATGTTTGTGATTACAGTCTGAAATATCTATTGCTTGGATAAAAAAATAATAGCAGCTAAAAACTAATTCCTTCACTTTGCAATGATCTCTTTTTTTTTTCCCACTTGGCGTGATTGGACATTTACCAATATTTTTTTTTTTTTCGCTGCTCTAATTAAACACAGCTAGAAATTTTTGACAAAAAAAAAATTTTAATGCTAATTATAATAATAAAAGAAAAACAGAAATGTAAATGAACTTTTAAGGAAAAAATAAATACTTTTTTAAAAATAAATTTATTACAAATTTATTCATTTTTCCAAATGTTTTAATTTTTCTCACTTGTTAACTGTTGAGACACGACATCCTTCAAAACTTCCATGCCTCCCGAAATTTGCCAACAGTACATCTGATGCCCACCTTCTACTTTTTTTTCTTCCATCTTTTTTTTCTTTTAAGATTTTTTCACTGTTCACTTCCTGTGCATATTCTATGTATTGTTCATGCAATTTTGGTTACATTTTTTGATGAGTTCTAGTGCACCTATGCATTGTATACAATAAGTTCGTTATTATTATTACCATTTATGCCTTCCTTTCATTATAACTTTATTTCAGCTGCCTTAGTACCAGGCATCCTCCAGAGGCCAAGAGTAGCAAGGGTACTTTTGTTTTGCTATGCATGCTAAAATTATCACCATATTTATTCCATTTTAGTTGGAGAGTGCGTTCTGTAGTATATGGGCTGCACCCATCAAGCTTATCTTTTGTAGTTCACGGAGATTGGAGTTACCAGGAAGTTGCATAATATTGTATCCTCGAGCAAGAGGCTTTATTTCACGTTGCTTCAGTCCACCTGACTGGCAAATATAAGTTGTATCTGTAATAATCAAAAGGCCAGCCTTGTTACATTCTGTGTCACACTGAATCTCCCTGAGAACTACATTAAGGGTACACATGTCTGTGGAGTGCTTCTTTATCATTCCCAATGCACCAATTGCTACTGGTATTATTGTAGTATTAAGCTTCCACATTTTTGTGATTTCAATTTGTAGATCTTTATAGTGAGAAAGCTTTTCATATTCCTTCCTTGAGACATTTTGATCTTGTGGGACAGACATATCTATTAACAGACAAGTTCCTCTGTTGTAGTCCTTGATCACAATGTCTTTTCAATTGGAGTCAATTTTTCTGTCTGTCTGTAGTGGGAAGTTCCAAAGGATGGTGACGCCCTCACCATTTACTGCATCCTCTGGATGGTGTCTGTACATTATTACATTATTATTATTATTATTATTATAGTGAAGATTTTTTGGTAAGATTGAAAAAATTGTTTTATATATAAATCTCTTTTTCCAGCTAGATTGTTGTGCTCTTTCCTGCATAAGATTGGTCTGGAACCCAGACAACTGAAGAAAGTCACCAAGGATATATGTATGGCAGCTTAAGGTGGTGGAGTTGACAAGAGACTGCATGTGGAACCCTTCCACAGGCAAAAACTAACTCCATTCTTGTTGCGCCACTACAGGCTAAGGAGCAAAACACCTGTGACCCTGAGATACCTGCTGATGATACAGAAGGGCATCTGACATTGAAATGGATTCAAAAGAAGAGCTTGCTAGGCTTCTGGCTAGCTCCTGCAGTATTTATGTGGGGCAAAGTATCTGATGTTTATTTCACCTGACTGTCAAAGCATGTGGTGTAGTGAGTTAAATGTTGAGAGCACAATTATCAGGTTATAGGTTCAATTCTCAGACCTGGAGATGTGTGGTGTTGTTCAGCAAGGCACTTCATTTCACATTGCTTCACTCCATCATAGTCATCATCATCATCACCATTGTTTTAAAGGTGGCAAGCTGGCTGAACTATTAGCATGCCTGACAAAATGCTTAGTGGAACTTCGTCTGTCTTTATGTTCTGAGCTCAAATTCCACTGAAGTCGACTTTCAATTCTTTCGAGTTGATAAAATAAATACTAGTTAGGTACAGGAGTTAATGTATTTGACTTTCCCATCCCCTCAAAAGAACTGCTGGTCCTATGCCAAATTTGAAATCATTGTTTTAACTTCCACTTTTTCATGTCTGCATGGGTCGGACGGAATTTGTTGAGGTAGATTTTCTACAACTGGATGTTCTTCCTGTCACCAGTATTCACCTATTTCCAAGCAAGATAATATTTCTTCATGGTTAGACATGTTTTTTATGGTACACTGAAAATGAGTGACATCATCATCATCATCATTTAATGTCTGTTTTCCATGCTAGCATGGGTTGGATGGTTCGACCGAGGTCTGGGAAGCCAGGAGGTTGCTCTAGGCTCCAGTCTGATCTGGCAGTGTTTCTACAGCTGGATGCCCTTCCTAACGCCAACCACTGTGAGTGTAGTGGGTGCTTTTTACGTACCACCGGCACAGGGGCCAGAGGAGGCTGGCAATGGCCACAATTGGTTGGTGCTTTTTATGTGCCACTGGCACGAGTATCACAACTACAATTTCCATTTGATTTCTATCATATAATATCCAGACAGATACGCACACACAACTAGCTTTTTTCAGTTTCCATCTACCAAATTTATTGAAGAGGCTTTGGTAGGCCTTGGGGCTATAGTAGAAGACTATGCACCATATAATGTGTCTGAACCTGAAACCATATGGTAGGTTAGCAAGTAAGCTTTTTAACCACACAGTCCTACCTGCACCTATCACAGTTGAAAATGTATACTAGCAATAGTTGGGGCAACAGATGGGCATCTTGCACAGAGGAAAGTCTTGTATTCACAGCACTTACTGAAACCGGGGTAAGCTCTGGCATAATGAAGTTATAGGGTCCAAAACTTTCTTAAAAATGTAAAAATGTATTTTGAATAAATGATACAAAAAAAAAAAGTCTATTAACCCTTTAGCATTTAACCTTTTTGTTACTGTATTTCTTTTGAGATGCTCTGTTTTTCTTTCAATTAATTTTAGATATAACAAAGAATTTAGTAAAATAACTTCGTTATCATTAAGCTAATGTTAGGAACATAAATTGAGACTAAGGTTTGGTGGAAGATTTTAATTCAAAACTTATGAAAACAAGACATTTGTACTAAAGAGCTAGAGCCAGTTTCAGCTGGGTTGGTAACGAAAGGGTTAAACCAGCCATATCTGGCCAAAATTTTCCATTTGTTTTATGTTCAAACTAACCAGATCCCGGCTCTCACACCTACCCTACAATGTTATTCCACATTAAACAATCACATCATTGAAATCTCAAGGATAAAACAATGTGAATCAATAAGCATTGTTTGATAGAGTAACCTGAACGGTGAAGGGTTAGAAATAATTTCTAAAATAATTATGCAAACTGTTGGCCAACACCAATGCTATCACCACTACTACTACTACTTCCACCACCAGTGTCACTGCTACCACTAACACCACCACTACTATTACTGCTATAAGCCAATGTCAAAAACTCTGAAGAGTATTTAAATGCCTAGAAGTAGCAACCAGAACTCCCTCAAATCACTATTGCTTTTTTAAAAAATGGATACCTTGGATATTATAGACAGACTATCTGGAAAAGAAATGTCGGTATGCTTGGTCAGTGCTGACCAGGTGTAAAAAACAACTAAAACTCACACAAGCTTACGAAGGGAGTATGCTAGAAGTAACAGTAAAATTTCCTTCAAACTACACTTAACCATTTTAAAAGTGGAAGGTCACACTGATTATTGTCTGAAAATATGCTGGGATGGTCATGGTTGAATTGCTTTGACCTCAAATCTGCTTTATCAGAGCTGACCTTGGATTAAACAACAACAATAGCCACCATATTTTTATCTTTTATCTTTTACTTGTTTCGGTCATTAGACTCTGGCCATGCTGGGACACCACTGATCCCAGTACTTTTTTTTCCCTTTTCTTAAGTTCTTGGTACTTATTCTATCAGTCTCTTTTACTGAACTGCAAAGTTACAGGAACATAAACACACCAACACTGATTGTCAAGCAGTGGCGGGGGAATCAATGACACACACACATATATATACGACAGGCTTCTTTCAGTTTCCATCTACCAAATCCAGTCCTACTGTGTGGTACCTTGGGCAAGTGTCTTCTGCTATAGACTCGGGCCAACCAAAGCCTTGTAAGTGGATTTAATAGACAGAAACTGAAAGAATCCTGTTGTATATATACATAGGCGCAGGAGTGGCTGTGTGGTAAGTAGCTTGCTAACCAACCACATGGTTCCGGGTTCAGTCCCACTGCGTAGCATCTTGGGCAAGTGTCTTCTGCTATAGCCCCGGGCCGACCAATGCTTTGTGAGTGGATTTGGTAGACAGAAACTGAAAGAAGCCTGTCGTATATATGTATATATATATGTGTGTTTGTGTTTGTCCCCCTAGCATTGCTTGACAACCGATGCTGGTGTGTTTACGTCCCTGTCACTTAGCGGTTCGGCAAAAGAGACCGATAGAATAAGTACTGGGCTTACAAAGAATAAGTCCCGGGGGCGATTTGCTCGACTAAAGGCGGTGCTCCAGCATGGCCGCAGTCAAATGATTGAAACAAGTAAAAGAGAGAGAGAGAGTATACGTGTGTCTTCCATCACCACTTGACTACTGGTATTTTTATGTCCTCATAACTTCACGGTTCAGCAAGAGAATGATGGAATAAGTTCCAGACGTGAATAAAAATAAGTACTGAGGTTGATTCGTCAGATTAAAATTCTTCAAGGCAGTGCCCCAACATGGCCACAGTCTAATAATGAAACGGGTAAAAGATAAAAGCTATGTGTGTGTCTTTTTGTCTTACCATCAATTTTAGGCAGTGCCCTCTTGGAACTTTCGACCTCCCCCAGGGAGGCAATACCGCCCACTTTGGGAGCCACTGCTTCAGATGTATGTATTGTAAGAAACGGATAGGTTTCTTTAGCATTTTACTTAATTCAACATACACAAGTTAATGTGGGAAAAAAACAAAATAGGAATTTTGGAAACTAGCTTTTAAACATCAACTGGCTATGGGGGTCCACCTGAATAAAATTGTAATCAAAGGCAGGGGTCCATAGATAAAAATGGTTGAGAACCCCTGCTCTAAGTTATAAAAACTAGCTGTCTTAAAGAAACCGCTAGGGAATAGGACCAGACCACACTCTTGTAGGGAAAGGAAAGAAGGAAGTCCTGCATACATTACATTTAAAAGACGGGATGGTTATTGTTAGAACGTCTTAGTTCATTGAATTGCTCGGTTACAGTTGACCTAGGGTTAAAGAACACCAACAATGAAATAATGATTAAATAAATAAATAAAACGAGCCAAGTGAAGGGAAATAACTGCTGTCTGACTGTTAGCCCAGCCATTGTGGCCCGTCGAGGCGAAGAAAACTTGTGAAGTGGACGATTTTAAACTGACAAATCATTTGTAGTTCGTTCACAATGGAGGGCAAACTTAGATGAAATACATCGTTAAAATTTCATCTGTTGCGATCACAAATTTGTAAGTTTTCAATATAATTTTTAACGAGTCCAATGCTAAATTTCTGTTTAAGTTGTTCCGTCGTCAATGACAACGAAGCCCTTCCTTCACGTGTCAGCCCGGAAGTCTTTACGCTGTCGCTCGACCCTTTAAAAATAGACGTTAAATCCCCTCAGATCACATTCGTTATCGTCTTGAAACAGGATGGAAACTTTCGGCAGTTTAATCTCAGATCGATATTTCTTGACCATTTTTCTGCATTGATCCCTTCACCATTTCACCGTTTCAATTTCCCCAACCGCCGTAGAAGAAAAAATGTCTTGTATACGACTCAAATTATTTTTGTATCTTTTAATCTCTCATTTGCTTCAGTGTTTGGATTGCGGCCATGCTGGAACATCGCAAATTGACCCCACTACTTATTTTCAAACTGTGGTATTTCTTCTATCGTTTTCTTTTGCCCAACTGCAAAGTTCCAGGGACGTAAACAAACCGGCAACGGTTGTTAAGCTGTTGGGGCTTAACACGGATCTTGTCCATTTCGTGGCCAGCAACACACACACACATCTATATGAGTATTTGTGTTTATTCCCCAAACTGTTCAACAGCCGGTGTTGGTTTGTGTACATCCATATAGCACAGCAGTTCAGCAAAAACAATAAAAAAAAACGATAGAATAAGTAGTGATCTTAAAAGCATAGGTACTGGGGTCAATTTGTTTGACTAAACCCCTTATACATACATACATTGTACGTATGTATGTATTTTCACACATATCTGTTCTATTCATACGTGTGTGTCAAAATAACATCTCTTGTTATCTCTTCCTTCCTCTTTTTTCTGTCCCTTTCATTTCTTCCCTCTGAGAGTCTCCTTTGCTCTAATTTCCATTCTTACAGACCCCTTATGCAAATAGATGAAGATTAATTAAGACTGAATTACTGAGACAAAGAGTAAAATGTAATCAATATAGATTACATATTTGTTCAGTTGTCAATGATTTTCTTTAAAATAACTAAAATCTATATTTCTGTCGTTTTTCAGATGGTTGTTACAGTCCCTGGGTAAAACAACTCAAGAATTCATAACTGTGAAATATTAACAAATGGCTGCTATAAACTCCAGTGACATTTCTCTGTCAGATATTGTCCGAATTGTCTCATCGCTGTCTGACATCTGTGCAAGCTCCATAGGTCCCATGTGTGAGAAGACTCTTTTCACAACTTCTACTGGATCGGTACAGTTTGTCACTAATGGCATTGACATTCTTAATGCTTTGCAGTTTTCCCATCCAGTCGCAAAGTTTGTGGTAAATTCTCTTCAGCATGTACATTCTGTGACGGGAGATGGCAGCAAATTATTTATTCTTTATATCACTGAATTAACACGGTCTGTTGAACTGCGAGTGAACTCTTCTTCTCAGACAAATGGCACTCAGTTCAGAGAAAATATGCGTAGAATATCTCAGGGCTTGAGAAACTTTAAGCGTCTAATAATGGAATTTGAGTTCAGAAATCGTTTATCTTTTTTCAGTTCTATCAATTTTTCCGACTTTTTACTCATCTGTTGCCATCTGAAGCAAGTTTGTAAATCAGTTTTATTGAGTTCTTTGTCTGACAAAGAATCGGTTTATTTCTCATCTCTACTCATTGATTTTCTTAGTTATGGTGTCGAATGTACCGATTCTTTACATCAAGTCATTGACTTTACTATTAAACACTTTGATGTATTAATTCACAAAGATATTGGACATTGTTACAGTTCTTCAAAGGTTCTACCTGGAATACTCATACCATGTGAAGGAACATTATCCCTTGATCTATCATCTTCCAAAGAGGAAATTGTATCAGTCATTTTGCAGAATTTCTTAACATCTGATGAAGATGCAGAAACAACCAAAGCCACATTTAAAATAACAGAGTTTTATGAGTTCAGTTCCTTAGTTGCCTTCCAATATCACCAATGTGAGGCCTTCATCAAGCAGTGTACACTAAACAATGTAAAACTAGTTTGCTGTTGTCATGAGATTCCAAAATTTGCTGAAACTTTGTTCCAGCAACATGGCATTTATACTATTTCTTACTTACCTGAAGAATTCTGTGAGTATTTTCAAACTGTAGCCAAAAAGCAACCTCTTTCATGTATTAGAGACTCTCTCTGTGACAGTTCACTAGTTTCATTTGGTTTACATAAAAGGATTGTCATAAATGGTTCCACGTATCTTCAAATGACGCTGCAGTCTTGTCCACTTTTGGTAAATGCCTCTTCCAGTCTTATACTCACAGCACCAACGTTAGGTATGGTTCACAGCTTATCCCAACAGATCTTTAAATGTTTGAAGTCTCTTAGAATGTGCTTTGAAACATTTCAAATTCTGCCATTTGATCGTGAAAATATTACTAATGAAAACTTTACTTTAACAGCACCAACCCCTTCTTCAAATATCTTTACCATTCCTGCAATGACTTTCCAAACCAAAATGTTGCAATATAGTCAGGAAAGAACTTTTAAGAATATATCTCACAATAATAATGATGATGATGATGATGGTGATATTCCATGGGAAATTCTTCATGATACATTTAGAAGTGTCTGCAGGAAAGTTTGTACACCACAAAAATTTAGTCCAATTCAAATTCAGAATTGGTTACCTGAGCCTGATGAAATAAAAATGAATAACAATAATTCTGAGGAATTCTACAAAGAAGGAAGCTGGTTACCACTATACACAGAGTTTTATATCCTGCATTCTTCACTCCAAGTGGTGATTCAGCTTTTAAATATGGACCAAATAGTCAAAGTGAAAAGCATTAAAAAAAATGTTTGATTTGAAAAATAAGTGCTGACACACTTAATGCAGGGAGGATGACAACCTGGACTAAAGACTACAGCTGTATCAATGAAGTAAATGTTGAACAAGGCAAAAGTCAAATCAGCCAAACAAAAGCAAGGAAGAAAAGGGAAAAGAAATTGTTTGAAATGGATTCACACAATGTAGAGAGCGTGACAGCTTGAATTAAACAAGACTACACCTGTATGAGGTGAGGAACTAGACAAGACTACGCCTATACTGAGTGAAGTGAAGAGAACAATGTAAAAGTCAAATCGATCTAACAAAAGAAAGGGAGATAATGTAAAATAAATTATTTTTTAAAACTGGATTGACCCCAAAATGTTTCGATTTTGTATTTGGTTTGCAAGATTCCTAACGTGAAATCGTGTGTTGAAATATATTTTATTGGATCTCAGAATCATTGTTATGCTAATAATAATACATGCACCGGTTCTATTACATTTCTTTATTTATCAATCGTTAATTGGTTAACCATTTTAATCAATTAACTAATTGATAGTTTGATTAACCATTTGGTCAACCAATCAATCAACCATTCGCAACCACATTTATTACATACCCTTATAAAAGGCAGTGAAATATAATAACAATAATAATAATAGAGCTTTTGATAAATTTTATTCACAAAGTGTGTTTGTAATAAGATAGATCTCTGTTTAATACGTTTTGTCAGAACACTAAAAACATTTGAATAATCATTTAAACAGAAAAAATAAAAATAACAATCCTTAAAAGAACCTATTTGGTCTTTGAGCACAATTCTACATACTTTTGGGACACAAGTTTTCTATATATGTGTCCCTTTTAGAATATAAATAACTGAGGAAAGACGACACTCTTTCTTTCCTTTCCCTTGTGTAAGACAACTCCTTGGAATTTCGATTAATGTTCAGCTCACTCGGACAATTGTGTACATTCTCAGAGTCTTTGTGAACACATCTGTAGTCTGATTCCAGCTGGATACTTTCACATTTCTCGTGGCTATAATTGACAGCTTCCTAGAAGACAAGAAGAAAGAAAAATTTGATCAAATATTTTGTCAGGTCAAACAAAACTTTCATTAGTAAGATAACAGGGAAACATCGTAAGTAGGATAGAAAGGGAGGAGGATGAGAAGAAATCAAATAGAATGAAATGAAATAAAACAGGATAAGATACAATAAAGAGGGGAAATGAAATAAAATACAAAGCCTTTCATGAAAGGCATATTGTAGCTATTTAACTAAAAAAAATTCTCAGTCTAATCATTCCATCAAACATTTTGGTAAACATGCATTCTCTCGGAATTATTGCCAACAGACCAATGTACACTTTTCCATTGGTTAGATGGAATTCAGTGTGGTAGATTTTCTGCAGCCAAATGCCTTGCCCGTCACCAAACCTCACTTGTTTCCAAGTAAGGTAATATTTCCCCATAGCTGGACATGTGTTCACTGCACTTTGGAAATCAATGAAACTGGTTGTATAACACTGACACTTGTTCACAACTATCACATGACGTCAAGGCTAGGAGACAGTAACACACACAAGATAAGCTTGTTACAGTTTCTGTCCACCATATCCAATCACAAGCCATTACTCAGCCTGTGGTAATAATAGAAGACATTTGTCCAGAGAGCCACACAGTGGGGATGAATTTGAAACTGTGAGTTGGGAAGGGAACTTCGTAACCACACAGCCATTAAGATACTTCATAAATTTTTCCATGTACAACAGTGGTTCCCAACCTTTTCACTAGCAAGGACCCCTTTTATTTAAATGATTTATCCCACAGACCCCTTTTTATATGCACATACACACACACACATACATATATTTGACATTTTGAATTTAGTTCATGAACCCGTTTGCGGACCCTGTTTACAGCAAACATTTCAAATACACCCTTTGCTATTTACTCTCCAATGCACGTTGTTACTGATAAGCATTTCATCAAACAACCAACCATATCATTTAATGAATGTTTTCAAATGTCTTCACCAAACATACTATAAATCATAAAGCTGTTACAACAAGTATGTTGGTTATGCTTAGTTATTTGTCCATCAATTTGAATTTGGATACACAACAAACCATCACATGCCATCAAGCATTCTATTGAAGAGTTTCATCAAACAACTATTTCCTGATATCTTGGCTATGCCTAGCTGTTTGTCCAACAATTTCAGCTTGGATACACAACAAACCATCACACACAATCAAGCATTCTACCAAACAGTTTCATCAAACAGCCAGTTACTCTAATATACATTAATAAATGTAAGTGTACGTACTTGAATTACATCATGGCTACGTTGATACTGGAGAATAGAGAGAAATAAATGCCAAATGGAAAATTCTGGCCATAGAACATTCAAGAAGGATAAACAGCTGAAACTGCTCTGAAATATAAAAAAAAACAAAAAAAAAAAAAAAACTGAATGAAAAAATATCATCCTCATCTTTATTCTTATTTGGCTTTTCATGCCTTTTGGGTTTCATAAAATACAGAACCAATGAAATAAATACTAAAGTTGGTGGTGTTTATTTACACTGGGGTACAAATATATGAAACCCAATATACCCACCATGACTACACGTTTGATAAGGGTACACCAGGCACATGCATCGCAACCACATGTGTGCAACATGGTGATCTCATATCAAGATAAACAACACATGACCTTGCATGTAGGGCCCAGTTAGAATTTTCTTCAGGTTGAGTAACCCATCCTGCTCAAAAGGTCCTTGAATAGGAGTTGTTTAAGAATGTTGAACGAAACACCCATTTTTCTAGAGGTGAATTATCCAAACCCTAAAGAATCCCTCTCAACACACGGCTATGATGCTCCCCCACTACTTCTGCTCCTGATCAGAGATGCACATATCGTCAGCCACTAAGGGACATGCTCAACTGGTTAAGGTCAAA
Organism: Octopus sinensis; assembly: GCF_006345805.1. NCBI lineage: Eukaryota > Metazoa > Mollusca > Cephalopoda > Octopoda > Octopodidae > Octopus > Octopus sinensis. The sequence continues at coordinate 7,661,831 of NC_043017.1, read as the reverse complement.
CAACTGACAAGCAAATCTGTGGTATTCAGCAGAATATTTGCTGTAGCCCATCTTTTATACCAAGACAAAACAATGTACATGATAACACTTCCAATCAGTTAAGATCAGAAGCCATGAGAGCCACTGCCTGGTACTGCATCAGAGCAGTTATTATTGTTTCTACTGCATCACCTGCTACACTTCTGTATTGCTGAAATGTGTGCAGCATTGTGTGTTATTGTTTTTTTTTTTGTTTGGTGTTGGGAGAATACAAACACTTCCCAGTATTGTATTGCTTCAGTTTGTTTTGTTATGGTGTTTGGCTGGGGTCTTTTGTATTAGTGTCTGTATTGTATTGTATGTGTGTGTGTTGTTGTTGTTTTCATCATCATTGTCATCATCATCAACATCATTGTTCAGTATTGAACTGGATGACCTCAGCAGATGTAGAGCAATGAATAATTAGTTTTTCATGCAATCAAATTGTATCCTTCATGTGTTTAAGAGCCAACCCCATCCCACAAAATATATAGCTAGGTGGGTGTATGGATTGGTTGTAGGTAAACGAGGTTACTTACCTGCCAAGCAAGGAAGCCACTGAGTCTCACTTCACCAGATGTTCGCACTACAAGATCCGGGTTGGGAGATCTGCCACTGTACATGCAGTTTTGGAGAACCTCTTCATCAATATCACTGCATCAAAGATAGAAATACTTGTAACAATCATGCAAAAAACGTTAGTTAACAACACAACAGTTTTATATGGAATTCTTTAAAAACTTGAAAAGTAAACATGACAACTGTATTGGACTTGACTGGATTACCTATGTTCAGTCCATTGCAGGTTGAGGGCCTCAGCATGTTTTTTCCACCAACCACAGTCTGATGTGTAAGCCATGAATCTGAGCTTGAAATCATACTGGTTTGATAAGCCTACTCTGCCACCCTTGGCAGAGGGGTGTAGCATTTTTACTCATACCCAGGAGTAGTTAAGTCAATTATATCAACCCCAGTGTTCGATTGGTACTTATTTTATTGACCCCAAAAGGAAGAAATGCAAAGTTAGCCTCGACGGAATTTGAACTCAGAACATAAGGAAGGATGAAACACTACTAAGTATTTCACCCAGAATGCTAACAATTCTACCAACTTGCTGACAACTGCATTAATAGCACAGTACAACTACATTATTTTGTATATCAGGAGAGCAATTATGCCAATAATAAACACACACACTTGTTCTATTTCAAGGCAGTGAGCTGGCAGAATTGTTAGCATGCTGGAAAAAATGTGTGCTGGAATTTAGTCAGCGTCTATGTCCCGAGTTCAGATGTAATTGACAAGCACATCCGTCTTCTGAAATTTCAGGTCCACTGCCTATAGAAGAAAGGATTATTTCTGAATAGGTTAAATAGTTTGCCAACAGACAGATAGTAAATAAGTGAAATATAATGAGTGCATGTGTTTATCATTGGCATAATGACCCACTCAAGATACACACATGCATGCACACACACCCAAAGATGAGAAATATATATATATATATGTATTAGTGAAGGTGCATGGCTTAGTGGTTTGGGCATTCAGCTCACGACCATAAGGTCATGAGTTCAATTCCAGGTGACATGTTGTGTCCTTGAGTAAGACACTTCATTTCACATTGCTCCAGTCCACTCAATTGGCAAAAATGAGTAGTACCTGTATTTCAAAGGGCCAGCCTTGTCACACTCTGTGTCACGCTGAATCTCTCTGGGAACTACGTTAAGAGTACATGTGTCTGTGGAGTGCTCAGCCACTTGCACGTTAATTTCACGAGCAAGCTGTTCTGTCGATCGTATCAGCTGGCACCCTTGTCGTCGTAACCGACGGAGTGCTCCATATAATATATACCTTACCTTGTTTTGATCAGTCCTAGCTGCACAGCTTCAGTCACTTCCTTCAAAACACAGGTTATCTCTTCTTGGGAAGAATAAGCAATACAGATGTTTAAAATGTTCCTGCAAAATTCAATGTTAGATTCTTAGTTACAATTATTTACAAATAGTTCAAAGGTACTAAAACAATAAATTTAGGTGGTTATTTTGGACCATGTGATGAGAGGAAGGGGTCAATGTTCTCAAAGACGAGTGTATGAGGTAATATTTAGAGGAATAATCTAGCAGAATCAATTTTGTGTATTTATATAGGCGCAGGAGCGGGTGTGTAATTAGTAGCTTGCTTACCAACCACATGGTTCTGGGTTCAGTCCCACTGCGTGGTACCTTTGGCTAGTGTCTTCTTCTATAGCCTCAGACTGACCAAAGCCTTGTGAGTGGATTTAGTGGGCAGAAACGTGTGTGTGTGTGTGTGTGTGTGCTTGTTCCCCCAACATCGCTTGACAACTGATGCTGGTGTGTTTACGTCCCCTGTAACCTAGCAGTTCGACAAAAGAAACCAACAGAAAAAAGTACTAGGCTTACAATATATATATGACGGGTTTCTTTCAGTTCCCATCTACCAAATCCACTCAAAAGGCAGTGGTTGGCCGAAGGCTATAGTAGGAGTCACACGCCCAATGTGCCATGCAGTGAGACTGAACCTAGAACCATGTGGTTGGGAAGCAAGCGTTTTACCACACAGCCACGCCTACCTCTTTGTTCCAAAAGTTTTCAATGCCCTACAAAACTTTTAGTGGGTACACTTGCACCCTTTGTTCTCGAGCCTATGAATAACAAACCATTGAAGGAACTCTGTATAGTGGTTGATCTGCTAGAAGCAGCAGTCGAATTCTATTAAATCACCTCCTAACGTCTTTAAAAAGAAAGAGCATATAGAAAAGTAGATAGGATAGTCATGGCTAGAACACCTTCAATCAAATTTGTGATGAACCAGGGCTGATTTGGAGTAACGCTGCGATGGACTGGCGTCCCGTCCAGCTGGGGAACACATATACCATTGAAACCGGACCCATGAGCCTGGCTTGGCTTTGAAAGGGCGCATTAATTAATTAATTTATTTATTATATATATGTAATAATTCAATCATATAATATGAACTTTATCGAATTTTGTTACATGGGAAATTCCCTGATCCGTGGTGCAAATAATGCTAGGAGATGCTGCCCTTAGTATCGGGCCCGATGCAAAGAACTGAACAACAGCAAAAGTAGTGATAATGGTGGGGGTAGCAGTAGTAAGAATAACAGCAGAGGTGAGAAGTCGGCAAGCAACCATCGCTTATTTCCCTTCATTACACACAAACAAAGCAGGACCAGCCTCTCTTATCTCCCTTCATCTTCCACAAGAATGGTAAGATATCGGGGGCAAGTGCGACAAGAGACGACGAAGCACCAACCCTCCCTACCACGCTTCTGTCGAACTCTACGAATAATCTATTCTCACAGGCGTTTAAAAAATTACCACCCAATCACAATTAGGTGGGACAATCGACAATTAGAACGACGGCAGAATTATCTTCGGACGTTTGTACGATAACATTATGCAAATAAGATGCAACTGTAATTTTATATACACCGTATACTCTAAGTATATAAATAAGTTGCAGATTAGTATTAATTGAGGTCCGCGGTTACAGGTATTGATAACGTTCATTCTCCCTTTTCTCATTAGGAAGTGCGCGACTCAGTCTATCACCTTTATACAGTCTAGGCCTGTCGATCTTGCTAAGTTGATCCCGAATACCTCCATTCGGTCTCTTTAACTTAAACCAATGACCCTGTAGCGAACTTGACCTTACTTTTTGTTTTTTTTAAATTTTTTTTTTTCAGAGGAAATCGCTTCAAATTTTCGGTTTTGCGCATTCGTTCAAATTCTTCAGATTATTGGATCTTTTTGGTTTGAACGGCAGTTTTTAAAAAAAATAATTTCCACGTAACTAAACACTTTTAAACTTCGTATACTGGTAGAATGTGTTTATAAAACATCTTTTTCTCTTGGCTTTATTGAGAAAATTCTATGGTTTGTAAGATATTTGTTTTTTTTTTCTGCAATTTCAACCAATCACTGACGTCTATTGAAGTAAAAAAAAAAAAATTCTGTGCCGTATGAATATGTCCCTCGTTTAAGAAACAGATTGGGTTTATTTACATTCGTGAAGAAAAAAAAAGATACCCTTCCCCCCACCCCTAACCCTAAAACAGATTGAAATGCAATAGATCGATACTAGGGTCATAATTATGGGTGACAATTTCATGACACCGCTAGAAAAAACTGCCGTTCAAACCGAAAAGATCCAGATTACTTCTCATCTGTAGTATATGAAACCAGATAGTGATGGCGGGGGGGGGGATACGAGGAGGCCATCATCACTATCGACAAAGGAGGACTTTAACGCGATCTTGAAATCGCCAGAAAAAAACTATTCTGAGGAAATGAAATAGCAGCCAATTGACCTTAAATTTGCTTCACGATGATGATGGTACTGTATGCCACAAACCAACGCCACCACCCATCATCACTAACAACAAAGTTGTCACTTTACGTAGTTTTAAAATAAGCTTTATAAACCTATTTTTCATGACATGAAATAGCAGCCAATTAACCTCAGATTTGCCTCGACGGTGATGACGATGATACTGTGAACCACCACCACCACCACCTTCTTCTCCTCCTCCTCTATTAACAAAGAGGCTCCTTCACGCGGTCCTAAATTAGTTTTAAAACTATTTTGATCATATGAAATTGCTTAAATTCGCCTCACCGTCTTACAAAAAATACATAGAACAACCTAGCTATACAGAGACACCATGACCATGGTTGGATTGCATTTGATCGTAGGGTTGTTGACTCAGGGCTGACCTGGGGTTGCACAACAGCAGACGACATTGAACCAATAAAGCAGCTTCTTCGGATTCGCTCAATCTGCTAGAAATAGCAGCGAAATTTTCCTCAAATCGCATCCTAACGTCTTTAGAAAAAGATAGTGAATAAAATGTAATCCTGGCGAATACACTATATCCTTTATCTTTTACTCGTTTTACTTATTGCACTGCGGCCATGCTGCAGCATCATCTTGAAGGGTATTAGTTGAACAAATCGACTCCAGTACTTATGTAAATTCTGGCAATGATTCTGTCGGTTTTATGCTGCTAACCTACCTACGAGGACGTGAACAAACCAGCAACGGTCGTCAAGCGGTGTGTGTGTGTGTGAAACAAACACAAACGCGCACACATTATATGTATCGTTTACCAAATTCTATCATAAGGCGTTGGCCAACCCAGGACTATAGTAGTAGACATTTAGCCAAATTGCCGCGCGGTGGGGCTGAACCCGAAACCATGTGGTTGGGAAGCAAGCTTCTTAACCACATAGCCATGTCTGTGCATATATCTAAAAGAAAATGTGACACATTGGTCTGGAATGGAACTTTTGATCATAGGTTGGCCGGATCAGGATGAGACCATAGCGTCTGAACAACAACAACAACGGTAATGAAAACCAAGGAAGTCTCTATGTAGTCATTCGACTGCCTGCTAGAAGTAACAGCCAAATCTCTCTCAAATCGTAATCTTTTGTCTTAGAAAAGAATAATGAGTCGGATAATGAGATACTGATTTGATCGTGTCGAAGAAAAATAAAGAACCACTATGCTGTCTTTCTATATGTTAAATTAGCAGTCAAATTTCACTCAGTTCACACAATACTGTGTGTTGTTTTTTAATGATACGTTAGATAGTTTTAGAAATTACGAAGTATGAATTTATTGTTACGGCATACTTGCATAGATAAATATTCTGCTTTAAAATATAAATCCAAAACAGAAGAATATATAATCATGAGCGAATAAAGAAAAATAGGACATTAATTCGACACTAAGTGCGTCAATCGACCGCACACTTAGGGATCCATATAAGATTTTATTAAAATTTATGTGCAATAATTTGTTTATACTTCTGCAATGCACAAAATATATTAATTTTTTTTATACAGTTTCCAATAATATTTAATTATTAAAAAATACAGTAATTTTTTTGTAAAGAATAAAATGTTTTGAATGACACAACAATGCACTATAATACAAACGATGAACTATAATAACTTTTATAATTTAATCATCCTTAGTCTGTTGTGATATTTCAGAATAAAAATTCCTTCTTCAGATATCCCTAGGAATTGATGGAGTAATTAATTTTTTTTAATGCATCAAATGACTATGAATAAATAGGAATCAAAGGGGTTCATAAGCAGCAAAAAAGGGTTGAGAATCACTGACCTAGCATAAAGCTGCTTCCCTCTCAAATGTTGGTCCTCTCATTCGACGGGGATCTGAAGCTTGCAAGCCATGCAACAATCTCACTTTGTATAGTGCTGGCGCCATTTAAAAAGCACTCAATACAATCTGTAAAGTGGTTTACATTAGAACGGGAATCCAGCTTCGGAAACCATGTCAAAGCAGACACTGGAACACAATGTTGTCCTCTGACAAGTCAGATCCTGTCAAACCATCCAACCCATACCAACATGGGTTGGATGCTTGAATGATTCGATGGATGGCATGGCTGTGTGGTAGGAGGCTTGCTTCCCAGCCACGTGGTTCCAGGTTCAGTACTGCCGTGTGGCACCATGGGTAGGTGCCTTCTGCTGCAGCCTCAGGCTGGCCAAAACCTTGTGAGTGGATTTGATGGACGGATGCTGAAAGAAGCTTGTCATATATATGTATCTATATATGTGTGTGTGTGTATATCATCATCATCATTTAATGTTTGTTTTCCATGCTAGCACGGGTTGGACTTTATATATATATATATATATATATAAACTTAAGGCTATGTGGGGTTAGATTAGGTACCATGTGGGTGCAAAGGAAACATCTTAATAAAACAGCCATGCCTGTACTCTAGGTCTGAACAGAGAGACAAAATAAGCATTAACTGTAAAGACACTTATTTAAGGTTCTAGTCAGTGGGACTGAACCTGAAACTATGTGGGTGCAAGACAAAACCTCTTAACCACACAACTGTGGTTAAGAAGAATTGTCATAACCATAACTTTGTCTGCACAAACACAGAATAGTAATATTAATTGCAGGTAGGGACACTATATTTCGTTATCTAACTATAATATTCCACCAGGTATATCAAAGGCTTATAAGTGATGTGTTCATGGATGTGGATGATTAATGGGTTGGATGTGATACTGAAGAAACAGAAATAACTCCTGAAATATGTATATACATGCATTACCTATTTGTCTTTCTTTGGTCGCATTGTTTACACAGATGTATTTGTATGCAAAATATCGTAACTTTCAGTGTTGGCTCTAACTTTTACAGAAAACTTCCACAAATGAATAATAAATGTTCTCTCTGTCATAACAGAGTGACTGACAGAATTATGGCATCAATTGTTGAGTAATGATTGAGATGTTGCTTACCTGGAATTGTTTTTGAAAATTGTGACAATTTCAGCAATATTCTCTCGGATATCTTTTGGAAGCAAACTCAGATTACCAAACACTCGGATACACACTTCATTCTTCAATAATTCCTCTCTGAAATTAAATTAAATTAATAAACATTATTTACATTTCACAGATATTTGTCCTCATCTTGTTTGTTGTTAACACAATGTTTCGGCTGATATACTCTCCAGCCTTCATCAGGTGTCTTGGGGAAATTTCGAACCTGGGTTCTCATTCCTAAGGTATTTTTCGATGTTATTATTATTATTATACAGGTCACTGCCTGGAACCGAACTTGGAGACTTGGGTTACACTTCCAACCAAATCAGATATCAGAAAGCAGAACCAAAATTGAGGCCGATCAACATCAGTGGAAATTGCAGCTGTGGTTAAGCGAACCATCCGATTGTTTGTCCCTTGCCAGCCTTGCCTGGCCCCGTGCTGGTAGCACGTAAAAGCACCATCCATTCATGTCTGTCGCCAGCCTTGCCTGGCCCCCGTGCCGGTGGCACGTAAAAACACCATCCGTTCGTGGCCGTTTGCCAGCTCTGTCTGGCACCTGTGCAGGTGGCACGTAAAAAGCATCCACTACACTCACGGAGTGGTTGGCGTTAAGAAGGGCATCCAGCCGTAGAAACACTGCCAGATCTGACTGGGCCTGATGAAGCCTTCCGGCTTCACAGACCCCAGTTAAACCGTCCAACCCATGCTAGCATGGAAAACGGACGCTAAATGATGATGATGATGATGATACAATTTGTAATGATATTTAATCTTAAAATTATAATAGGTTTTTTAAGCATCAAATAGTTAGGAAGGTCCAACCGAGTAAAATAGGAACCAAAGGGGTCAACAGACTAAAAATGGTTGAGAAACACTGGATTAAGGTTTGGGTTGGGGGAATGAAGACCTTGGACACAAGTGTGAAGAGAGGAGGAGAGAAGAATGGGAAAAGGAATGCCTGAGTGAAGGTGGTATGAGTTCAACCAACTCTGAGGAGCAGAGGCCATTACAAAAAACTCAAATTTTAGGTAACAATATAATTACATGACTTACTTCTCTTGCAGAAGACGTTTGAATCTTTCTCGTGCTAAACCCATCAAACAATCCACCTCCTCCTTCGACCGTTTGAAGTTGTCAATGCTGAAGGCATAAACGGTAACTTCGGTGATTCCAAGATTGTGGCACCAGTTCAGCACCTGCAGAAATAAAGAATGCCAGACATTTAACCCTTTAGCATTTAAACCGGCCATATCTGGCCAGAAGTATTCTGCCTGTTCTATGTTCAAACTGGCCAGATCTGGTCTCTCACACCAACCGTACAATATCATTTTAAAAATTAACAGCTACCTCATAGCTACAAGATAATGCATGATTAGTTCAAAACAATGTGGATAAAAAAGGATTAATTTTGGCAGAATAATGCAAACACTAAAGGGTTAATGTTTTGGTTGCTTGTAAATAGGAAACGTAGCCTCCATCACCAACCCCATTGGTAGTATTGGGTTGCCAGATAAAAGTTTTCATTTCTTTGCAGTGTCGGTTGAAAAAATATAAAAAAATATTTTTATTGTAGTGTTTTATGGGTTTTGTAGTTCTCTTCTTCATCTATAACTTTTGTTAATTGCTTTTGAAATTTGGATAAGATTTACTTGTTTGCAGATATGTCACAATGGAGTGCCAAATAGGTAAAAAAAAAAAAAAAAAAAAAAAAAATCAGCATTTTCGGCACCTGCTTCTTTTTGCTTTCAATCAAGGAACCAAGGTTGCCAAAGCCATTTGAGACATTTGTGCTGAGTGGGATGAGCTACTCAACTTGAAGAAAATTCTAACTGGGTCCCAACTGCAAGGTTATGCGGTTTATCTTGATATGAGATCACCATGTCATGCACATATGGTTGTGATACATGTGCCTGGTGTACCCTTATAGACAGGTAGTCATGATGGGTATACTGGGCTTCATATATGTTAACCCAGTGTCACTTTGATGGCATACACTGCTCTCTCACTCAATAGTAATAATAATACTCTTTTTTTCCCTGTTGCAGTCATTTTCTGTGGCCATGCTGGAGCACCACTTTTAGCCAAAGAAATCAACCTCAGGACTTATTCTTTTGTAAGCCTAGTACTTATTCTATTGGTCTCTTTTGCTGAACTGTTTAGCTAAGAGGACATAAACACACCAACATCAGTTGTTAAGTGATGGTGAGGGGACAAACACAGACACAAAGACACCCACACATAGATATATACATATATGTATATGACGTGCTTCTTTGAGTTTCCCTCTACCAAATCCACTCACAAAGTTTTGGTTGGCCCAAAAGGTGCCATGCAGTGGGACTGAACTCAGAACGGTGTTGTTGGGAAGCAAGCTTCTTACCACACAGCCATAATAATAATAATAATTATTATTATAGGTACAAGGCCTGAAATTTTTGGGAAGGGGACTAGTCAAATTACATCGACCCCACCCAGTGTTTCACTTAATTTATTGACCCCGAAAGGATGAAAGGCAAAGTTGACCTTGGTGGAATTTGTGTGCAGAACATAGCAATGGGCGAAATACCGCTAAGTATTTTGCCTGGTGTGCCAACAATTCTGCCAGCTTGCCACCTTAATAATAATGATGATGGTGATGATAATACTAATAATTATTCCAAATTTTTGCCACAAGGGAAGCTTGGGGGAGGTAGGGATAAGTCAATTACATCAACCCCAATGTTCAACTGGTACTTATTTTATCAACCCCCGAAAGGATGAAAGGCAAAGTTGACCTAGGCAGAATTCGAACTCAGAATGTAGCAATGGGCAAAATACTGCTAAGCATTTTGTTCAGCATGCTAATGATTCTGCCAGCTCACCATCTTAATAATAATAATGAGGATAATAAAGAAGAAGAAGAGTAATTGTAGTGATGGTGGTAGTAGTAGTAGTAGCAGCAGCAGTAGTAGTAAGCCAGACATTAATATCTTTGTAATGTTACCTCAGTAAGTGCAATAAATCCTTTGATATGTCCCTGAGATTGGTCTATTGAAGTCTTGCTGGCAAAACGCCGGTTACCATCCATGATGAAGGCCACATGTTTCGGCATGGGACCAGTCTTTATTATTTGTGCACAGATACCTTGTAGCCATGACAACTCTTTCTTTTTAGGGATCCAAGACAATTCCATTTTGTTTAATTTGGTTCTGGAGGAGAAAAAATAGAAAAAATGCATTTTAGTCTGGATTTTACATCTGATGGACTGTAATAAGACAAATACCTCACAATATAGTACAATAGTTTGACAAAGACCTCACAACAGCTTGTCAGATACCTCACAACACATTCCCACAGTTAGATAAAAGACTTCACGATATTTTGCAGTAGAGGCAGGTGGCCTAGCAGTTAAGGTGTTGGATTCATAATCATAAAATCGCAGTTTCAATTCCTGGACTGGGCGATGCATTTTGTTCTTGAGCAAAACACTTCATTTCATGTTGCTCCAGTCCACTCAGCTGGCAAAAATGAGTAATGTGGCAATGGACCGGCATCCCGTCCTGGGGATAAATGTATATATGCCACAGAAATTGGCGAATTAGCTCTTCTGAGTTCATAGGGGTCAAGAAAGATGCTTTATCCTTATAATACTTTGTGGCAGTTAGTAAAATAAAACCTCACAATATATCACTGTGTTTAGGTACCACACAACATATAGTCATGGTTAGACAAGGACATGACAAGAACCTCACAACACATCACTGCAGTTAGACAGATACCCTATAAGACATTGTCATAATTGGATAAAGGACTTCACAATACTTTTACAGCAGTTAGACAAATAGATCACAACGCATCACAGCAGCTAGATAAAAGCATCACAACAAATTTCAGTAGTTAGACTAGGATCATACAACACTTCACTGAAATTAAGCAAGGACTTCACAGTATTTCACTGTAGTTACAGAAGGATCTCACAGCATATCCCTGCAGCAAGACAAGCATTTTGCAATACATCATCACCTGACTGACATGATTAGGTGCAGCTGTTTGGGTGTTGACCATCTGGTATGGTCGACTGGACATGCAGCCTGTTTTGGTATTGGAGGAAAACACACACATACATACAGGTAGAAAGAATGGGAGAGAGAGATGACAATTTATTAATTGAGCATGATTCACATATAAACACTTTCCCTCTTTTCACACAGAGAGAAATAGACAGAAAGATAGATAGGTCACCAAAATGAGATGGTTAGGGGCTGCTGTTTGGGTGCTGATAATCTAGCATAACTAACTAGACATGCAGCCTGTTTTGGCACCAGTATATTCTGGTACTAGAGGCAACCACACACATAGAGAGAAATATACACATAGTGTGTGTGTGTGTGTGTGTGTGTGTGAGAGAGATTAAAATTTATTAAACATGATTTACATAAACACTTTCCCTGTCCTCATATCATCATCATCATCATCGTTTAACGTCCGCTTTCCATGCTAGCATGGGTTGGACGGTTCAACTGGGGTCTGGGAAGCCCGAAGGCTGCACCAGGCCAGGCTGATCTGGCAGTGTTTCTACAGCTGGATGCCCTTCCTAACGTCAACCACTCTGTGAGTGTAGTGGGTGCTTTTTATGTGCCACCGACACAGGTGCCAGACGAGGCTGGCGATGTCCACACACATAAATAGATAAACAGATAGATAGACGGATGGAGGAGGAAGGACAGTATAAGAGAAACATTAAAATATCTGATATGAAATTGTTGGCATCAAATCAGCAATACGAAATAGGCAGAGCGCAAATGGCTGTGTAAAACATCTCATACCCAAACATCACAACAGTTAGACAAGCATCATACAACATGTTACTACAGATTAGGTAAATACCTTATAACAACCTTCACAAAATTCAGACAAACAGCTCACAACGCAAGTTGTTAGACATGTCATAAGAAATTACAGTACCAAGTACATCATAACAATTATGATTGTAAGGAGAGGTTCAGTCCTCGCAACATATCCTAAAACCAAGGTGTCGCATGAAAAAGAATTGGTGTGGGTGCTGGTGCCATGTAAAAAGCATCCAGTACACTTTGTAAAGTGGTTGCCATTAGGAAGGGCATCCAGCTGTAGAAACCAAACCAAAACAGACTATAGAACCAGGTGTGACCCCTGGCCTTGCTGGTTCTTGTCAAGCCATCCGACCCATGCCAGCACAGAAAATAGATGTTAAACGATGATGATCTACGAGGAGTCATTGATTGAATATGGTTGTTGTTTAAATACAAGTTAGACCTAATTGAGCAGAGCTATGTTCCATTCCTTCCTTATATCTGGAAAGGAATGCATTATCTGCCGTTTCTAAGAAAATATGGCATGATTATTTTTTAGGCATTTACTCGTTTTGGTCATTGGACTGCAGCCATGCTGGGGCACCACCTTGAAGAGTTTTAGTCAGACAAATTAGCCTCAGTACTTTTTCTTTATGTTTGGTATCTGTTCTATCGGCCCTTTTTTGCTAAACCGTTAGATTATAGGGACGTAAACAAACCAACAGCGGCTGTCAATTGGTAAGGGGACAAGCACAAAGACAAATGCACACATATCTACAGATAACAAGCTTCCACACAGTTTCCATCCAACTAAGTTCACTCATAAGACATTGGTCAGCGGTGGGGGGGGGTTATAGTAAAAGGCACTTGCCCTTGGTGTCGCGCAGAGGGACTGAACCTGGAACTACGAGGTTGCAAAGCGAGATTCTTAATCACACAGTCGTGCCTACGCTTAGAAAGATATTAAAACCTTGATGCTTTAATTTTTGTGGGTTTTTAAAAATCTTTTTCAAATGAAAAACAAAACAAAACAAAATTACAATTTATTTAGTTAAAATTTTTCCAATGAAAATTCATGAAGAGAATAAAAAAGTCGACTCATTATAATAATTATCTCCCTTGCTCTACATAACCAGCTGATGACCTTTTCACAGGTTATTCACCTCACCTTTTACAGTGCACACTGACAATACGGTCGTGTGGTAAGAAGCTTGCTTCCCAACCACATGCTTCCGGGTTCAATCCCACTGCGTGACACCATAGGCAAGTGTCTTCTACTATAGTCTAGGGCTGACCAAAGGCTTGTGAGTGGATTTGGTTGACGGAAACTGAAAGAAGCCCGTCGCATGTATATATATGTATTTATTTATGTATGTTTGTCTTCCTCCCAATGCTCGACAACCGGTGTTTATGTCCCCGTAACTTAGCAGTCCGGTGCAAAGAACAATAGAATAAATAACAGGTTTTGGAAAAATTCAAGTGCTGGAGTCGACTCGTTCAACCCAAAAATCCCCTCAAAGTGGTGCTCAAGCATGGCCTCAACCCACTGACTGAAACAAGTACAAAATAAAAGATATCTTTACATTTTGACACCTGATCATCGCCATGTGTTTCATCCTTGGATATTCACAGTCCTAAACTGGATTTGAAATAAGAATTTTTCTTTCAAAATTAAAATTATCCATAAACGAAGTAGTTCCAACCATGTCGTCCATCCCACCTTTAAAAAAAATCTAGAACTAAATCGTCTCATATGTCCTTCCTTTCTCAGACGATAGAGTGTGTTTATAAAGTAGACTTTGCGTGTTGAGCGATATCTATCGTGGTTCAATGGCCTATGAACACTCATGTAGTGGATAAGGGCACTATTGCACTAAGTTCGGAAATAATGGTTCCACCAAGCCGAGACTATGAACGTTCTGGTCGAAATGTAGTGTTGATATAAATTTTGTAAGCATGCACTTTAACAATAATCATCAGAGATCAAACTGATGACGGAAATGTAAATAATGCGTACGTGTGTGTGTATGTGTGTGTATATACATTCACATACGTCCGTTTTTCGATGCTAACATGGCTTTGATGACTACATATAATCGAAACATATACCGTAAGATCGCCCTTAAGAAATTACAAGTTTGCGCACGGGTGTGTATAGTGTATGTGTGTGTGTGTGTGTGTGTAATTTCAATCGGCAGAAAAAAGGCGAGCTGGCAGAATAGCACATCAGACAAATTGCCAAGCGGCATTTCGTCCGTCTTTACATTGTCAGCCCAAATTCCGCAGGGGTTTGACTTTACCTTTCATCCTTTTGGGATCGGCAAAGTAAGTAGCTGCCAATAAGAACTGGGGTCGACGTCACTGACCTCCCCCTCCACTCAAAACTACTAACCCTCTGCCAAAATTTGAAACCGCTTTTTAATCCGGTAGAAGTTACAAAGTGACTCAAGGGCCAAAAGTCGCTATACACACATACATACATATACATGCATACATACATATACATACACACATACATACATGCATATATTCATACATACATACATACATACATTACATACATATACATGCATACATACATACATATACATGCATACATACATATACATGCATACATACATACATATACATGCATACATACATATACATGCATACATACATACATTACATACATATATACATATACATGCATACATACATACATACATATACATGCATACAAACATACATACATATACATGCATACAAACATACATATACATACATACATACATATACATACATACATACATATACATGCATACATACATATATATATATCGATCGTTTGTAGAAAAACATAAATCCGGATAAGAAGCACACTCTAAGATGCAGAGCATATTTTGAAGTGGTCTTAGGCCAACAGGTTTGGGGTCTGACGATACGCCGTAAGGCCAAACGTTTTATGGACAGGAAACCTAAGGTAACCTCAAAAACCGGCTTCCCCCATTATACACACACACACACACATGTATCGAATTCTGGTTGTTTGCCAACACACATTTAGCTGAGATTCTTTAAACGAATCCAAGCACACACTTTGTTGTGAGCATCTACTAATAATAAACATGTTTTTAGTAATGATGTACTCAGAGACAGACACAAACACCTAAGCACTAAAGAGACACGTTCACACTGAACATAAATGCAGATGCATACACCTACATATATACACAACCCCAACTCTACCACTTATTTACAAACCCAGGGAACTTTCTTAACTTTAAAATTTTGTTGCATTGTTAACTCCATAAAGAACTTAATTTTTAACAAATACATGCAACATGGTACGTACATTTACATAATATATTGCACACACACACATTAAAATCCTCAATAGAAAAAAAAACATAAGATCACTGCATCCCACCAAGGGTCCAAGTACAGGTTAAACCTTACACGTTGACATATTTTAAGGAAACATTGTCTTTCTTTAAGGAAACATTTCCTCCCCAACTTTCTAATAGTGGATCTGTTGTTCAAAGTATCCGGATTAAAAGATATTTTATTAACGATATTGTAGCTGTAGTTTATTCTACATACCCCCATCAACCTTGATCAAAAGTATTCTAACCGTGACCTAACCATTGTTTTAAGGGTTATAAATTCTACAAAATGTTCTGCTCTCCTTCGTACGAGGCGACAGGCTGTGATCTGAGTGATTTGACTGCTATTTCTAACAGGCTGAACGACCACATAAAGGCTACATCGTTTACGCGTTTAATTTATTTTTCATTTTTGATAAAAAATATATATTTAGATTAAAGTGTATTACAAACTAAGGTGTGTTTATGTATACACGCTGGAGTATATAAACTAAGGTGTATAGAGACGATGATGTAGCCGAAAGACACATAAGCAAAATGGATCGAAGATCGAACGAGAGGATTTCTATTGTTATGGTTGTTAAGCTGGAAATCAGCCCCGATGAGCCAAGTTTATAATCAAAGACATTCCAGTCGTGTCATCCCGTTTTATTACTATTATTATTCAAATATTGCATCGAAGACTACATTATCCGATGCTTCGTTCCATATTTTCCAAAGACGGAAGAAGCATGTGATTCGATGTAGATTTTGCCGTTGTGCTGTTATTTCTAGCACGTCTAGCGACCACTTGGCTCGGCTGGAAACTTTGTCGTCCTCTATTTATATAATACATGTCGCTCTGTGTTAATAATAATAATACAAACACGAAAGAGGATCATACAAACGGCTCTGATAAAACGAGCGCGAGTATGACACGTCGCATTAATATATCGCCAACCTTCTTCACATTAAACAGAATCCACGTTGGAAAGGATCGACGGTGGTGAACACCCTCGAAAATGGGAGTTCGAGCCACGATAATGTCCCGATGTAATTAAAGAAACAAGAATAGATGCGAGAGTAAATGATGGATAGACAGATAGATAGATAGTAAATGATCGCTACTTACTTTGTTTTTAAATGCTACTACAAACGAATTTAAGAAAGTGATATCGATTTAGTGATGATATCACATTAGTTGGTTAGATTTGGTGAGGAATTCCAAGAAAGACTTGGGGAGTGAATGGAAGAGAAAGACTGAAAGGAAGAGAGAGAGATAGAGAGAGAGAGAGAGAGAGTAAGAGAGAGAGTAAGAGAGAGAGAGAGAGGAGGTTAAAATAGAGCGACAGATTAAATTGGTACAAGAAACGGGACGATAGATAGATAGAAAGACAGGCAGATAGATAGATAAATAGATAGATAGATAGATAGAAAGACAGGCAGATAGATAAAGAGAGTAAGGGCAAGAAAGAAAGAAATATAGAACACAGGATCAACCGGTGGAAGAGACAGACCGAATAGAGAGTGAAAGAGACAGAGGGGAAAGAGAGAGAGAGAAAGATGCTAGATAAATAGAGAACTTAGATAGATAGAGAGACAGAAGAGTTGAGTTGAGACTCTATGGAAGATAAAGTAATATATCTATATATAAATGACACACACGTCAGTTTTAAATTGTCGGTAGGTGACACAAATTATCGCTTAGTATAACATAACTATACTGGCAGAGAACACACACGCAAAGTCAGAAAGACTGTCAGGCAGAGAGATTGGTGTATGAACAGCGTTAAAACCATTTCAATTGGGTGACTTCGGGAGACCTTAAAGATAACAAAAAGTGGGTTGGGTAGTCGTAATTTTATCGCGAATTTCCCCATTCTTGTTCTTTGCTTAGTCCCCAAGTTGGCCCTGAATGATTAGACCTAAGATCAAAGACATTCCATCCATGACCATCTGTCTTCTAGACGTAGAGTACCCAAGTGCAACATTATCAAATGTGTGCTTCCTATTATTGAGGACGATAGAGTATGATTTGAAATAGGTTTGGCTGCCGTTTCTAGCAAGACTGGAGAGGAGTGACTATGGAAAGGCTCAATTGTCGGTTCGTAACATTCGATTTTGTAACAGGAGCCGCAGTAAGGCTGTTGAAAGATTGAGAGAGGTTGCAGTTTCGCTTCTTGGTTCTAACTACCTACACAAGATCTATAATTTATGTACGGGCTGGGTTACACACGAAATAGAATGGAACAGTGATGAGTTTTAAGACTCAACGCAATGAATAAAGGTTCTACATTAAAACAGCCTAAGTAAGTGTGTGTGTGTGCTGACGAAAGCCTTGTGAGTGGATTTGGTAGATGAAAACTGAAAGAAGCCCGTTGTGTGTGTGTGTGTGTATATGTATCGTCTGCCAAAAACAAATCCCAAAGAAGCACACTCTAAGATGTAGAGTAGTATATATTAAAAATGGAGAAGGCTGGTTTACGGGATTGCCTTAGGTTTCCCGTCCTTAAAGGGTTTAGCTTTATGGCGTATCGTCAGATCTCAAAACCTGTTGGCCCAACACTTCCTCCATATCTTTAAGAGGTCTTGGGCCTACAGGTTTTGGGATCTGACAATACATCATAAAGCAAAACCCTTTACAGACGGGAAACCTAAGGTAATCCCGTAAACCGGCTTTCCCCATTTTTAATATATTTATACTCTTTTACTTGTTTCAGTCATTTGACTGTGGCCATGCTGGAGCACCACCTTTTTTAGTCGAGCAAATCGACCCCATGACTTATTCTTTGTAAGCCTAGTAATTATTCTATCGGTCTCTTTTGCTGAACCGCTAAGTTAAGGGGACGTAAACACAACAGCATCGGTTGTCAAGCAATGTTGGGGGGACAAACACAGACACACAAACACACATATATATATACGACGGGCTTCTTTCAGTTTCCGTCTACCAAATCCACTCACAAGGCTTTGGTCGACCCGAGGCTATAGTAGAAGACACTTGCCCAAGGTGCCACGCAGTGGGAATGAACCCGGAACCATGTGGTTGGTAAGCAAGCTACTTACCACACAGACACATATATACGTATGTGTCTTTGTGTCTATGCTTGTCCCTTCCCCTACGATCGCTTGACAACTGACGTTGGTGTGTTTATGTCCTCATAGCTTAGCAGTTCAGCAAAAGAGATCAATAGAATAAGTACCAGGCTTACAAAAGAATAAGTCCTGGGATTAATTTCTTTGACTAAAACCCTTTAAAGCAGTGCTCCAGCATGACGGCAGTCAAATCGCTGAAACAAGTAAAAGAATAAAACAAGAGTATATATTATACACGCATATATACCACACACACACACGTCGAATTTGATGATGACTTAGTAACTGTCAAGAGGAAATAAATAAATTAGAAAATAGAGTTATCATGTCCGTCTATTGGTAATTAAGGAAGAAAATGATTCCAAACAAATGTCAGCATATGTCACCTCAACAGGCTCCAACCTATACAACAGGAATGAAATGATTGGACATAACTGTTAGGACATTCAACCTGTTTTGGTACTGGAAGCAGACTCTCACCCACACACACACACAAGCATGTGTGCACAGCAATATATATAGAGAGGGGGAGAGATAGATAGACAGAGAGAGAGAGAGGATGGGAGAGAAATAGATATCAAATATGCATATAAACATAGATACTCAAACATATGAACAGAGAGAGAATGAGAGCAATATTAGTTTCAAATTTTGGCAC
Organism: Octopus sinensis; assembly: GCF_006345805.1. NCBI lineage: Eukaryota > Metazoa > Mollusca > Cephalopoda > Octopoda > Octopodidae > Octopus > Octopus sinensis. Next base: position 7,642,540 of record NC_043017.1, on the reverse strand, counting down.
AAGGCCAGTGCAGTTGACCCCAGTGCCCAATTGGTACTTATGTTATCATCCCTGAGAGAATTAAAGGCAAAGTCTACCCTGACGGAATTTGAACTCAGGACGTAAAGAGGTACAAAATATTGCTAAGCATTTTGCCAGGTGTGTTAACAATTCTGCCAGTTTGTTACCAGAGAAGGGGAAAAATATTTTAATTTCAAATTTAGGCACAAGGCCAGCAATTTTAGGGGTGGGGGTAAGTTGATTGTAGCGACCTCAGTGCTCCACAGGTGTTTATTTCGTCGACTCTGAAAGGATGAAAAGCAAAGTTGATCTCAGCGGAATTTGATCTCAGAAATGTAAAGAAGTATGAAAGCAGCTAAGCGTTTTGCTCAGCGTGCTAACAATTCTGCCAGCTCACCAGCTTTGAATGATAGAAATATTAAAATGGTTGATGTCAAATAAGTCAGCATCGAATCACTGATGCCAAATAAGTAGCACCAAAAGGTCTCATACCCACCTCCTCTATTCCTAGAGCTATGGAAGTGGTAGTCTTTCACTGTCACACATATGTATTTCTTTACTGCCCACAAGGGGCTAAACATAGAGGGGACAAACAAGACAGACAAAGGAATGAAGTCGATTCCATCGACCCCAGTGGGAAACTGGTACTTTATTTATCGACCCCGAAAGGATGAAAGGCAAAGTCGACCTCGGCGGAATTTGAACTCAGAACGTAACGACAGACGAAATACGGCTACGCATTTCACCTGGCGTGCTAACGTTTCTGCCAGCTCGCCACTTTTCGACACACTTTACTCACTGCTGCAATAAAAGGTCCACCATCTCTGACTCCCAACAAGTTTCAGCCATTAGTAATCAATGAAGATTATGATTGAGTATGCAACACTTCAACAAAGGATGCAGTCATGGGTAGGGGTGAAGAAAACTGACCCTTTACATCCAGCACTGGGTTAACCATTAAGCAAAATAAACATATGCTTAGGGAATCAATAGAAGGGGTGCACCACAGAAATGGTAGATGGTTTACGGCACAAAAGAAATCACATTAACCCTTTTATTACCATATTTCTGCTGAGATGCTCTGTGTTTCTTTCAATTAATTTTAAATATAACGAAGAATTTAGTAAAATAACTTAGTTATTATTAAGCTAGTGTTAGGAGCATAAATTGTGACTAAGGTTTGGTGGAACATTTTAATTCAGAACTTTTGAAAACAAGACATTTGTATTACAGAGCCAGAGGTGGTTTCAGCCAGGTTGATATCAAAAGGGTTAAACTTGCTAAAATAATATTTGGGATGCCTTTTCTTTACTAAGTATAGAAGCAGATGTGTTACATAAGATTAATTTTGAGGATCTGATCAAAGACTTTGCAATTAAAAAAAGTAGGAGAAAGCTTTTCAGATATAAATAAAATGGAAGCATGCAAAAATAAACATTATTTTCCCCCTTACTGTTTGTTTTGTTTCATTTTGAAAAACAAAAAAAATTATTTTATAATTTATTGTCTATATTTTGAATTACATATACATGGGGGCACCAAAATCTTTTGTGAATTTTCTATCCCAAGCCCAATCAAAATGCCTGAAACTTGATACGCCAATTGAATGCCAGCTAGCTGTATGTGATTGGTCGGAGATTTGGACAGTACTCACATGTATGTGCGCACGCACGCAGCTGTATATGCATGCACTAGCACTATGACCCGGCAACGCCGGGTCACAGGGTTAGACTTTTGATATCAGTTAGTCTGCTGCTTTAACCTTTGTGCTTATAGGAGCAGGGTCCATGGTCCCATTTCTGTGAGAAGGAAATCTTTCCTTGAATTTGTCACAAATTTTAGGCAAAATGATCAGATAGTTGATCTCCAAAAATATTGATTTTTGCTTGTAGACAGTTTGAAGACTTGATCCAAAGCATGGATGATTTAAGATACACACAAAATTCCTTGGCTTCTATTCCCTTTTGGACCACCAACAGAGTATGACCATACGCTGCTTCTCTTATCCGAGATGTATTGTCACATAAACCCTGTAGTGTCCAGCCCTAGGCCTTCAGTGTTATGTGTCATTACACATTTATCTCAAAAAATCAGTTGCCATGTTTTAAGAACTTATCCAGCTCCCAAATTCTTGGCAATATTGCAATCAGGTGCGTCCTTTGTGTCCAACTGCAAGATGAGATTAAAAGCAGAATGTGTTGTATGATTCCCAGGAAGGAGTTTCAAATGCAAGTAAAAATTTCCTGAAAAAAATCCTACATAGATCTAGAAGACTATATCAAGACACCTGCTTCTGTCCTTCAATTGTACTTTCACACCCCTAATACTAAATTCCTCTCAGCCAAGGGATTGTCATGTAGGTACTTGGGGACCTCACCAGTGCTCATGCCATGAAAAAAGCACCCAGTACACACTGTAAAGTGGCTGGCATTAGGAAGGGCATTTAGTTATAGAAACCATGGTAGACATTGGAACTCAGCATAGCCCCCAGACTTGTCTGTTCATTCATGTCTGACCCATGCCAGTATGGAAAAAAAATGGATGTTAAATGGTGATAATCATGATATCAAATAAATATAAAACTTTGTTACAAAATATAAAAATAAGTTGATTAAAAACAAAAATTCCAAAATATTGCAACAGTGCAACTGCAATAGCTAAATAGGTATTCGTTTATGTTGATGGATTTTGGTAAGCAACAAATTGACCGAGAATGTTGAATACCAATGAAGCAAATTCTAGCTTCCTCTTGTCAAACATAATTGGATAGACTGCCCTTTGATCCACACTAAATTTAGCTTCATTATCATTGACAAATACTATTGATGTGTCAGCCTTATGTAATATTTTGTTTTCAGGGCATATCATTGAAAGGTCAGGAATGGCAATAAAAGAACTTTAGGACTGAGATACCTGGTGCCTGGTCGTACATAAGAAGACCCGTACCCCACAGCAGAAGTGTTAAGATTGATCCTGCTGGTGGTGCCACATAAAAGTGCCCATGCAGTGTCACATAAAAGCACCTGTGCAGTGCCACGCAAAGGCACCCATGTGATGCCATGTCAAAGCACCTGTGTGGTGTCATGTAAAAGCACCTGTGCAGTACCACATAAAAGCACCTGTGTGATGCCGTGTGAAAGTCCACCTGCACACTCTGTAAAGCAGTTGGCATCAGGAAGGGCATCCAGCAGTAGAAACCATGCCAAACCAGACTGAAGTCCAGTGCATCCCCCAGCTCTGGTCAAACCCTCCAACCCATGCCAGCATGGACAACAGATGTATGATGATGATGTTGATTGATTGATTGATTAATTAACCAAACAATTAATTAGTTAATGGGTGCCATATCTTCCGACACCTGATCAAAAGTGCACAAAGCTGATCACATCACAGGAAAATCTGACATTGAGGCACATTTGCTTTCCTGGAACATTTCTTAACCAAGGATGAGTGTTGACTTCATCACTTTGAGCCAGAGACAAAAAGGCAATCCATGCAGTGGAAACCCCACCTCCTCACCTATTCTAAAGAAAGCCAACATCCTTTCATCTGCAGGGAAGGTGATAGCTTCAGTTTTTTGGAATGCAAAAGACATTGTGTCTATTGACTATCTTCAAAAGAGCCACACCATCGTGGGAGAGTACTATACCAATTTGCTGAGGCAGTTACAAAAGGCTATCAGAGAAATTGACAAAAGGGGTCTTATTTCATTAGAACAATGCTCCAATACACAAGTCCTTGGTTTTAAAGGCCGCTGTGCATGACTATGACTTTGAAATGGCTGACCACTCTCCTTACTCTTCTGATTTGACTATCATCTACTCTCCAACATGAAAAACCCACTTGGCTGGGAACCAGTATCACAGTGATAAGGAAAATCACATTTGCTATTGATGTTGTTTTTGATCAACAGAATGACAGCTTCTTCACCGATGAGATTCAAGCACTGCAACATCAATGGAAGTATGTTGACTGCAAGGGGGGAGTATGCTGAAAAATAAACCTCATTTAGTCATATTCCATGAGAGTATCTTCATCAGCCTTTGAACTTTTCAGCTGCCCCTCGTGTGTGTGTGTATGTTATATATATATATATATACATATATATAAATATATACACACACACATATATATATATATATACATACATACATATATATATATATATAAACACATAGACATACACACACACACAGGTATATATATATATAAACACACACACATATATATATACATGTATATATCATATATGAGTGGGTGGTGAAAAGTTTCTGGCTTTAAGGGTATTGTGAAAGGCCTGATCTTCCTGTATTTTCTTTTACCCAAAGCTGAGAACTTTTCAGCACCTCCTTGTATGGGTGCAATGGGTAAATTGTTGCCATTTTATATTGTTAATTTCATATCGTTTGTTTTTGATTTTGCTGACTACACAGTATAGTAGGGTCAGTTGGGCAGTCTGTGAGAAAAAGAGCACCATGATGCAATTCACTCTGCCAGAAATTTAGAAACAACATGCTGTACTGCTTGGCATTCACACCAGAAGCTCCAATAGGAACAGATGGTGAATACACAGAACAACCATTGGCTTGCTGTGTCCCCAAAACATGTACCGAGAGTGATAAAAATCAAACATCCAGTCAACATCATGGTGTTTGGAGTGATCACTAGTAATGGTGATGTTATGCCTCCATTCATCTTCCCACACGGCCTCAAACTCAACATGGAGGCCTACATCAAGTGCCTGGAGGCAGTAGTGTTGCCCTGGGTGAAGAGGGTGGCTGCTGGATGACCATATGTCTGTCAACAGGACTATGCCCCATGCTACACAAGCAGGAGAACCCAGTTATGGCTATCAGACAATTTCTGCAACCACATCACCCCTAACATCTGGCCATCTAATTACCCAGACTGCAACCCCTTGATTATTATGTATAGGGCACATAATAAGCCCAGTACTTATTTTATTGTCTCTTTTGCCGAACCGCTTAATTACGGGGACGTAAACACACCAGCATCGGTTGTCAAGTGATGTTGGGGTGGGGTGGGGGGAAAACATATACCCACATGATGGGCTTTTCATTTTCCATCTACCAAATCCATGGCCCAAGGCTATAGTAGAAGACACTTTTCCAAGGTGTCATGCAGTGCAACTGGACCCGGAACCATGTGATTGGTAAGCAAGCAACTTACCACACAGCCACTCCTGCACCTATATACATGTATCTTTACATGTTCATCATGATTATCAGGTGTATGTGCATATATAAGTATAAATAAGCATTGGATTCATGATTGTAAGATTGTGGTTTTGATTCGTGAACCGAGCATGAATGTCTATGGAATTGCCCCTAAAAAGTTCCCCTCCGAGGCACAAGTCCAGGCAAGGTTGTTTTATGGAAGACTAGCAGTCAACCATGCATACCAGCCTCCGTTCTCCATGATACCCATGTTTCTCCATTTTCTTATTTGTATTATAAATTAATGGTAAAATATTTCTTTACCTTCACCCATTTAATACAATAAGTAAGTTAATTGCATTGCAATTAAAAACACTTGTATATTAAGAATTTGGGTATTATACCAACAGTATATTGTATAAGTATTATCCCTTAGTGGGTTGGATCCATAACCCCTAACTTACTTGACCCCTGTACATAACTCCATGTCCCCCTACATGGCCTTGCTTTTTGAGCCAAAAAATTAACTTAACTATATTATAAATATATTATATACTCATTAAACACCCATTATTTTTGTGTGTATATATGTATATATATTCAGGTAGTTGTCCATATATGAGAAGTAATAGCACACTCAATATTATAGAACAAGTATACTTTTATATTGTCCACCAATATATTACTGGTTATGGTATACCATATCCAGTAACATAATTATATATGTATAGTGGGTCAATATTTGTATACAGCTCTATCTATCTATCATATTAATGATTATATAAATTATACTTTAAGTATATATATTAAATAAATTAGATTGTATTGTATATATTCATATATATAATGATTTATATGCTTATATAAACAGGATTATACAGATTATATATATGTATTTAAAATGGACTGTAAATTGGACATAGAAATTGGATTATATATAATCATGGACATATATATATATCTATCTATCCATAAGATTATTATATACATAAAAAGTATTAGATTACATATACATGTATAAGAATATATATATGTGTGTGTATATCTATATAACTATCTGTCTATCTCAATATTTCTCTTATAATTCCTTACTTGCATATAACCTCCGCTACTGGGACATTATTAATCTATTGAATATACAAGCATTTTCTGAAGATAAGGTTATACTAACATGCACACACATGTATATATCCAACACTCCAATACCACTATCTACCAGATAGAAAAAAGAACCCCAAATATAATAGATGCTATGACACTCCTCCTACATAAAAATAATGATTCTAAACCAGATGATAAAGATAAATTATGTTGGTCTATATAAAAATAACGAAACGAAAAATCTTAGGGTTAATAGAAGGCAAAAACGAATTTAATGTCAGTTTCAGATATTTTTCTGTTCACATGAAATAAAAGACAAAGTAACTATAAAAAAAAATGAATCCAAACGAAAAACGAAGAATACCCGGAAAAGTAAAGAGAAAAAGGATTGGTCGAGGAAATGCGTGTGCCAGCTGTTTAGTCAGCTTAGTCGATTTAGTGGATAATCTAGCGGAATAATGTACCCCAACATTGGGACCAGTGTAGTAGCTTGCTAGCTCATCACGCACATACAGAAACCCACTGTTATTGCATACACACACGTGAACTCACACTCGCCATAATCTCTGCAGCCATTATGATTACTATAGCGTAGAGGCGACACTCGATAAAACTCTTGGCAGGGCGAATCAATGATCCGGTTTCATATCCAGAGTTATTTTATTTTATTTTCCTCTCACATTGCCTAATAATACTCTTTGGGAATACATGAATGACCCAGCATCTTATTTCCCTTTACTTTTTCCCCCACTTACTATCAAACTAGCGTTTGCGGCTGTTTACTTATTATAGCGAAGTTAGGAGTCGGCCTCTTCCGTCATGAAACACATTATAGTTTCATATTCATTATTATTAATATTACTATGATTTTTAATTATAATTACTGTTTCCGTCTTTCAGTAAGAATAGAAAATAAAATAAAATAAAACCTTTTAACCATTAAGTTTCTCCGTCCTGAAATGTCACATCTCAGGTTTCGATTACAAACTACATGACTCCTTACTTGATAGTAGTAATTACTATACTAAGTCTTTCTCCTTTTGGTTTCCCTTTTAAGCATGGCTTTAATATTTTTTTATTACATAAAAAGAAAAAAAAATCTTTTTGCTTTAATTTAATAAGTTAAAAATAAAATAAATTGTGCTATTCGCTTTGATATTTGTACTCACCCGTTCGTTCGAGCTGAACGACATCGGGGGCTGTGGCTATTCTTTATGATGACGTTGCTAACTGACTAGCAGCCATTAACGTTAAAACATTACCTCCCCTCTTCCTACCACTGCACTCACACTATCTCGCTAGCTGAATAAAAGAAAAATAGTGCGGTATCGATCGAACATAGAGATATGTAGTAGAGAAGAAAAAATCATGTGTTACGCTAAATTCATAAGAATACAGCAGTAATAAAATACGTTTATGGCTAAAATAAGTATTAAGTTGCTTGCCGTGCAGTGAAAAACGAATTGGCAATATAGTGCGGAAGTAAAAAAAATAAAGAAATAAATAAAACAAACATAAAAATAAGCGAAGGACGAAAAATGAAACAAAAACAACAAACGTCAGGCGCCGCTGTACGAAGCAATGGGAGATATTAATACGCATGTAAATAGTTCGGGCGGCGAATGTCGTTGTTCGCTCAATGACTACTCCATAAAATATGGCTATGGCTAGTTCACTAATTCTTAATACAACAGCGTACAACTAGTAAGGCATGCAAACATATAGAATCTGAATATGTCGGAGGAAAGAGGCGGAGATAAAGGTGGAACGCAATTAGAACTAGGTAAGTGTATAAAACAGATTTATTATTGTTATTTTGTGTTTTATTTCCCTTTCGGTGTGTGTGTCTTGAGGTTTTCCTGAAAAGCAAAAAGCAAAAGAAAAACCCCTCCGACGACTGCGACCACCGTTGTTTGTTATCTTTTTATATATTTACATGTGTTTGTAGGGGGCAATAAAACAAATGTCATATCAGAAACCTATACCCTCACTATATATCTATATACATTTATATATATTATATTATATATAGATAGGTGTGTATGGTTCCCCCAGGAAGGGCACCGAACACAATAATAATAATGTTTAATAGTAATAAACCACAATATAAACAAGACTCTCACTTTCTGTTTTCCTTTTTGCAGAGCTCTACTTTCTAATTGCCAAGTTTCTGGAGTCTGGGCCGTGTAGCAAGGCAGCTGAAGTAAGTGATTATTGTACAAGTATTAAAAAAATTCCCCCATTATAGTTTAATAATTAAAAGAAACCCTTCTATTGTTTAATATTTAAAGAAAAAAACCCTACGATTTAAAGAGAAAAAGATCCGACCGATTCCTCTCTTCGCGTGTTTTCTTTTTAAATCTTTCCCCTTTTTTTCTTCTCCTTAAATATTTTATCTCAGCATTTCTTTCTTTATTTCCTTAATTATTATTTATGTAACCCCTGTCTTTTTTTCTTCTTATTTTTACAGGTGTTGCGTCAAGAGATACACCAACACAAGGTAAACGGGTTGCCCTGAGAATCGCTCGCGGGCCTCCACGCACGTTTTTACTTCTTTTTTTTTTCTTCTCCTGGCTGCCTAGTAACCAGACTCACTGGACGCTTTAATTTCACCCCCCCACACAAAAAAAATTCCTCAATCATCTCCACATTTCTTTTAAAAACTTATTTTCCACCTTAATTCCTCTTCTTCTCTTCTCCAAAACTTTCCCTTTTCTTTCTTCCTTGCCCCCTTTTCCTTTCCGCTTTCACTTTCTTGCTCATTTTTTTTCCTGTTTCTTTTTTTTTTTCTGTTCTTTCATTTCTCCGTATATATTTTATAAATCTCTTGTTTTCTTTTCATTATTCTTCCAGCTTTTACCCAAAAGACTTGATTGGAAAGGCGGAGAACATTTGAAAACTTACGAAAACTTGGTGAGTTTTGTTTGGAGAGAAAAAAAAAAAACCTACCAAACTTTAAAAATTTTATTTTTTATGTTTACAATACGAAGAATTTGGTTTCGAAGTGAAAGGTGGAAATAGGTATTTTTTTAAAGAAAGAAAAATTTGGGCGGAGGTAAGAGTTTGAACTCATCTGCTGAATATATCGCGGAAAAAAAAGACGTCTTTTAATGGTTAGTTTTAGTTAATTATTTTGATATGCTTATATCGAGTTTGGCTGAGTGAGTGCCTGTGTGTGTGTGGTGGGGTGAAGATAGAGACGGGTGGGAAGTATTCCTCTTGTTTGTGTCCTACAACAACACGAAATATCGAGGTTTTGGAAGAAAGAAGACGACGACAATGATGATGATATCACGGGCGAACTGTGCGTGACAGCCAATCAAAATCCGCCTACTGTTTCGTGTCACGGCGAAACCCCCTTTCCTCTCTCGCATTACTTATGTTTCCTCGCGACCGTCTCTGACAAACGTGCGATCTGATTGGCTGCTTTATTCGTCTCTCACACTTCACTACAAAATTAAGTTTCCTCCTCAAACCCACAGTGGCCTTATCAATTTTCTATGACGGTTTTCGCCCAACATATTTTTCCACACTCACATATTTCCTCATATTAAATATCGCTTCCCCACCCATAATGTATATTTTTTAAAATTTCCACAATAGTTCCTTACTGCTCCAAGATGCTTTATTTCAATACCAACGACTAAATTAATTTCTTGCCCGTCCTCATTTCTGAAGCTACATAAAAAGACTTCGTCTCTATTTTTCAGACGAGTTTTTAAACCAAATTTTCTGGTTTTAAATTAATTTCTTTTTACTTAGATCTGCTCAGAATAAAATATTTAGTTGTTGAAAATTAAATATTTCAAATAAAATAATCAGTTAAAAGTTTGTGGATGGGAAAAGCAGTGAAAATCTTATTTAAAACCAAATTGTAGTGATAATTGGTGTTGGGAAATAGCTTGCCATATGATGTTGTGTTTATAAACTGAGAAAATGTTTATTTTGGAGTGCGACTTCCACGAGGTTTTTTCTTTACCTGTTCCTCTGTTTATATTTCCCATCAAAACTGCTAAATTGCTTTTGTTCTCGCAACAAATTCGGGGATTTTTCTTCTCGACCTATTCTTCTAGATATTTTTAAAGAATAATAAATCCCGGAAAATATTAGATTTTCCAAAATAATCACATGTTTTTGTGTTGTACACCTGATTTGTGTGACAGCAAATGTTTTTTTTTTATGAGGGATCAGGAAGCATTTCGTTGGAAACGGATTTGAAATGTTATATTTGCGATGAATTTCTCTTTTTTTTTTCTTTGGTTTTATTAAGAAAATATTCTAAAATGAATTATATTGTGTTTGGAATCGATCGGAATGTGTGTGTGTGCGTGTGTGTCTGCTATGTTCTTCCGTGTTGAAAGATGGTCCGATCTCGCCATAACATTTGAAGTAAAGCGACGACCATTGGCGGTGTTTGAGGATTTCACAAATAAATTCCTATTGACCATTAATTAAATGTGCAATCTTTCGATTGTTCCGAATCTGTTGGTAACCAGTCGTAGTTTGTCTTTGCATCGTATTTCAATCGTTGACCTATTCTCTCTGTTCGTCGGCAGTTTCGGCCATCGTTTAGTCTTGAAACATTAGTCCCTCTCAACATTAGTCATGGCGACTGTTGTTACATTAAACATTGCCGAGGAATTAAATAAATGTCTGATTCGAATTTCTGTTTTACTGATCCTTCTACGAAATCTATGAATAATCGCATTCTGCTCTGACTAGTTCCTTCTATAGCTGATATCCTCCTCGATTGTGAGTGAGGCTTTTCTCTCCTCCCCTTCATTTGTTGTTCACACAGAAAGCCATGATGTTTTGACCTAGATATTAAATCCTTTATTTCGACTCGAACATTTCTGCTTTCAAACTAAACAATCCGACCCTATTTCTCCCTTGTTATCGCATCGTCCGTTTTATTTAATAGTTAAGGTAGAATAAAATGCAGTAATAGTTATTACTGCCGTCTAAGTTTCGCTTCTTCAAACTCTAACGCAATGTCTATTTCCTTGCTCTTGTATATTTCTTGCTTACACACCTCACTCCAAATGACTCACATAATTTTCTCTGCTCGTTTCCAACTGATATATTCCGACCAAAATTTCTATAGTTTGGTGTAAACCTTTCGCTAACTTTATTTCTCATGTTAGACATGTATCCATAAATTTCGGGCCTGGTGTACCATCCTCACAAAGCGCTTGTCTACTAGTTTTACATAACTACAGCTTTACTACTAAACTCTTAAAACGATGGCTTTTGTTTCACTTACCGTTTCTCATTTATCACTTGCTTTTTCTGTTTCTAAATTTTACCGATTCCCTTTGATTAGTATCTTATAACAGTGGTGACAAATCTCACGGAATACATGAAATATGGGAACTATATATGTAGATCTGTGTTAGCAAGCTTCTGTAGAAGCAGATCACATGGATATTCCATGTTAATGTCGGTTGTCATTTAAAAAAAATTTTTTAGAGATCTGTGCAAAACAGTATAGTTAGTCGCCTCTTAATTTAATTTGAAGTCAGTAATTTTGCTGTAACCGAATCTAATAGTTTTTATAAATCTTTTATAAAGACTTCCTCGTTCATGGAAGGTGATAGTCATTTAAAACGACTCCCACTTCTTTATTTGGTTCAAGCGAGATTGATCAAACTTTTAAAAATGTCGCCCAAAAGTAGGAAATTTTGGGGTTGTTTTTGTTTCTAGTTTGAGATATTTGTCCAACAAATTTAGTTTGGGCTGATTGGAGCCTGATTTTGTTTATCTGATCCCTACAAATTAGATATTGTAATGTTTGTTGGACAAGAATGAATTAGCTTTTATTGTTAAAACCCAATGGGTTGTATAATAAATCTGTTATATAGGATAAGCTGGTTTTAATATTTTGGACAAATTTGCATTGGATTTGGAGATGAGTAAAGTTAATCTGATATTAAATTCTTTTTAGTAAAAGATAAAGATATCATTGATAATTTAAGCTAATTTCTCATTCTGTTCTGACTTAAAGGTGGCCATGCCTTTCCATACTTGGGCCACTACCATAACTGCAGAATATATTGGCATTATCTTGGTTGCATGTTTAGTTTTAATCTTTTAATACCTGTACGTGTGTAGGGTAATATTTTTCTACAAAATGTTGGAATATATTTTAGCCAGAACTGAATTTGATCCATGGTTTATATATATTAAAGAATTAAATGCTGGCTAAATCATTCTGAAAATTTAGACTATAGGTGTGTCTTTAACAAAGCCTCATTCTTTAAGTATGTTGATTTTTCTACAAATGTCTTGTCTCTCTTTCAGATATTATTAAGCTGTATTTACTATAAGATTTAAGTATAACAACAAAATTTTTCTAAAATAGATATATGGAACTATCAAATTCTGTTGAAGGCAATTTCAGTGAGAATTGATTTGAAGTCCTAAATCAACTTCGGATGTTTCATATCTTATACAGAATGTGTATTCAAAAATGAAATCATTTTTTCTTTAGACTATTAACCTTATCTTTTAGAGATGAAATATTTTTTAAATATTTTCATCTAAACTGCATTTCAATAATTTTGATCTCCAATCATCATCAAATATTTTATTTCTGGTTATTATATAATAGTAGACTGATTCCAAATTAGGAAGCTTTATTTCTACACTAACAGCAATGACATTCTCACTTAGGAACTGATAACTCTTAGAAAATTAAGCTAATACAACATTTTTTAGTTAATTTATTTTGTAAATTAGTTTTATAGAGATGCAAATATAAGTCAGTAGATGTTCATCATACATTGGTTGTGTGGTGTCTAAAAGATATCTATAGCACAGATTGGTTTTGATGTCTAAAAAGGGTAAAGATACCCTTCGGTCACAAATGACCAAGGGATTGCATCTAGAAAGTTCCCCTCTGAGGCACAAATCTGGGCAATGTTGTTTATGGAAGACCAACAGTCACCCATGTATGCCAGTATCCCCTCTCTATGCCACCAATGTTATCCAAGGGAAAGGCAAAGGCCAATATAGCTTGGCACCAGTGATGTTGCAACTCATTTTCACAGCTGAGTGAACTTGAGCAACATGAGATAAAGTGTGTGTGCAATGTCTTTTAATTTGATTAAAGTTTTTCAGTGGTTGAATGGGGGTATATATATATGTGTGTGTGTTCCAAGTGTTGGTTGATAATGTTTCTGGATTTGATTTTTGTTTTTTTATAATTTTATTTTCTAGGTTGCATATTACAGTCATATTACATCTGATCATCTCTTAAAAATCTGCCAACGACTTGCTCCTTTGTTAGACAAAGAAATCAAACCTAGTGTACCTGGCGTTCTCACATTCTTAGGTGCTGGGAGTCATTCTCTTCTTCGGAAAACTCAAGGTAATTATTTATCTTGCATTTTGAACTCTTATGATAAATTAGAATACATTAACAAATTAACTTAGTATTTTTAATTATTATTAATAATCGACTAAAGATGTTGGTTTGTTTCTCTTTTTCTATTACTTCTTCCTGATTGATCTATTGATCTGTGAACTTTATCAGTAAAGCCAACCATCTGCAGTTTGGTCCCTTATGAGATGTTAAAGGTATCGTTATGGATGGACCCATTATATGACTAATTTTGTTACTATTTTTACTATATTGCTGTTGTAGAAAGATCCAAAAGGCATCTCTGGTTATATGGGTGTATAATCTTTTGTATATAATCCATGTACCTTGATGTTTAACCCTTTAGTGTTCGCATTATTCTGCCAGAATGAATCCTTTTTTATCCACATTGCCTTGAATTAATTAGGCATTATCTTGTAGCTATGAGATTTTGATGAGGTAGCTGTTAATTTTTAAAACGATATTGTAGGGCTGGTGTGAGTGACCAGATCTGGCCAATTTGAACATAAAACAGGTAGAATACTTTTGGCCGGTTTAAATGCTAAAGGGTTAAGCAAATATCCATTATTGGTTGTGTGACATCTACACATTGTCTACACCATATGTTGGTTGTGTAAAGTCTAAACAATATCTACAACATAGATTGGTTTTGATGTCTATGCAATGTCTATTTAAAATGGTTTGATCAGTTTTTAAATGATTTGATGTGTATATATATATGTATGTATGTATGTATGAATATGTATATGTATGTATGTATGAATCCCTTAACCGACATATTGTCTCTCTCTTCAGATTCTCAAGTAATAAAATGGAAGCTTGCTCATCATGTTGCTACATTGCACCAAGCACCATTGCTGCCTCCATTGAACATTGCCACTCCAAATTACAGTAAGTAACATTCATTCTTTCATTTTACTAGTTTCACTCATTGGAGTGCAGCCTTGTTGTGGCACTGCCTTCAAAGATTTTTAGTGAATCTCCAACCTTCAGTCTGGTACATTTTTATTGATATCTATTTGTCAAACTACTAAGTTATGTGATATAAAGAGATTAGGCATAAACATGGGCACATTTATATATATATATATGGGTTCCTGTATACTTTATCAATTGATTCTTATATAACCTAAATCATTGTCGTCATTTAAACGTGTTTTTCATTCTGGCATGGGTTGGACAGCTGAACAAGGGCTAGTAAGGTCAGGGGCTGCACTAAGTTCCATAGTCTGTTTTGACTTAGTTTTCTATGGCCAAATGCCCTTCCTAATGCCAACCACCTTAGGGTGTTTTCTATGTGGCACTATCATTGGCGTGGTTGTATAGTAAGAAGCTTGCTTCCCAACCATGTGGTTCTGGGTTCAGTCCCACTGTGTGGCACCTTGAGTAGTGGTTCAGTTCCACTGTGTGGCACCTTGGGTCTTCTACTATAGCCTCGGGCTAACCAAAGTTTTGTGAGTGGATTTGTTATACAGAAACTGAAAGAAGCCTGTTGTATATATGTGTGTGTGTGTGTGTATCTTTGTGTCCAATGTTGGTGTTTTTCTGTCCCTGTAACTTAGCAGTTCAGCAAAAGACACTGATAGAATAAGTACTAGGTTTACGAAAAATAAGTCCTGGGATTGACTTCAATTAAAACCATTTAAGGCGATGCTCCAGCATGGCTGCAGTCATTGCTGAAACAAGTAAAAGAATATAAAATTTAAGTAAAACAAATTTTATATAGGCCTGTGATGAGTCTTAGGATCCATGGAACCAAAGCTTAACCCGGTTTCTGTGGCATGTAAGAGACTGAGATTCTAACATTCCCTCTTTGATCAGAATGCTGGTCCGTTGCTGGAACTTGTTTATCACTAAGTGGACTGGAGCAATGTGAAATAAAATACTTTGCTCAAGAACTCAACACACTTCCCTGTTCAGGAATCAAAACCAGAATCTTATCATCAGGAGCACAATACCTTAATCACCTGGCTATTCGCCTTCCTTAAATTGTTTATAACTTATAAATAAAATGAGTGAAAACCAGCTGAGATCAATAAAGACTTGACAGTTTGTAAATCAGTTTCAGATTATGCTTTTCTACTCTCACCTGTTTGATATTGGGCTGATTACAGAAGTATTTTTTAAAAAAATATTTGGTAGGAAAAAGGTAATTAACAAATCTATAATACATACATGCTATATAAAAGTTACAAATTATTGGTAGATAGATATCAACAACATGAAGATAACTTTGTCAGATGTCATTAACGGTTGTCAAATGAAGAGGATAATATTGAAAGCTTACCTTTACAGTCTCCATCCACTGTACGAGCATGGTCACTGCCAGTGCCACCTGACTGGTTCCCGTGCTGGTGGCACGTAAAAAGCACCCACTACACTCTTGGAGTGATTGGCGTTAGGAAGAGTATCCAGCTGCAGAAACTTGCCAGATCAGCTTGGATCCTGGTGCAGCCTCTGGGCTTGCCAGTGCTCAGTCAAACTGTCCAACCCATGCCAGCATGGAAAGTGGACGTTAAACGATGGTGATGATGATGTGACCACTTCATGTCTCTTCTTCTTTAAGGCCCTTCATTCCCTATGAAGCATAGTCCATCAACAACTTTTTCTCCCTGTTCTTAACTCTGGATGGTCATTTCTATGTCTCTCCAGTTGCTTTCTGCCTTATCAAATCTGCTTTGGTATCCTACCTCCTGCACATTCCTTGTGCATTCCAGGTCAAGGCCCAACATGTAATGCAGGATGTTGGGTTTCCTAACATGTGGCCTCTGTCCCCACTTGTGTTTCAATTACTCTGGTCAGTTCGACTGTAAATGGGTCATCCTGTGATGGACTGGTGTCCCATTCAGGGTGAATGCTGTGACCTCAGTTACTGATAAACCATAGAATCTGGGTAACCAGCCCTATAAGTCCCAGGACCCAAGATAGTAATTACTGTTATTGTTGACATTCACTGGTAGAGATCTCACTTTGGTGTTTGTCCTGAATTTTTTTTTGTGTCTATATAACATGGCTGCTCACTAAGCTAATTGTTGTTTATAATGCCTGATATTATTTAACATTGAAAATCTTAACAGTTTATTTATTGACAATGATTTCTCTACTCACAGATTACCTGCTGCATTCACGCGAGTTAAATGGCCTCTCCCATGGTCCTCATATTGTTCCAACACAAATCTTCACCCGGATGGGCATGCATGCTCGCAAACTGGGACATTTATCTGCTGTGTATTGTTTGACATTTGATCGGACTGGAGAATATATTATAACGGTAGGACAACCTTGTTTTATTTTTTTTATTTTTTGCCTAGACATCTAAATTTTAGCAGTGTAATGTAAACTGATGCTGTTCTTGACTAATTTGCCTCATTAGGAAATTAATAATACCACTTGTTTTGTCATAGTGTCCAATTCAAGGGAAATTTTGCTTATTTTTGTTTTTTTAATTTTATAATGAAGCTAATCTCTCTAGGTTGAGATTTGGCATTGTTTGTTTTCTGTTGTATTTTGTGAACATAAATGTCATTGGTTGGAGGTTCCCGGCAGACCAATCACTAAATCACTGCTTTTTCCTTGGTAAGAACGACAAGGGATTGTATGCAGCTTTAGAAGAACATGTTGCAAAACTTACATATTTTGCCAAAATGTGTGTGTGTGTTAGTGGTTAAGGTGTTGCATTCACAATTGTGAGATTGTGGGTTCGATTTCCAGACTGAATGTTGTGTTCTTGAACAAAGCACTTCATTTCACGTTGCAATGCGATCATTTTGACATCTGACATGTGGCACCCGTTGCACGTGTACAGGTAATGTTGATCTGATGGAGGGAGTGAGCTTATGTCTACACAAACATTTGATCACTATAAACAAATCCTCTATGTGGTTGTTCAGTAAGAAATTGTCATACCCTCATATGTCATCTAATGACAGGAGAGTCTATATATGTATATGTAGTCTTTTCCAACTGTGATAGCCATGTATCTCTTCCACAGGAAGACACCTGTTGCTGTCCTTCTATTGTATGTTTTTTCTGTCATCATCTGGCATGAAACCACTACCCTCCATGCTCTCTACTCCTCTCACTTGAGGGGTCTTCTCTTGTGAGCTTACTTGGTGACCTCACTAGTATTGATGCCATGAAAAAAAAAGAAGAAAAAAAAAACCGTCCAGTACAAGCTGTAAAGCCATAAAAACCATCCTGAAGCAGACATTGGGGCTTGGCACAGTCCTCTGACTCTCCAATTCCAGTTAAATTGTTTAATCCATGCCAATGTGGAAAACAGACTTTAAATGATGATGATGTATGATTGTCTTCTGCATAGCTTCTTTTTGAGCAAATTCCACTTGTCAGGCAGTAGTCAACCTGAAGCTATGGTTGTGTGCAGTAGGAACAAACTTGTAGCCCTGGTTGTGAAATGCGTTTCTAAATCACATAGTAAAGCTTGTTCCTGTTAGGAATGGAATAAACCAATAAGTTGCTGTAACTTGTTTCAAAGCTACTTTTGGATTTAAATGTGCTAAACTCAAATACACTTTTTGGTTGGAATCACTTATCTACAGTATCTTCATAATCTGTATATTAAAAATTTTGCTTTAACTTCATAAGGTCCAACTTGATGATTTACTTCAATTAATTGACATTATTGCAAAAAATGTGACAAATCATTAAAAACATTTAAAAATTTTTCATCATCGTTATTATTAAGGTGATGACCTGGCAGAATTGCTAGTGCACTGGTGAAAATGCTTAGCGGTACTTTTTCCGTCTTTACAAATGCTGCTGAGGTTGACTTTGCTTTTCACCCTTTGGGTGAATTCCAGTCAAGTATTGGGGTTTATGTAATCAACTTAACCACTGCCCTTTAAATTGCTGGCCTTGTACCAAAATTTAAAGCAATTATTTGCACATACAGGACATTGATGGTTCAGGACATTGGACTCTATTGTTTAATTCACTCTATTGGATAGTAGACATCATCCACTGCCTGGGTCTTTAGTACTGGCCTTGGGCCAAAAGTTTGAAAATATTATTTATGTTTCAGAAATTTCCTGATTCTAATGATTTTGTTTGTTTGCTTCAGGGAGCTGATGATCACCTTGTAAAGATATGGAGTACTGCAGATGGACGCTTACTGGCGACACTACGTGGACATTCTGCGGAGATAACGGATATGGCAGTAAATTATGAGAACACTCTTATTGCTGCAGGCAGCTGTGATAAAATTATCCGTGTTTGGTGTTTACGGTCTAAAGCACCAGTAGCTATTCTCCAGGGACATACAGGCATGATCACCTCATTACAGGTAATATTGCTTGCAGTGTTCATTATAAGCTGGTTTAATTGACAAAGGAAGTATCTGCTTGTTGTTGTCATTAAGCCTAGGTCTGACTCGATCCAGCAGGCAAGCCTGTGCTGAAAAGGGATCCTGTTGTGATTTCATTTTTTTTTTTCCCCAGGCATATTGTTTTCTGGGATTTTGTTATTTCTTTCCTTTTAAAAAAAAATGTTTGGGTTTGATTTGAAAATGTGGCTGCTATTTCTAGCTGGTTGAATGACTACTTAGAAGCTCTCTATGTTGTGTTATTTCTCTCTGGCACCTCATCTCTACCATCTTTATTTTATCACTTTAACTCCCACCCTTGTATAATGTAGGGTAGCTATGTATCTCTGTTGTGTGCTTGTTTCTCTATCATACTTTAGCCTCTTGATGCTTGGTATTAAGTCAGTTCCGCCGTTCAAATGCTCCCTTCTCCACCTACTGAGGGGACTTTTTGTGTTCTTTCCCTGTCATGCAAGTTACTCGGTGATTTCACCAGTGCTGGTGGCACAAAAATAGCACCCAGTACACTCTTCAAAGTCGTTGGCATTAGGAAGGACACCTAACCATAGAAACCTTACTGAAGCAGACATTGGAGCTTGATGCATTGTGGCTTGCCAGATCCTGCCAAACTGCCCAACCAGCTTGGAAAACGGATGTTAAATGATGATGTGGCCCAATCTGATAGAATCAATAAGTTCACAACAGATTAGGTTTGATTAAGGACAACTTAGCCCTTTCGTATTCAGATTACTCCAGTAATGTTGATCTGATGGAGGGAGTGAGCTTATGTCTACGCAAACATTTGATCACTATAAACAAATCCTCTGTGTGGTTGTTCAGTAAGAAATTGTCATACCTTCATATGTCATCTAATGACAGGAGAGTCTATATATATATATGTATGTATATGTAGTCTTTTCCAAGTTAGTTAATTTTTTGGCTCAAAAAGCAAAAAGCAAGGCCATGTAGGGGGACATGGAGTTATGTACAGGGTGGTGTTCATGTAAAGAGTTCAGGCCACTTGAGGTCAAGGGAGACTTTGAACCGAGCGGTCGTCGGCATCTTCACCATCTCGTCTGGCAGCTTATTCCACGGATCCGCGAACCGGACGGAGAAAGCCCCTCTCCTTCGATTGAGATGAAATCGTCGCAGATAGAGCTTTTTGGAATGACCCCGCAGCCGACGCTCTGGAGCAGGAGTAAAGAACAGCTCTTTTGAGAGATTACACTTTCCGCGTTTGTTTTTAGAATGACATTGTGGGGTGGGTGTGGGAGGCCAGATCTGGCAGGTTTGATCATAAAAATGTAGATTTTGACCTGATGTGGTCAGTTTAATTCTAAGGGGTTAGGCAAGAATAAAATGGTTAGTGTTAATAGAAATACATAATTCTCTGCTGGGTTTTTTTTTTCTGTGAGAATGTCTTTGTTTATAATTATTGGTTAGTCGAAGGACAGTAGAATGGTAGGACGACCAGAATGAGGATTCTTGGTTTACTTATGATTGCAATCCATAGGCAAATACCAAAAGTTGCAGTATAAAAAGGGTTTGAAAAAAATAAGCCATATCACATTATTTGCTGTAGGGGCTAACAAGAGATACCTTGGATC
This sequence comes from Octopus sinensis, assembly GCF_006345805.1. NCBI lineage: Eukaryota > Metazoa > Mollusca > Cephalopoda > Octopoda > Octopodidae > Octopus > Octopus sinensis. The sequence continues at coordinate 7,621,954 of NC_043017.1, read as the reverse complement.
TCGGGTATAGGGGTCTGTTCAAAAAAATATATTGTAGACTCTATCTACCAATGATAAGCTTGAAACTTATTCTGGGAGGTGTGAGCTTGAAACATAAAGGGTGCATGTCCTAAGACCCTAAATTGGGTCCAGGAGTGAACAAGTCTTAGTAATTAGGGGAAAAATAGAAAGTGTAATGATGGTTGCCTCCTGATAGGACCCTACAGCAGTGGTTACTGAGGACTGCCCCCACTACAACCTTCTGAAGGGTTATGGGCAAAGGAAATAGATGGATGGAGTCACTGTTAGGATTATAATTTTCCAGATTATCAACTTTGTGGAAAAATTTAACATCTATGTAGGTATTATGTTTCAAGCAGTTTTCTTGATTCTTTTTGTGGATGTAAATAATATTTTCATGTCTAAGGATGTGGTCAACAGTTTGAAGAGCTGTAATACCATAACAAGCCTTCTTAGACTTTTACTAAGATACTGATTTATTGAATTCAATTCAGTCTTCATTTTACTTAATATTCTACATAAGTCTCACAGTATTGATAGTATAATTTCAATGTTGTATTCTTAGCTGGCAACTCGCCTGGGTCTAGTCTAAATCTATTAAGACTCTCTGCCCATCTGATGTAGGAGTGGCTATGAAGGTACAATTGCAGCACAACTGACTTCCCAAATCAATATCTTCAAACTCTCTCTTCTTCTCTCTCTCTCTCTCTCTCTCCCCTATAACCATAGCTTGATAGTTGCTAGACACTGTTTGATAACAGTCCTGCTTTGACTTCAGTAAAGCCAACTAGTTACAGCAATTCGATATACATTGTAAAAAATTATTTATTCATTAGAGGAGGGCCATATCTTGTGCAATCCTTTATCCATCTCTGCAAATACATGCTAAAAGGCAAACCAAGGGAACCTATATACTTGCCAGACTTACTAGAAATAGCAGCCATATCTTCCTCAACTGATACATGACTACTTTCATAAAGAAAGGACATGTAGCATAATATTAGGCCTTGATTGCTGTCTGAGAAAAAAACAGTTATGGCTGGAATGTTCTGTGAAAACATGTCTGTTCATAGGGAAATACTACCTTCCTTGGGAACAGGTGGAGGTTGGTGTCTGGAATGGCATCCAGCTATAGTAAGTTTACCTCAACAAAGTCAGTCTGATCCATGCAAGCATGGAAAAGGGGGCATTTTGTCCTACATTCCGAGAGATTGTTACTTTGTTGATTCCCTTCCTCTTGTGTGTGTCTCTAATGTGTTCCTGTACAAATCCCTAATTTCAACCTCATATCTGTGACACCAAAGATTTCTAGCAGTTTATGATAATCTCCCCCCTCTCTTAAATATAATGAATTTAAGGAAAACAATGCAAAAACTAAAAAAAAAACCCAAAAATGGTATCCTGAATGTTGTGTACAAAAGAAATTCCTGTGTTTTGATTCCTGGATTTAGGTTTAGACTTTGCTTTGTCATCATTGCATTACTAAAATTGTTTCATTCTGTAGATTAGGGTTGTCATATATAGTATAGTCGTGTAATCAATTTGCTATGTATAAAATGTGTGTGTCTATGCAGGTAGTCATGTAATGTCAGACTTGGATGTCTGTTAATGTTTGTCATATCCTTTGTAAAGGTTATGCTGCTGTAGATGGAACCACTGCTTTTTTAACTGTTCTTTTAAAAGTTTTAAATTTACTGATATCTACATCAATCTATTATACACAAAAAAATCACTTCTAATAAAGTTTCTCTTTAAATATTGTGAAGGCATGTGGTATAGTAGTTAGGGTGTTGCACTTGCAATCACAAGATCATGGTATTGATTCCTTGACGGGAGGGGGGAGTAGTTGTGTTCTCGAGCAAAATTCTTCATTTAACATGGCTTCAGTCTACTCGGCTGTAAATGAGAAACCCTGTAATGGACTGGCATCCTGTTTTGAGGGAATGTTGTGATCTTGGTCATTTGTATGTCATGGACACCAGGTAACTGGCCCAAGGAATCCTAGGACTCTGGACAGTAATGTCCAGTGGTTTCATGATGATGGTGCTGATGTGAGACACATACACACATGGGCACTTAGGTGCAAAGCAAGGTATAAAAAACAGCACTTGAATCCCAAATGTAGAGTAAACTATATATTATTGAAGCTGAAACACATCTCAGACTGTTGCATCAAGCTTCATATAAATGCCTGAGGATCAGATTCATGGTTTGGCGCTTAAAGTTTTTCAATTAAGGCTCTGAAGAAATTATAAGATATTGCACAAGTACTCGGCTCCGAATGCCATGCTTCTCATAGCAGAAACATCTGTAAGCTAATGGAAGTGATTATGTAACTCCAGTTCTTTTGTTATTCTAGTAATTGATATATGTGTATATATATTTATATAGAATGAAAAAGAAAGTTTTCAAATGTCTCATTTTCTAAATGAACAGTTTATTGTAAACAAGTTATTTCATCCATAAGATAATATTTTAGCATCAAGTACTCATGTTAAAGTTCATAGAGTACATCTAGAGATGAGCTTGAAACCTTGCTTCGAATGTTTAGGTACAGATAATCCATTTGTATATCCCACTTTTGATGGTTTGCTTTCGTATGACCAAAAATTCCCTTAACCCCTAAGCATTTAATCCGGCCATATCTGGCCTAAATATTCTACCCGTTTTATGTTCAAACTGACCAGATCCAACCTATCTCTCCTACCCGACAATGTCGTTCTAAAACTGTACAAACACCATTGAAATCTAGAGGTTATGATAATGCATGATTAATTCAAAACAATGTATAAATAAGAATTACATTTGGTTAAACAGATGGTCAACAATCATGTCAAGTGTTGTGTTATGGTCATTCAAACCCTCTAATCAGTAGACAGTCAAAGTGAAATCTTGTCTGTCTAGTGTGATTGTGTTTGCAGTAGTAACTCTTTCTTCCTCTCATCTCTGCTTTTATCACCTGGCAAATATGTGAATTTAAATATTTGGGTTATCTGCAATGTAAATGTTCTGCTGAGGTTTCGAGTTGGTCTCTGGTTGTACAATGATTCAGAAAACTTCTGATGAGCATTTTGCACCAAAATGTCATTTTGGGGGGGCTGGATAATTTAGTTTTACAGTAGACAATGTTTAATTAAAAATTAATGCACCAGATAGTTTCCACCATTTTATTCAATTTTAATTTTATGTTTCTATATAATTCTAATATATGAGTATGGCCACATGGTTAAAAAGTTTGATTCCCAATCACATGGTTTTGGGTTCAGTCCCACTTTGCAGCATCTTGGGCATGTGTCTTTTACTATAGACCTAGGTTGATCATACATACATATATATATATATATATATATTATATATATATATATATATATATATATATAAAGTATAATCAGCCGAAATTGCGAAGATAATCTGGTACTTGACTGAGGAAAGAAAACTTCAAATGATCCATCCTTGTTTTCTTTGTATTGTCTATCTGGATGTTGTGTTGTCCCATTTTTGTATCACCTAACTGTCTGGATATTTTGCGTTCTTGTCCCATTTTGTATTATATATATAATGTTATGCCTCGGGTGGATGTGTTTCCACGACTTGACATTGTGCAATTGTTGAAAAAAGAGCATTATCATTATACAAACAAGCCTTGTCCTTTGTTTCCAATATTTAGTTGGAAATGGATGAGGGTTTGCAATAGGAAGGGTTTTAGGCTGTAGAAAATATGCCTTGATGATTTCCATCTGATCCATGTGAATATAGAAAAGTTGGTTTTAAAAGGTTGATGGTTATATATATATATATATATATAAATATGTAGTAGTAGGAAGGGCATCCAACTGCAGAAACCATGCAAAATCAAACTGGAACCTGGAGCAGCTCTTTGGTTTACCAGTTTCAGTCAAACCATCTAACTTATGCCAGTATGGAAGCCAGACACTAAATGATGATGATGGTGCGTGTTTGAGTGTGTGGCTGTGTGATAACAGGATTGCTTTCTAGCCACTTGGCTCTAGGTTCAGTCCCACTTTGTGTCACCTTAGGCAAGTGTCTTCTACTATAGCTTTGGGTCAACCAAAGCCTTGAGAGTGGATTTGGTAGGCGGAAACTGAAAGAAGTCTGTTGTGTATTTGTGTATGTCTTTGCATTGGTGTGATTACATCCCCATAGTTAAGTGGTTCAGCAAAAGAAACTGATAAAGTACCAGGCTTTACCAGGTCAATTCACTGAACTAATATTCTTTGAGGTCATGTCCCAGCATGACTGCAGTCTAGGGACAAAACAAATAAGATACATCATAATTTAACATCCTCTTTTCCATGTTCACATGGGCCAGACCTATATCTTATCTAAGTGGATATATGTTAGTATGAAGATATATAAATAAATATCTGTAAAATAGGCTGTTATGTAATACATGATGAACATGAGAGTATTGTGTGTCCATACATTCCCTCAGAAAATAGCTACCTATTTAACAATAATCAATCAATTAAATATATTCAATACAACTTACTCAGTCTTTATTCAAATATGTTTTGGTTTAGTCTTTCCATTGTAGGTAGTGTGACACTCATTAAAAGTAAATGGTGGGTACTAAATTAATACTAAATAATAATTAAAATGTTATTAGTACTCATTAGAAGCAAAAGTAGTTAATTAAAACTACTAAGCTGTGGTTAAATGTTTCCTTTTTAAATTGCATCTCTAAATAGTTTGGTTAGTAACTTTATTTTTAAGTTTCTTTTAATGAACGTAAATCACCATTTTAACATCTCTTTTTTAATTGGTCAACTGAGATTTGTTGAAGCAGATTTTTTCCTACAGCTGGCTGCTCTTCTGTTACCATCTCTCACCTGTTTCTAAGCAAAGTAATGTTTTTCCCTAGTTATGACATGTTTTCATGGTGGACTGGCAAACAAACTTGAGCACTTGCAAAATGGTGGCATTTACAATTAGCTCATGATACCAAGACAAGGACAGACAGACACCCACACACACTCACCTACCTGCAAATGGTTATGTATGTTGGTTTGGTCATGTCACTACTCAGGTTATATAAAATGTCAGTGTTGTAGACAGATATATGTTGATGATGTCTCTCACAAAAACTGGAAACATGTTTTGGATTGTTCATCATGTTTTGCAAAACGGCATGATAGCCTTACTAATGCTGGTGGCATGAAAAAAGCATCCAGTACATGTTGGAAAGTGGTTGGCATTAGGAAGGGCTTTCGTTCGTAGAAATCATGCCAAAGGAGACACTGGGGCATGATGCAGTCCTTGGGTCCATCAGATCTGTCAAACTATCCAATCCTTGCCAGCATGGTGCATGGATTTCCTTCCCGCTTTTTTGTGTCTTGTTAACATCAAGTATCATGTAGGGTTAGGCTAAATTGAACACAAGAAAATTTCTTTCGAATTAGATTCTACATTTATATCTACTATGGACAATAATAGAAATTTAAGCATATAAATATATTTTCATTGGCCTTACATCTCAAGGACATCTTATTCACAACCACCAGGAATATTTAGCTAAAAGTGGAAATGTATATACAATATATATACCTTGCTCCTCTTTCCTTAAAAGAAAAAAATTACCAATTCCAATGACTTCCCTCAGCCTGTTATCAGATTGTTATTTCCACTAACCTCTCAAAATCTACATCCTCAGTCTTTTAAAAGTACATGTATTCACTATTGAAAAGTGCACTACTCATCTCTTTTGAGCCAATGAGGAAGCCTTAGCATGGTCATTCAAACTGCTAGACACAGCGGTCAAATCACTCAAAGTTCACACTGCTACCTTTATAAGGAAGGACACATTGGATAATGTTTCCTGAAAAAGACAGGATGGTCATGGCCAGAATACTTTTTACCATAAATTGACATGATTAGTGCTAACCTTGGGCTAAATAACAACTTATAACAGTTCTTATCTACTTTATCTGTAATAGGATAAGAGATGCATTCTTCCATTGAGTTAATTATAATGTGTGTGTCTTTTCACTTTTAGAGAATTCCTATTTTATAGATCATTAAACTCCAGATAACTGATAGCCAACATTATTGGGTCTGCTCTTTTCACTGTACTTTATACCATTATTATCATTTATCACCATCTCTTTAGAATTCTCTCACTATAACTCCCTTGACACTCCATCATTAACCCCATTGATTTCCTACATATGTCTGTTATCATTCTTTTCTTCTACAAGTGGGTAGGTTGAGTGTACAAGGTATCCACTTGTAGATTATGGATTCAAGTCTGCAGCAGACATTTACTTGTGTTTCTAACCCATTAGCATTTGAACCATCCATATCTAGCCCAAATATTCTACCTATTTTATGTTCAAACTAGTTGGATCTTGGCCTCTCACACTTATTCTACTGTCATTCTAAAAAATATATGATCAAAATCTTGAAGCTACAAGATAATGCATCATTAATCGAAAACAAGCATACATTTGACAGTGTAATCTGTTAATGGGTTAGACATAATGCTTTCTTCTACATTACCTGTCAGTAGCCATACTTGCTACCAAGTCATTTAAAAATGTTAGTTGCAATATTCACATCACATCTAGGGGGAAAACTTTTACCTTTCCTTTGCGTATCAAAGAATAGATCCAACATTTCCTCTGTATATCGTAAAAGGCAACTAAAAAAAGGTTTAGATTGGATCTGCACTTTGACCTCGTGAAACTCTCACCAGCAACGACTACTCAAACAGACCCATGGATTAGAGGGTTATTGCATAAGTGTCATCTTCCATGAGTAAACAATCACCAACAAATAGTGGATGCAGCGATGCACTGTTTCAGCACATGCCCCTATATTACTGTCACTTTGCTAAATGCCATAAAACTGAAGTGAAGCCTTGGAGTGTCTTTTCTCTTTGTAGAATGAGTTTCTCTTTTATTATTGTTCAGTAACCATGCAAAGAAAACCTAAATGACATCCAAACTCAAGTTTAACACTTTAATTGCCAGTAATAGCTTTTCTCTCTCTTACAGAACTGGTTCTGTGTTTAGTGAACCTACTATTTAGCATTAGCTTTTAAATCTTTTGTACATGGTCAGATCTCTGTTAACTGTTTTGAACTTATCAGCTGTCCTTGCATGAAAACAGAATATCATGTATCATGATTATATATATATATATATATATGAGCAATAATTATAATGGTATAGAATATGGAGACTTATTCATCCTCACAATTTATTTCCTTTTATTTTACAATTTCATACTGCATGTTTTAATGGTTGATACAGCCTACATGTTTCCACAGCACAATATGGGCATATGGGCAGTTGGTCATGCGACTGGGTACATATATATATATATATATATCATCAATATTATGGGTTGGATGGGTCTCCCAGCATAGTCTTTCATCAGTTCTTGTGGTTCTTTACTTCATGACGTTGAACCTCCTGAAATCAGCTTTCACCGTTTCTTCTCATATTTTCCTTAGTCTCCCTCTTTTGCAGGTTCCTTACACTTGGACATCTTGATCCTCAACTGTCATCATTCATATTTACATTTTTATTTTATAAGGGCTCTTAATGCTATCTCCTCTTGCATACATGCTATGTAATTTACTCTATGGAAATTATATAGTATTCTATGGAACTCATACCTACTTCTCTTCATATCTTGGAAGCTAGTAGAGTCTTGTCTTTTTCTAGTTAGTAAAACTTCAACTTTTGCTAGATTTACTTAAGACCTTTTTCATTTTAAGCTTTCTTTCAATGTTTGGATCTTTTGTAATTCTTAGATTTAGCTATGCAAACTGAGTCAATTAACATACAACTTGTTTGATTACTAATTATACTTTTTACTCATTTGAATCATGTGTTAGAAATATTCAACGAAAATTTGTAATAAGCTAAAGCAAATGGGGTCCATTGGAAAATACCAATGCTGTGAGGCTTTGAACTGCTGACCAAATCTTTGCTGTAGCTATTGTATTTGTGCTATATGAGGCAAAGCATTATTATTAATGCTTGGTTGATAAGTTAGTTCACTTCTAATTCATAGTTCACTTGGTAAGAATAGCTTCTACAATATTTCATGTAAAATGTCTATTTACTGAAAAACTGTCTTTGTCATATCTCTAATGAGGAAAACAAATGATCACATTTCAAAATATTCTTATTTTAAATATTAGTTTTTCATTTCATGGTTTGTTGTTAATGCTTATCTCCAGGTTAACCCAGATCAAGTAGACCTTTGATCAGGGGGCATTCCAGCTATGATTATCCAATCTTTCTAATGATGTAGGGGGTGATTTGAAAGAGCGATGGCTGCTATTTCTTGTAGGATGAGCAATATTAAGGCTTCTTCATTGGATTGCAATTTTTCTCCCTACATGGGTTTGTTGGATAGATATGCAAATTTTTTTTACATTGAAATTTGCTCAGGATACTTACTCTTTACTCTTTTACTTGTTTCAGTCATTTGACTGCGGCCATGCTGGAGCACCGCCTTTAGTCGAGCAAATCGACACCGGGACTTATTCTTTGTAAGCCCAGTACTTATTGGATGAAATTCTTGAAAGTCTAGTAAAAGATAAAAATATTTAGCACATTGGACAAAATGCTTCGTTTCATTTCGTCTGTCTTTATGTTCTGAGTTCGAATGCCACTGAGGTTGACTTTGCCTTTCGTCCTTTCAGGGTCAATAAAATAGTACTAGTTGAGCACTTGGGTCAATGTAATTGACTTAGCCCCTTCTCTGAAACTGCTGGTCTTGTGCCAAAATTTAAAACCAATATTTCAGCAAGATAGATTATAGAGAGTTAAATGTCTCTGATGGATATAACTGAGCGCCTACAACTGTGAAATGTGTGTTAGTGAGTGAGTATGTATGTATGTGTGTATGTATGTATGTGTGTGTGTGTGTGTGTGTGTGTATGAGTATAGAAGTGCACAGGCAAGTCTGTTTGGTTAAGAAGCTTTGCTTTGGGTTCAGCTTCAGGCTGTCCAATGACTTGGGAGTGAATTTGGGAGAAAGAAACTGCATGGAATCTCATAATATGTGTGTGTTTGTTGACCCCACCAGTTTAACAACTGGTGTTGGTATGGTTGTGTCCCTGTAACTAAGCGATTCAGTAAAAGAGACCCAATAAAATTTGTACCAAACCTTAAAAATTTGACTAAACTCTTCATGGCAATGCCCCAGCCTGGCTGTAATCCAATAACTGAAACATGTAAACAATAAAAGATTAATATACATATATACACACTGACACACACAAAACAGCATAATCACTATCATTCTGTTCATCTTTCAGTGTTGCTATGAGTCGACTAAACCTTACAGTACAGTGTCATTTTAAGTATCTCGATCCTGCTGTCACTGATGTTCAATATTTTCATATCTGGTCTGATTACTAATCCTTTACTCTTCATTCATATACTTCTCCCATGATTACCTTATATCATCGAACCACCACAGGCTTTTTATCTATTGTCCATATCCAAGTCCATACCAACCTGTTTTTCTTTCCTGCATTTGAAAGTCAGTCTTTGATAACCCTGTTTTACTCAGTCAGTCCTAGTCATTTTACATTTAAATGGATCACACTCAAGTCATCGCCACTCATTGCTGGTCTTCTGCATATCCTGCTTGTATTTTACTACCATATACAGTATTTAACAGTCACACTTAGAACTTATGTAGCCTACTTTTTATACAGAGAGTCCTTGGAAGAGAATGTTGTTATATAATGAACTTGTTAAGATATTTCATTTAATGTTTATGTTGCTGTAAATACCAGGATATTACAGGAGTATTTTTATGGAATTTTCAAATTACTAGAAAGTTGCCCTCCGAGGCACAAGTCTAGGCAAGGTTGTTTATGGAAGACCAGCAGTTGCCCATGCTTGCCAGTCTCCCCTCTCCACACCACCAATGTTATCCAAAGGAAAGGTAAAGGGGCCAATACAACTTGGCACCAGTGATGTTGCGACTCATTTCTGCAGCTTAGTGAACTGGAGCAACATGAAAATAAAGTGTCTTATTCAAGAAGACAACACACAGCCTGGTCCAGGAATCGAACTCACTACCTCGTTGTTGTGAGCTCAACACTCTGAGCCATGTACCTTCACACATAAAACTTCATATAACTTGTTTGACTTCTCTAGGCGTGATCTTGTTTAAATTACAAGATGTCACTAAAATGCTGTGTATTTGTTAGCATAATTTGTCTTAAGAATCCTCTAGAAGAAAGCATATTCTGTTCATTATTTGTCAATAAAACTGCTGGTGTTCACACCTTCAGAGTAATAAATGGTTATTTATCAAAAACTTGACTTATCAATTCTTAGAAACTTCAGCTGAAAAAGTTGTATACTGTGTTGACCTTTGTTCAAATAGGTGTGTGTTAAGAGCTTTGAGTTTGCAACATTTTTGTAAAACTTTTGCATTCCAAACACTGTCTATAATTATATAAACTGCAGCACAAACAACTCCATTAGATTAATTTTATCATATAGGTGCAGATGTAATTGTGTGGTTCAAAGGCTTGCTTTGCAACCACATGGTTTTGGGTTCAGTCCCACTGTGCAGCACCTTGGGCAAGTGTCTTCTACTATAACTTGTAAGGGGATTTGGTAGGTGGAAACTATAGAAGTCCATTTTGTGTGTGTGTCTTTGTGCTTGTTCCTTCCCCTGCTTATCACTTGACAACTGTTGGTTTGTTTATTTCCCCATAACTTAGTAGTCCAGCAAATGAGACCAATAAAATAAGTACCAGGCTTAATAAATAGTACTTGGGTTGATTAGTTTGACTAAACCCTTTAAGTAGTGCCCTAGCATAGCTATAATCCAGTGACTTAACCCAGTAAAAGGTAAAGAAACTTGACCTGAATAAATAGGTTGCTTTGTAGGAAAGATAAGCATGGGGAATAGTAACGCTAGTACTGAAATAAAAATTTGTTTTATTCATTCTTTTAAACTGAAGCATTCAGTTTCAATAAGATGTTTCCATTGTAACATTTTACAGTTAATCAATTCCTATCGGTCGAACCCAAACTAGAGAGAGAGCTTTTTGGCTGCTTCTTTGATTTGCTAAAAATAACAGACAAGTGTCCCTCAAAACATTTCCTGCCATCATTATAAGAAAGGAAGGACATGTTAGATAACGTAGTTCTAGAAAAATGTTCTGAAGAGATGGAATAGTGCCAGATGGAACATCTTTGACCATAGGTCTCACTCAGGAATAAACAGTAATAGTTCACTTTTTTTAAATCTCTTTATCTCTGTGTCATTTGTTATTAAAACATTTGGAAGCCTGAAACAGCATGGGCAGTTGTTTAGACTCAGACCATCCTATCCCATTCCATTTTATCTTGTATTCACACATAACGGTATCTAGGATTATGTTTTTATGTCTTTTTGTAAGATGGTAGAGTGTGATTTAATGGAAATTTGCCTGCTATTTCTATCAAGAGTAAGAGATTGTATAAAGGCTCCCTTGTTGGATCATACTATGAGTGGTTAGATGTAATTGTGTCATTTTAACATCTATTTTGCTGTTTCTATTACCAGTTCCACTGACTTCAATAAAATTATTCTACCAAGGCAAAATGTGAAGCTATAAAATTTTTATAGTTCCCATAAACATTAAGACAGAAGTGAAACCATTCTTGGATACTAGGTATTAAAAATGTCTGATCTGTCATTGGCACACAACCACATTTATGGGCAGAGAATAGTTGATTAACCTAATATGTTGTATTTTATCAATCCTGGAGAGATGAAAGGCTAAGGTTAACATTGTTAAGACTTGAACCTATCTATTAACTTAACATCACAAAATATTTTGTCTGCTACTCTGCTGATTCCGCTATTTTTTTGCACTGGACAGGCATTTATTTTGTTTTCTTTATTTGGTCTTTGTTGACTGCAAGGCAAGATGAATGAAATGTGTTTTGACAATATCAAACTTTATCCACTTGATCTTCTCATCATCACTTTTACATTTTGCTTTTCTATGCTTACATAGGTTGGTTGGGTCCTTTCCAGCACAGCATCTTGTTTGTTGTGTTCTTTTGTGACATTCAACATCCTGGAATCATCATTCACCACTTCCGCTCTTGTTTTCTTTGAATTTCCTCTTCCATAATCCTCTTCTGCTTGGATATTTTGACCCTTCTTTACCTATCTGTTATCCTCTATAGGCATCACATGTCTCTACCAACAATGTTTGTTCTTGCACTCTATAACTGATTCCTCTTATACCCAGTTTCTCTTATCAGATCTATTTAAATATAAGTGAGCTTACATATTTTTGCTTGTTGCCAAATATATACCCTTCAAAGTTCAGATTAAACAATTACTTTGGTTTCAGTTTTTTCAGCATTTTTTTGATACCTTGATTATAACAGAGGAAATATCTTCTCTTCTAGTAAGAGGGATGGCATTAACTCCCATTTCTGTGGGAATGTTTTAGCTTAGTAATTTGAAAGTCAGTGAGACATTTGCCAAGCAGAAACCTTTTTGCACTGCTTTTAACATAGACATGAATCTTTTTATGGTATCTATTTATAACTAGGTGGATTGGTCTAGAGACTGCGCGATGCTGATAATAGAAGGAAAACCATTAACCTTAGACTAACAGCCCACCGATTCACCTTGATTACACCAATCATTGATAACTTTGCAGTACTTATTGATCATTCATTTTTGTACATAATTAATATAATAACAATGTGACTTATTTTAATTGTTTACAATTTCACATATCTTTAACTGATTAAATTAGATGGTACTACCATTTTAGGCTTTTCTTAAAACTTTTAGAGATGTGATTTTTACACTCTTTAATAGTAACTACCCTACCTTCTTGGGAAGCTAGCATGGGAAGCAGACATTAAATAATATATATTTATATGTGGAGACATGTGCATGGCTGTTCGGTTAGGAAGTTTGCTTTTCAGCTACCTGACTTTGAGTTCAGTCTTGCTGAGTTATACTTAAGGCAATGCCCTCTACTACTGTCCGAGCTTGTCCCTGCTTTGTGAGTGGGACTTGGTACATGGAAGCTGTGCAGAAGCCCATTTACAAATTAACTCGTGTGTCTGTGTTGGCCCCTGCCTAAATACTCAGATCGATTTGGTTGGTTAAAACTTTTTGAAAGTGATGTCCCAGTATGGTTGTAGGCATATATATATATATATATATATATATATATATATATCATAGGCCTAACAAGTTAGCTATTTGGACTTAAAACCAATATTTCTCTTTCTTAGCATTTAATAATGTCTACATGTATATTATTTTAAGAAGTGTATATTTGTAACAACCAGATACCAAAATACTAGATATCTACATATTTTTATATAATATGACCTTGGCCTCCTTATTTAGCTTCCTAATTGAGCAGACCTATGGCAAAAAACATTCCAACTATAGTGTATCTAGGACTATATCATACAAAATCGTTCTCTTTTAAGATGGTAGGGTGTAACTGAAGGTAATTATGCTGTTATTTTTAATAGGTGAAACAAAACCAGGATTTGTGAGACCTTCTTTGATGTGGTTGTTTTTAGACCAACTTGCTTTCTTTCTTGGGGTCAAAATTAGAATTATTTTACAATAAAACTAAATATTGCTTAGGTTGATAACTATTAACCCATTTCCTGAATGGGACAAGGATGAAATTGTCTGCATTTTAATTGTCCTGCAATTGTGATCTTGTGCAGTTGTAACTATGTTATCCTGTTTGCGTGTATTTTAATACTTACCAATTTAAGAACCTATTAAAGACTTTAGAACCAAGAGATATATTAGTCACTTTATTAGAATGATTTGTTGATCATCATTGTTAATATAACTAAGATCTGTTGATAGAGCATATACAGGTATATAATATAATATAATGAAATTATTGTATACAGTGCTCAGGTGCATCACAACTTGTCAGAAAGTGCATATAAAGTACATGCAGTAATGTAGAAATGTCTGGAAAGTGAACAGTGTATGAGTCAGATATATGCTTGCGTGTGTATGGAGGGGAGAAAATCAAGTGTAGTGTTGGCGAATCTCAGGAAGCATGGAAGTTTTGAAGGAGGCAAATCTCAGGAAGCATGGAAGTATAGTTTGGGAGTTCAGTAGATGTGATGTTGAAAATAGGAGAGAACCAAGGTGTATAAACTGAAGTGGCAGTACCTAAGTGTGGTTGTTAATGAGTAATTAATGAAAAGACAGGAATAGGTTAAGAGAGAAAAAAGGCTCCTTGCAGCATTGGCAGCAAAAGAATATTTGATGGGTGTGAAAGCTTGATTTATTTTTGTGCTAGCTTGAGAAACTCTTTTAGCATTCATTGATTACAATTTAACGTTTTAATTGTTAATTTAAAGACGTATGCATATATTTTTATATTTCTTTGTAGTTTTCACCTCAGACACGAGGCGACATTCGTTACCTGTCTTCAACTGGAGGGGATGGCTGTGTGTGTTTTTGGGAATGGAAGGCATCAACCAATGTTTTCAAGTAAGTATATATTGTATTCTGTTCTAATTAGTGAATGTAATTAACTGTATTACAAATACTAATTAATTTTCTTAATTTCAATGATCAGATGATAAGTATAACCAAGTGTTTCATGCAGATCTCTGCTCTTAAATTATGGTTAGAATGAATAAGGTAACTGTCTAGACTGTAGGCTAGTAAATTGTTAGACCAGACCAGTATTTTCTGGTTGCTTGACTTTGACCCTTTTCTTATTATATTTCTGTTGAAATACACTTGTTTATCAAATAATTTCGAAAATAATGAAGAATTTAGTAAAATAATTCTGTCATTATTAATTTGGCGTATGGAACATAAATTAGCATGAAATTTCGATGGAAAGTTTTAATGTCGATCCCTTTAAAATGGGTTCTTTATCTCACAGTCAGGCTGCTCTTGGGGTAGGGTTTGGTATATAAAAAAAAATGTTAATGTCTGACTTGTTGGATTACCTCTCCAGTATATGTTGTTAACCATAATTGTAGTCTTGTATGGTTCTCTATATTTCAAATTTACTGTTTTCTCTCAATCTTTTACAGCTTAAAGCCTACCAAATTCATTGAACGGTCTAGGGCTGGTGCGCAAATGTTGTGTTCTTCCTTTAGTCCAGGTGGAATATTCCTGGCGACTGGAAGCTCTGATCATGTTGTGAGGGTGTATTGTTTTATGTCAACAGTACCAGAAAAGATTTGTGAGTTAGAATCCCACACAGTAAGTACCAAATGTTTTGACTGTTCTCATTTTATGTTTGTGTTGGTAAACTGCAATTTTATATTATTTTCACTGGTTGTTTCTGTTACAAATTTAAAGCACATGTATATTTCATAAAATAATTGTATTTTTAAAAAAAATAACATAGAAAGAAATTGTGCTCATTGTTTTATATGAATCAAACTATATTCAGTTTGAATTTGATGGTACCTTATCGGGCCTCAGATTTTGTAATTGTATTTGAAAGAATAGAGTAAAAGGTTATTTATAAATTGAAACTTTTGTCATAAAAATATCTTCACCGTTCTTGCATATTCTTCTGCTAGCAGATATGTCTGGCTATTGGCGAAGGGACAGATTGGTGCAGGCATCTTATGGTTTGCTGTGGGAAAAGAAACAAGTCAAAAGATTTGGTGGAACGGCAAAGACCTAGTTTTGCGCTGATGAAAAATTGTGACATCTCTGTTGAAAGCAGACCCACTTCCTGTAAACCTTGCCTCTGGTTCCACCATTCTTTTATGCCGTTATAACAACAACAATAATAATAATAATACTCAGATTTATGGATTGAGAAGTGAACTTTTCTTCAAGCATCACACTGTTTATTCTGTCTGTGGCTGATTGTTTAAGTAGGGGTAAAAAAACAAACCATTTTTACTTTAAAAGAGAACAGTGTTTCCATAAGCTCAGTATTTTTTGTCTTGTATGTTAACTGTCTCAGACCCAGGTCTCTATATCTAACTTTACCCTTCACTTGGGCTCCTGAGCAAAAAATTAAATAGTTGCATATACAGCTCAAGAGCAAGAATTGTAGGCTCTTTTTTCTGTGTTGTTCATTACTGCTTTGCTGGAATCTGGCAGAGATGTTTAATCTATTCCCGCTACAATGAGAATACGGTGTGACAGGGTTAAGAAGAGTGCAAAGACTTAAGTTCAGTAATATAGTGTATGAGATTAGATTATGGTTGTTTGCTTGATTAGCTCCATGGTAACTCAAGAAGCTTTGTATTTCCTATATGGAAATGAAATTTCATTTGTATCATTGTAAAACGTTTTCATTTCAACTTGCTATCCTCTTTCCTAGGATCGCGTTGACAGCATTCAGTATAGTAACAGAAGTATTCGGTTTGTCAGTGGGAGTCGAGATGGCACTGCACGAGTTTGGCGATACGAACGCCAGGAATGGAAAGCAATGGTTCTTAATATGAGCACAAAATTACCAAGGTAACTTAGTGTTTCTGTAATCTCTCTGCCACTTCCTCTGTCTATATTTAATTTTGATTTGCATATGTCCATCATTTCACTACAATCTTTTTAAAGTAAACAAAATCAAAATTTTTAATTGGGGGTGGGGGTGAAATTAAAAAAAAAATTTTTTTTTGTATATTTGTAATCCCCAACATCTAAAATGTAGGAATCTGAAAAAAAATGTTTTTTTTTAAATGGGTTATTCAAGGATTCTGCATTAGCCCCAAATTTTCTACTTAATAATTTCTATGAGGGCTTTGCTAATTTAAAAAAAACAAATATTTGAAAACAAGAATTCTCTTTCCTGTATTTAGTGCAAGTTCTGGAAAAGGTGAAGAAAGCAAAGCTATGAAATATAAAGTCACCATGGTTGGTTGGAATCTAGATGATTCTTTTGTGATCACTGCTGTTAATGATTACTCGCTAAAAGTTTGGGATTCATACACTGGCCAACTGCTGCATATACTTGACGTAAGTTTTATCGTTAAATTTCTTATGATGATATATTGCATTCTTTTTTAAATTTTTATTCACATTTAACCAAACTCTTGGACAGTATAAACTACTGTTTATACAGTCCAACCTATGCTAGCATGGAAGGTGGACATTGAATGATGATAATGACAATTTTATGATGAAAATTTTAAAGTTTTGAACATTTTTCATCTTTAAGTAAATTATCAATTTCTTGCGTTTAAAATGAAGCCACAAATTTGTGAGAAGGTTGATAGAATGTATTAAAGGTGACCCTTGGTATATGCTAGTACTTATTTTATTGATCTTGTTGGGATTTTAGACACTATAACATGAGGCCTTTCTATCTTCAGTCCATGCTTTAGTTTATTGGTGCATGCATAACTGTGGTGTTAGAAGGTTTGCTTTACAACCATGTGGGTTTTCATTCAGCCCTGTTGTGCTACACCTTGAGCAAAGTCCAAAGATATAATCTTTGGACTGGACAATGCTTTGTCAGTAGATTTGATAGATGGAAGCCACGAGGAAACCTGTTGGGTGTGCATATTTGTATTTGAGTTTCACTACTTGACAACCAGTGTTTGCTTGCTTATGTCCTCCATAACTTTGGTGTTTGGCAAAAAGAGATTGTTTGAATAAGTGACAAGCTTGACATACTGGAGTTAATTTATTGACTAAGCCCTTCAAGGCAGTACCTCAGCATGGTTGTAGTTGTATGACTGAAATGAATAGAAGAAAGAATTTAACAGAATTTCGTTTCTTTCTCATATATATATATATATATATATATATATATATATATGCTTTCGGTGCGAATGGTTTTTTTTTAATATATGGTGCCGTTTTTACAATCCTGTAAATGTTGGACTATTTTCCTTAGTCATTGCACGGTGATCACTTTAAGCTTATATAAAAATACCATTATTATTATTTACAGGATTGTAGAAATAGTGCCATATAAAAACCCATTTGCACCGAAAGCATATAGAAAGTTTAACATATGAAAAAAACAAACACGAACTATTATAGTCCTTAATTTGACAGGAAAAGGGAGGTTGATTCGCATAGTTGTGTGGTTAAGAAGCTTGCTTTGCAATTACATGGTTTTGAGTTCAGTCCCACTGTGTGGCACCATGGACAAATATTTTCTACTATAGCCCCTGGATGACCAATGCCTTCAGAGTGAGTTTGGTTGATGGAAGCTCTGGCAGCCTATCGCATGTGTGTGTGTGTGTGTTTGTCTACCCCCTTCCATTGTTTGAAAACCAGTGTTGGTTTGTTTACATCCTGTAATTTTGTGATTTGGCATCAGATTGATGAAATAAGTACTAGATTTTAAAACAAGAACTAGGGTAGATTTGTTTTACTAAACCTGTCAAGGTATTTTCCTGTCATGGCTACAGTTCTATGACTGAAACAAGTAAAAGATGTATGAATGCATATATGAGTATAAAATATATAGATGTTTATGTATTATTAACTGTTTTTTATAGGGACATGAAGATGAAGTTTTTGTTTTGGAACAATGTCCAATTGATTCCCGTTTGTTGCTGAGTGCAGGCCATGATGGTAACATTATATTGTGGAATTTAAATACTGGCAAGAAAATGAAAAGCTATTTTAATATGGTAGGTTTTTCTTTTTCTTTTTTTCTGAAATTGTTGCCTTCATTAAAAACTCTAATTTTAGTCATTGATTTATTTTTCTTCCTCTTTAATTCTTTAATATCTTTGTATAATTTACTAGCAACTGATCCTGTGTGTGTCAGTTGATATCCAATTTTTTCTCTCTCTCTTCCCTCTCTTCTCTTTCATAATTCTTCCTTCCCTATTACTAAATGGTTGATGTTATGTTACTTCTTGCACTCATCACTCGTAGGCAACATTTTCATTATTTTTCTTAATGTAGAATTCAAAGCCAGTGTTAAATTTATGAAATTTTAGTCTGTTGTACAATCTCCTTGCTACTTATAATGGTGAAATAAACTTTGTGGGTGCCCACTTGCAGCAGGTTGGAGTGTACTGTGGTACCTGTTTGAGGTGAGGCGTAGTCTAGCATGATACCTGTTTGCAGTGAGGTACTTGTTCACAGTAAGGCAAAGTGGAGTGTGGTACCCATTTGCATCAAGGTGGAGAATAGTTACTGAAATTTTAAATCTTCTATTACCAATAGCTGTGCTAAACCTTGTTTTATGTTGAATATTATAAATAATCTTTTATTGGTGTTCGATAAACTAAATTTTTGTTTCTTTTTATTTCTCTTCAAAAATTTGTTAGATTGAAGGCCAAGGTCATGGGGCAGTATTTGATACAAAGTTCTCACCTGATGGACAGGTGTTTGCTGCTACAGATTCTCATGGTCATCTATTGTTATTTGGATTTGGATCTCATGAGAGGCACAAAAAGGTATATAACACCACAGATATAGAATTTTGATTACTGTATAGTGATTATGTTGTGTCTGTCTGTCTGTATGCATGTGTGTGTATGTATATGTATCCATCCTATAGAAAATTATGTTCATGAAAGTCATGTCGTAATGTAAAACCCATTCTCCCATAGATTTCCATGTTCATTAATCAGTCTTATAATTTGACAGTAACTTTTATTATATTAATCAACATAAAACTTACCTTAAAAGTGGTTAAAATCATATCTAATTAATGTTGTGCGTTTTTAAGGCTATTATGTGTGTATATGTATTTTTTAGTGATAGTAAATGGTGTTCCTGTGTGTTTTAAGTAAATTTACACAACTGTCCATCACTTCAATCTTCAGGTACCAATGGAAGTGTTTTTCCACACGGATTATCGTCCATTAATTCGAGATGCTAACAATTATGTTTTGGATGAACAGACTCAGCAGCCCCCTCACCTTATGCCAGCTCCTTTCCTGGTGGATATTGATGGTAACCCCTACCGCCCTATTATGCAGAGATTAGTTCCAGGTCGAGAGCACTGCAAAGATGAACAACTTGTACCTCAAGTTGCAGTCAATGAAGAAGGTGAGTAATGCAATACACAGACCAGTTTAATGGTGGTGCAGAAGTTGTTGTAAATGGTTTGATCTGCGGAAAGTCACTCTGTCCGTTGCCTTCATAGGCTTCGTGTTTCTTCTTGTTTCTTCCTTTATTTATTCTTGTAGATTTTTGGTCCTATTTTAACTGTGATACTTCAATGTCTATGTTACTGTTATAGGGAAGTTATATCTTGGTGTCTCAAGGGATGTTCAAGTCCCTGTTGAGCCTTCCTACTTCACTTAATTTCTGTATTTTGGGATTTCTATCTGGAATGAATACCTTGGAAGATTGGCTAAATAGATGAGTAAATTATCGATGCACTTGTTCAAAGGATGGGGTTTCAAATACACTTGAAGGTATTTTATGTTTCTGAGGTAAACCCTTTAGTCTGCATTGTTTCACTGCCCCTGAAATGTCGAGAAGAATGTGTGGTAAATTACATAGGGATGTTATGCCCTCATGACCCAGATCTAGATTAAATCTTGCATTTTATTTGGTGCCAAAGCCTTAGAGAAGGCATTGATTTGTCAGACATACTTACTGTCAATCCACTACAGGTTGACAGTGTTTACTGGTAATCTAAGATATATTAAAGGTTACAATTTTATATCCAAAATAACTGTCTTATTGAAAACTATTCAGAGGATTTCCTATGTCCTTAATTTAATTATTGTAAGCAAAGCAATTGCTGGAAAGAAGAAAGTAAACTTCTGACATGTGTGAGATCTGCTTTTGATATCCTCATTTTAACTACTTCAAGTATCTTGCCTCAGAAATGTTTACATATTCAGTTGTGGTATTGTTGATTACTAAAAAGATGGCCATCACCCACTTTGAATCCATTCTTTATTAGTTCATTACATCTTGTACTAAAATGGATTGTCAGGAATGACCTTCAACATTCTGAGTGAAGTCTGAGACCCAATTTCAATTTGTAGCCTTGACAATTTTAACTACTTTTATAATAAAACTAACTTTGAAAAAGCAAGTATTTAATAAATACCTTTGATAGTCAAGCCACTGATAGTCTTCTACGCTTTTACTTGACCTAGAAATAATAG
The DNA here is from genome assembly GCF_006345805.1 of Octopus sinensis. NCBI lineage: Eukaryota > Metazoa > Mollusca > Cephalopoda > Octopoda > Octopodidae > Octopus > Octopus sinensis. The sequence goes on along the minus strand of NC_043017.1, from coordinate 7,600,922 downwards.
CCAAGTCTCCCACAGATTGACCCTACCATTTTAAAAATGGAAAAAACATGTTGAACAATTTAGTCAGGATATATGCAAAGATGGGGAGGGTCATGCTAAAAGTGCCTCTGATCATTGATCTGGAGTTAAGCATTAATAGTGGAGCAGTTAAGATATTTGATAACTGAATTATATTTGTGTTTAAAATAAGATTATCAATTTTTATTTTTATCAGTAATTAATGTTTCTGAAACTAATTATTTTTTTGTAATGTTGAAGCAGTTTGTTTTTCTGTGATTGATAATCGATATACCTGCATAATTGCTTTGATTAGGTGACCATGAAGTGATAGATCCCCTGCCGCAGGATGGTGAGGGTGGTGTAGATGCTAATGGACAACTTGATCGAGACTGGCCGAATTTAGATGCCATGATAGTGCGTCTTCAAAGAGAACAAGACCAAAGGTTGGCTATCCAAGGTAGTAGTACACCAGTCAGACCTCAGCCAGTACAGAGGCGTAAGTTGCTAGATTATTTCTCTTCTTGTTACCTGTTCATCTCAGTTTCACACATTACTAGTTTCAATCATAGACACTTTTCTCATCATCATGTTTGTGTCATTTGATTGAACCAAGAACTTCACAGCCATGCAGCAAGTTTCTCTGCTCTAGGCAAGCTTTTCCACCTTAACCTCTTCACTCAAAACATGAAGTGAAATGAGAAGTGGTTGGCATTAGGAAGGGCGTTCAGTTGTAAAAACCATCTCAAAGCCTATGGTTGGAGCTTGGTGCAGCCCCCTGGTTCATTGGTTCCTGCTGAACCATCCCACTCGTATCAACAAGGATGTTAAATGCTGATGATGTTTCTCTTAAAATCTTGGAGGCCCCTGCCGAGTCATGTGTGCTGCTTTTCCTCCTCTAACCAAGAGTGCAAGCACACACACACACACACACACAGCTCAAATTAGGATGATGGAAATTGTTGCACCTGCTTGTTTGGTCATTTTAGCAAGCCAACCACATAATACTGACATAGGCTTGGTTTTAACCTGTATGTACCCACTGCAGTGTTAATGTCCTTACAAAATGAAAAGTTGTGTCTTTCCTTTCAAAACCAGAAAACATTGTAAGATAAACCTTGTTTCGCTGTAATTATGTTTTATTTACTTTATTTCAGGTTCCAATCACCTTATAGGTATGCGGAGAAATGGAGAAACAATAGGTGTCCGCCAGTCTTTAGAGTATATTTCTCAAGTTGCAACGCGCAGTGAAATTCTAGCTCTGAGTCGGAGAGTTATTGTGCATGCAATGGATCCTTATGAAGCCAAGTAAGTGAAATCGAAATTGTTAACATTCTTACTTGTAATTTAGAAAGGATTGTTTTACATTATTGAATTTGTCCTAATTCCTTTTACTTAAACATACATATAATGTATATATATATATATAATGTATGCTAGGCCACAAAAACCACTGGTGCTGGTGTCACTTAAAGAGCACCCAATGTATTCTGTAAACTGGTTGGTATTAGAAAGGGCATAGAAATAGATGGTGCAGCTTTCCAGCTTGACAGCTCCTGTCAAACCATCCAACACATGCCACCCACCATGGAAAACGGACATTAGATAACTCATATACACTATGCTGGGAATATCATTGTGGGATCGTATCTGAAATGAGATAGTCGAAGAACAGAGTTGGGTGAATGTGATCAGAGTATATCGAAAACCAAAGTGGCTCTGGATTGGGCACATCACAAGGTTCCTAAACAAGTGGGTTCCACATTGATAGAAAGATTTAGTTAAATGATTTAAGATGGAAAATTGTACCGTCAACAAAGAATTAGAAGTGTGTTGTGACCAGCAATGTATAACATATAATAGTCTGGTCATTGCATGTGATACAGTCAATATATGTATATTTCTTTGTAGTTTATATATATCTGTATAATTATTTCTCTAGCTATTGTATCCACCATCTCTAGCTATAATCTCCCTATTTAAATCTGTATAACTGTATCTGTAATAATAGCTTGTGTTTTTGACTTCAGATCAAGAGAAGAAACTCGTTCAGCTTTTACTGAAGAAGAAATAAAACGATTTGTAGTAGAAAAGAAGAAGAAACCATTGCATCAAGGAGTTAGTATATTATCTATTTCATATCACTACATGTATGGATGCGTGCAATGCTTGTTTGCTTACATTATTTTATATAAGAGACTTCAACGAACTGGTATAATTTCTAGTTTATATAAAAATCTTTCTCTATATCATTGGTTCTCTGATAGACTTTGCAGTATACAAGAGATTTGGCAAAAAAAAAAAAAAGTTACTGGCACACTTTGTAGGGAAAGTTGAAAAGAAAAAGAATTAGCTTAAAGTTAAATAGTGCACTGTTTCAGTATGTTTCTATGTACACAGACACACGCACAAACGCAAACAATTATATACATCTTGAGAATGTTATGTAAAAGGCAGTATTACCTTTGGTTATATTCCAACACATTAAAATTTTCCAGCTATGTATTTCATACACGACTACGTATAAAATGGCTAATTTATTTTGTGTCAGTGCTCTAAATGTTTTCCTCCTCCATATCTGCTCATTTCACATTTACTCAAGAAATTACAGTAATCATACTTACTCAAATAGCATCCTGAAGTATTCATTGAAATTATTTGTATTATTGAATTTTTTTATTAAGTGATGTTTGTATAAAGATAACTAAATCAATGATCCATTTTTCTTTCTTACTATAGTCTGATACTGCTAGTACAACCAATTATATGAGCACTCGAAGAACAGCAAATCACAGCTATCGAACACGGGCTAACAACAATGAAGAGACTAGTTGCAACCGTCTTACTGCCAGAGCTCTCTATGATACGGAAGAAGTAAGTATAGCTTCATCGTTGTATAGCCACAGTAACATAGGTACAATTTTGTATTGTCCAACCCATGCCAGCATAGCTGCATAGAAAACTAATGTTAAAGGATAATGAGGTACAGGCCTGGCTGTGTCACTAATGTAGGAACTGTAATATTTTTTTAATGAATCTCTTGAGTTGAATCAAGTTGCTTAAGAAAGTCATGTCCCAGAAGTCCTCCTCATAGTTGGTTTTTGAAATACAGGAATATGAAGAAATAGTCAGTTTAGATTGCCATGCAAATATCCTTCTCAAATCTAGTAAAGTTTTAGGGTCCTTAGAAATAACAACTAACAAATGATACATAAATTTTTTTATGCTTATTTCATATTTTTTTAATCCTACTTTGATTCACTGATTGATGACGAAAGAGAAAACTTATCTAGGTGCTCCAGCATGGTCTGTGACACAAAATGTCTTGACACTAAATGAAGAAATTACTGCATGAGGAATGTTGTTGAACTTATAAATTTTTTTCTTTCTTTTCTTTAGGAAGATGGCAGTACTTCTGGAACAGAATTATGGGATGATAGCAACAGGTACACCTTTTATATATATACAGTAAACTCCTGTTTATTATATCATCATTTCTCTTCTGCTGCTTTATTCTAACAGATATAGCCTGCTTCCCCACTCAATTCTGGCACCTTGTACCTTGAAGGTCATCTCTGATACCTCATCATCACTATTTTAATTGCTTTCTGCTCCTCCTCCCGATCCCCCCCCTCCGTCTTCTCTTCTGAAATATAAGCAGTCATGTACAGTCCTGGCCCCTTTCTCTCATATTTTACTTATCTCCACTTCATTTTCTTCTATAGTATAAAGTTGCTCCCATTCCCATGAAGTATTGCAAACTGCATGGTGATGTCATTAGTAACGGTTGTGGGATGAGACAAAGCACCCAGTCCATGCTGTAAAAGGGTTGGCATTAGGAAGGGCAAACAGACACTAAAGCATGATGCAGTCCTTTGACCTATCATATCCTATCAAACTGTCCAGCTTGTGCCAGCATGAAACATGGATGTTTAATGAAAATGGATAATATATACCCAAATGTCACAGTTTATAAACACTATTTGAAATCTCTACCTAGAGATTTTAGTCACTATTTGAGTTTCAAATTCAAACACTGTTTTTGCCTTGAAGCCTTATTGCTACCCATCAATAGAAACAACCAACAGCTTATATATTAACATAGTATATGAAGTCTCTGTGGAACTGGAAGATATTTAGGGAATTTATTGTGCTTGATTTCACCATTCTCTCACTTCTGTTCTTTGGTAACTGACCCCAATTCGTATTTCTACCACTCCCTCTTCATTAACACTTTAAAGTGATTTGTTTTAGAAAAAACAAGCAAGAAAACCTTGTACATTTTATCTTTACAGTGAATCTAGCGAGTATTCTGATTGGATGGGCGACCAGGGGATAAATTTACAGCCCCCCAAACGATCTCAACGAAAAACCAAAAAGAAAAAGAAAAAGAAAAAAGTGGTTTCAACTTCTGATGATGAGGACGATGATGATGATGATGCGGAGGGTAGTGATTTAACAAAGGAATATCAGAAACGAAAGAAAAAGCCTGCACAGAAAAAGAAAGGAAGAGCAAAAAAGGTCAGTTTGTCAACATAATTTTTTTCAGTCTGCTATATAAAATGTTTGTATTCTGTTACCGTAGGGATTTAACAATCATAAATGATTTAGCACAATTTATGAACATTTTAAGGTTGTTAATGACTAAGGTTTGTTCAAAATGGATTTTATCTTTGGAATGGATAGATCAGTGGTTTTCAACCATTTTCTGTCTGTAGACCCCTTTCATTCCTATTTTACTCTAGTAGACCCTCATTGCCATTCAATGTTTAAAAAAATCCCATTATATTTTTGTAATTAAATATTTTGTAATTAAACCATGGAGATAGATTGTTGATAGCATGTAGCCATTAAAAAAAAAAGTTTTTAAACATCTAAAAAATTTTATCTTTTTTTTTTGTCTCTTTCCTTCCAGAAGCGTCCAGAGAAAAATAGCAGTGATGATGATGACGATGATGATGATGATAACGATGGGATTACTGATGATTTTTTTCCTCCGAAGTGGCTGACCGATGTCTACCCACGCAAGGCACCTTATGTCCCTCAAATGGGGGATGAAGTTATCTATTTCCGACAGGGCCATGAGCAGTATGTGCATGCTGTGAAAAAGAACAATGTTTACAAAGTGAATCCCTATAAAAATCAACCGTGGCATAAAATTCCAAACCTCAGGGTGAGTCTGCACTTTAGCATTTTAGAGGTGTAAATTAAGGGGGTGGTGGTCACTCTAACTTCCTCACCTTGGGTATTGTTTGACATATATTATTTCATTTACCCTTTTATCTTAATTCCCAGCAGTTTCAGAACTTAAAATAAAATTCTAAACTGCAGTTTTTATCTCCAACACACACAAACATATATATAGGCGAGCTGGCAGGGTTTTTAGTACACCTGATAAAATGCTCAATGGTATTTTGTCTAAAAAGCGGCGAGCTGGCAGAAACGTTAGCACGCAGGGCGAAATGCTTGGTGGTATTTCGTCTGCTGCTACGTTCTGAGTTCAAATTCCGCCGAGGCCGACTTTGCCTTTCATCCTTTCGGGGTTGATAAATTAAGTACCAGTTAAGCACTGGAGGTCGATCTAATCGACTTAATTCCTTTGTCTGTCCTTGTTTGTCCCCTCTGTGTGTAGCCCCTCGTGGGTAGTAAAGAAATAGGTATTTTGTCTATGTTCTGAGTTCAAAATCTGCTGAGGTTGACTTTGCCTTTCATTCTTCTGCAGTTGATAAAATAAGTGCCAGTTGAGCAGTGGGGCTTGATGTAATCAGCTTACCCACTTCCCCAAAATTGCTGCCTTGTGCCAAAATTTGAAACACACCCACATATATCACCATCAGCATTTAACATCTGTCAAAGAAAAAACATTGTTTTACATCATAGGAATTTAGAAAGTTTGAAGGATGTGAAATAATTTTTAATGGTAGAACTCAAACCTATTCTTCCATTGCTCGGAGATTGTATAGCAGCAAAGATATTTCAAGAGGCCCTGCTCGTTAACCTGTACGACTCGGGTGAGATGGTAGGCGCGCGTACCATTGTAAATTATAGTGTATGAATATTGAGTTAAAAACCCCTTGGATAGAAAAAGCTAATGTTTCAGTGTTTTTCTGTTTAAATGACAAAATATTGTCTGACATTATTCATTGTTTGTTTTTGTTGTTTCAAGGAACAAGAATTGATGAAAATTGTTGGTATAAAATACGAAATCCGGCCACCTCGTTTGTGTTGTTTAAAACTAGCATTTATTGACCCTGAGACTGGACGTGCAAATGGAGGTGCTTTCAGCATCAAGTAAGTAATTTATTTACAGACCAGAGACTGTTTTCTTTGATGTGTGTGTGTTTGTGTTTGTATGTATATATATATATATATATATATACAGATGTATATATATTATCTTTTACATTTAGTCAATAAGCAAGTCTTTTTGTTTTTTTCTCTCTGAGTGGCTCTCATAAATGTTATCTATAAAAGCTCAACTGGTTGATGTACTAATTTTGGTGGGTCACTTGATCTATGATCAAGTGTTGAAGCTGAAACAATTACAATGTGGAAAGGACAGTGTATTAGTCTTTCAAAAATACATGCACTTATGGCACAGTTTCACTGCATCTGCTTGAAGACTAAAGGATGAGTGTAACTGTTTGCACCAGTCAAGGTTGCAGATGGATGGCAAAACTTCTTGATAATGTATTATGTAATATTAATGATAAAAAAAAAATTAAATTTTCTTTCTAAGCCACAGGCTCATCTAGGTTTACTGGATTCTGAGGTATATATATATTCCCACCTCCCTGAGAGAATCCCAGTTTGTTGAAGGATTATTCATTTTTGCCAGCTGAGTTGACTAGAACAATATGAAATGAAGTGATTCATAAAATGACTAGCATATCATTTCAACAGCATAATTTTATTTATATGGCATGTAAAAGGACACGAGCTGGTGATATGAAAAGGACACACAGTACACTCTGTAGAGTGGTTGATGTTAGAAAGGGCATCCAGCTGTAGAAAATGCAGCCAAAATGTGACTGAAGCTGCCGCAGCTCTCTGGCTTACCAGCTCCACTCACACCATCTAATCCATGCCAACATGGAAAATGGATGTCAAATGATTGTGTGTGTGTGTGTGTGAACTTCATTTGTCCTTTGTTTAAGCTCAGTGGTATGTATGTGGTCTCATATTGAAACAAGTAAATTTCAATTAAGCCACAAAGTTCACGTGTTGAGAATAGCAATGATGTAAATTACTTGGGCTAAGTGAATCTTTTCTGTAAGTTTTGATACTTTTGTAGACTTAAAAAGAAATGCTTACAACATACATAATACATACTGGTGTATGTTTTATGTATGTGTGTGTGTATCTATATATTTATGTGTGTATGTCTATATATGTATGTATATGAAAGCATCTGTCAAGTTGGTTGTGCACTCTATTGTGTCCCATCAATTTAATTTCAGATACCATGACATGCCTGATGTTATTGATTTCTTGGTACTCAAGCAAACATATGACAATGCAATGAAGCATAAATGGAAATCGGGTATGTAACTGTTTGGTTGGAAATTGTGTATCCATGGCTGTGTATGTGCTGGTGAATGGGTGTGGAGCTCATTTGCTGGTGAATGGGTGTGGAGATGTTGTCTCTATGTAACCTTAACCTTAACTAAAGATATTTCCAAGAGAAGCTTTTGAAATTAAAGCATTATTTGAAGTAACTTTGAAAGATTAAGCAAAATCATAAATTATTGGAATTCTTTAGAATTTAGATGATTACCCGTCTCTCAAACTTTAGAATTTTCTTGTGTTGCTTTGTAATGATGTGTGCCCTACTAAGATACATAATTCTTATTTTCAGGTCACAAGTTCCGCTCAATGATAGATGACATGTGGTGGATGGGCTCCATAGAATCTCAAGAACCTTTCCAGCCAGAATTTCCTGACAGCATGTACCAGTGTTTTAATGTGCAGTAAGTAAAATTAGGACATTTGTATCAGGAACTGTTGACTCTCGCAAACACAGAAAAAGATGTATCAGCAGTAAAAGAGTAAAAGAGAGCATGCTAATGTAAACCATTTTTGGTGTGGTTGTGTAGTGAGAAGTTTGCTTCTCAACCACATGGTTCCAGGCCAATTCCATTGCGTGGCACGTTGGGCAAGTGTCTTCTACTATAGTCTTGGGCTGACCAAAACCTTGTGAGTGGATTTGGTAGACAGAAACTGAAAGAAGCCTGTCATATATATGTATACATATATTTATGTATATGTCTGTGTGTCTCTGTTGGTCCCTTCTCTTAATCATTGCTTGACAACCGGTGTTGGTCTTTTTGTGAAATTGCTAAGTTATGGGGACATAAACAGACCAATAAGAATCATTTGACAAAAATGCTTGAAGGCGGTGCTCCAGCATGGCTGCAGTCAGATGCCTGAAACAAATAAAATAATAAAACTAATACAAATCTGTTCTCCTCCTCATTGATATTCTATTAAACATTTCATGTTCTGAGTTTAAATCCTTGTAGGGGTTTATGTTTGCCTTTCATTCTCCTGGGGTCAGTTGAATATATGCAAATCAAGTACTGGGGTTATTGTAAATTTGTGGCCTTGTGCCTATTTTTTTTTTTTTTTCCACGAGTCTCATTGAGGGAGCTTGAAAAGCCTCTTTGACTAAAAGTAAATCTAGAATAGAGACTTTATGGCATTTGGCTTAGTCCCATTGTGTGAATTTATGCTCTGTTTGGACTGTCTCCTTGTGGACAATAAAAATAAGGAATTGTAATGCACTGAAGTTCTATTGACTGTATTTCCATACAAAAACTGATCATGCACCCAAAGACATAATCAATCATTTGTATCCCTGTGTCTGCATTTCTCTGCTTTTTCTCTTTAATTTCTGATGTTATCATTTTATCATCAACACTAAATAAAAGGAGTATTTGCTAATATCTGCTCTGCTTATGTCAGAATTGTCATAGTTATTTAATAACATCAAGGAAGATTACTTACGTATAAAATGAGGCTTGGTCACTATTTTAACTTTTTTCAGTGATATCTTCTTATCCAGTACCGTCTTGTATACCAGTAACTTTTATTGTAATATCTTGTATAATGATGGTTTTATGGTGATACCGTGCATAACAATAACTTTTGTAGTATCTTGTACAACAGTGGCTTTTATTGTGATATTTTGTATAACAGTAGTCTTTATAGTTGAATGTTGTGTAATGATGGCTTCTAAAATATGATGATGGTTTGTTTCTATTTCAGCTGGGATAATGGTGAAATGGAAAAATTGAGCCCCTGGGATATGGAGCCAATTGATCCAGATCGTAAGTTATTTTCACAATATTTTAATTCTGTGGTGTGTTAAGACATCCAGAGAACACAGTTGTAGGTTTAAAATGGATGCAAACTGTGATTCAGCACTAGCATAATTTGCTGAAGATTCTCTTTTCTTTTTTGAAGGACCAGGCATATCATTGCTTTTGTCTGTTTCAGTCCTATTTACAGTTGAATGGCCAGCAAATAGGTAAATTATCTGTCTGCAAAAATATCTGCTCCAACAACTGGTATGCAAATAACCCAAATTTGCAGAACTATTCAATCTGTGTTCTTAAACTAAGAGGAAACCTAAACTAATTATTTAATTTAATAACCTATTACTAACATTTTGAAGATGAACTAATCAAGAACTAACGTTCTTTTTTTTTTTTTTTGTTATATTCTAAATTACTAATGAAATCCTAACTTTGTACTAAAAATGTGTTAGCTTGATCATCCACTCTGCCCCACCCCCCATTCTCCTCATCAGTACACTCATTGCCTTTTCTCTCTCCTCTCTCTCTCTTACTCTCCTTTCCTTATACACAAGCTCTTATATGTGAGAGAGAGGCAAGCTTGACAGAAGTGACATCTAACCATCTTAACAGCTTCTAACACTTCTGATATTATCTGGTATTCATTCAGTCATAAAAATCTTCATCCTCATCATTGATGTTCTGCTCCACATATCATTGTACTTCATCTGTACTGTTATCATGGTGTACTGTGTGGCTTGTCAGCAACATCAAAACTATTGCCAGCAGGCCGGGAGCATAGTGTACATGCATGTTGTCTAGTAAAATCCAATTTGATATTTCCCTGCTTGAAACCTTATAGTTTGTTTATTACATTTCATTTATAGGTGTTTCTCATTCAACAGGTCTTCCAACAGAGCTTGGTGGAGGAGTAGAAGTGACCCCAGAAGAAAGAAAATCTCATTATGTCCCCAAAGATGGAGAGTGGCCCAAAAATGGTCGAGATAATGAGTGTGATCGTATAGTAAAGGGTTTGGAGTACGTAATGGCCCACTCTATAGCGGAGCCATTCCTTACACCTGTAGATCTAAAAGCATTCCCACTTTATGCAAAAGTCATTGAATACCCGATTGACTTGACGACCATTAAAGAACGATTAGAACATAGATTTTACCGGTAAGTGTTATCGTTTCTGTTAGTTTGAAAGAATTTCTTAGTTCAGCCAGTGGCATGCCAACAAAAAAAAATCACCTTGAATTTTAAAATAATTATTAACATAAATCATGTTAATGTATTTATTGAACATTTTTGTTTTATCTATATATCTCTATATTAATCTATATCTATCTATCTCTATCTATCTATCTATCTATATCTATCTCTACCTATCTATCTATATCTCTGTATATCTCTATCTATCTCTGTCTATCTATAAATGACATAATTTGTGACAACAAAATTGATATAATTCCTGATAGCATCTGTATTTTAAGCTTTTAATTCGTTACAAAGGAAGGTAATTTAACTCTTATAAAATAATGGGTTGAGCTATCAGTCCACTGTTAGAAAGAAGATGGCCAATTTCTTTTAAGACTATATATATTTATGTATATTGGTAGAAATGCATTTAAATTTAAAAATAGGAGAGAAAAATACTAATGCTGTTTAGGTTGTTCCCTTATGTATCCTGTAACACAGCAGTTAAACAAATAATTTACGTATCTTGTAAACAAATAGAAATTGATTCAACTCTTAAAGGCTGTGTCCCAGCTTCACTGTAGTCTAATGTCTGAGACTTGTAAAAAAATTTGGTAGGTGGAAATTGAAAGGAGCCAATTTTATGTATGCATATTTGCATGTGTTTAATCCTCTTGACAGCAGGTGTTACTTTGCTTATGTCCCCATATCTTAGTGGTTCAACAAGAGACTTGTAGAATAAGTACTAAACTTAAAAACACGAAGTACTGTGTTTAATTTGATTAAACACTTCAAGGTAGTGACCCAGTCCATTTGACTGAAACAGGTAAAAAAAATTCACCTGTGATTCAAACATGTCTCTCTCTTACCAGCTGGTTGACATCCTGATACCCACTTCATCGTTGTAATTTTTTTTATAAGAAAGCTTATGAAATGAATTTTACTATTAAAATTATATCAATGTAAATGCTTATCAAATGTCAGCTATAGCTTAATTTGCTGTTTCTATTGCAGACGGGTAAACTCAATCCAGTTTGATGTTCGATATGTGGAAACTAATGCTGAGAGGTTCAATGAACCAAAATCACAAATAGTTCGTTCTGCTAAAATCTTAACCGAAACTCTTCTCAGGTATATTAGGTAAGAATTGAACTTCTTCATTTCTCTTTCTTAAACTTCCAGCCTCCCACCGGGGATGTGAAGGTCTGATGCATGGGTCTAATTCTGTGTGTGTGTGTGTGTGTGTGTGTGTGTGTGTGTGTGTAGCATGAGAGGCAAGAGTATGATAGAGAGGAATAATAGATTTCTTGCTATAGAGGAGATAGATGGCTACACCAGCTGGAAAAGGGGAGATGCTGGTGATGATGAGGTACGTCTAGCATCTCATCAGCATCATCTCTTTTTGCAGCTGGGGCCCACAATGTATCTCTTGCATTTTTGTGATGAGAAGAGACAAGATATAATTTGACCTTCAGCACAGTAGGATGTTATTTGATGGAGATTTGGCTGCTACTTCTAACAAGTCAGAGGTTCCCTTATTGGCTTATATATGAGTTGGAAATTTGTGTCTGCCGAGCGTGGCCGTCTGCCAGCCTCGTCTGGCACCTGTGTCGGTGGCACATAAAAACACCCACTACACTCACGGAGTGGTTGGCATTAGGAAGGGCATCCAGCTGTAGAAACACTGCCAGATCTGACTGGCCTGGTGCAGCCTTCGAGCTTGCCAGACCCCAGTTGAACCGTCCAACCCATGCTAGCATGGAAAGCGGACGTTAAACAATGATGATGATGATCAGTTGTCCCTTAAAGTTTTATGAAATACTAAGCTCTACTAAATAGAAAATTTGGTACCTGCTGACTATACTATTCTTTCTCATTTACAGTGACACTAATTGTTATGACCCTCGCCCAATTTTAGCTGAATTGTGGGGCGAGGATGATCACCAGGCTAGTGAAAGTGATGATGATGAAAGTAGTAGAGATTCTACTAGCCGGAAGCGTAAACTGGTATGTATCTTACTTAAACCCTTTGCTCCCTATCATGCATAAGCTATCAACAACTTCTCTCCACTCATCTTGATTCTGGCCTGCCTTTTCTAACCCTCTCAAGTTGGATTCCTGCTTTTTCAGTTCCCTAAATATCCTATCTTATTTGTTTCCCTGGCTGATGTATTTGTAAGAAGACCATACCTTTTCAATTACAGGTACAATCCATTTAATGGGCCTCTATACAGTTTACTTTTACTTACTTTATCCCTATGCTCCCTGTAGAGTATAGGCCATTGATGATTTTTCTCCACTGATCCTCTATCCTGGACTGTCTGTTCTGCTGCTCCTCAGTTGGATCTCCACTTCCTTGCCGCAACCTCTTGGATTTGCTGCATGGCATCATATGGCTCCTTGAGGGAAGGCCTTTGCCTCTTGAGTTGTCATCAATATTTCTGTAACTTGATTGTGTAAGAAGTGGTGATGGCCCTATTTTTACCTTTTTTACCTCGAGAAGAGGTGGTCCATATTAGCCTTTATCCTTTGACTTGTCCAGCATGTAAGGCCCTACTAGGAGCTAGAACTGCACTGGCATAGCTCTCAGGGTCATTGAGGAACACAAACTACCACACTGCCACAGGGACTGTTCATTGGGATAGGATCTGATATATATGCCATGCTATCAGTTGATCACTTACTCTAGAAGTGACAGTTTTTTTCTGTCATTAGTTTGTCTTCTATATTGACTACAGTAGTTGTTGTGGGTTGTCATTGTTTTAGGTATCTGTGTCTCTGGGTCTTCAGTATCTTCCAAATATGTTATGGTGTTGTTATTTAGTTGGCATTGGTCCAACAGAATTATGAGTGGAAGGAATTCTAGCTTTGACCTTCCAGGCTGTCTCTAAGGTACAATGCACCCAAGACCATATCAAACAAGACTATAAGGTGTAAGTAACTTCAAGGAGATTTGGGGTGTATTTCTAGTAGGGTGAGTAACTGTGTAGAGGCTCCTTTGTTGGCTTGAGTGGTCACTGTGCCAATCTGTGACATGTATTCAAACATACAGGTCAGTAGTATGTTCTTGTTTACGGTATGGATGAGTCACAACTAGTAACTGTATACAAGTACTGACACTGTATTAGTAACATTAGCAATGTGACAAACTAGGAAGCACTTTACCATAAACGTAATTGTTCAAGAAATCTTATTTACGTGGTTTTATTTATCTTGGTTGTAACTATTTTGCTTCCCCTGCAGATGTCTTTGAGAAAACCATGAACATTATACAATTGAACTTTAGTTTCATAGTTTGTATAATCTATCAATATAAAGATAATGTAGATATGTCTTCGACGACCCATTCATTCTTATATTTTAATATCTCTACAGCGAGCTACAACAGCTGCAAACAAAAGACGACGTGCTGAGACCCAGCAAACTGACCCTGATGCCTGGAAGGAACAGTGTCGAGACTTACTGGAAAGGATATTTGAATGTGATGACTCTGAACCATTCCGAACTCCAGTAGATCCAGAAGAATACCCTGTAAGTATTGTAACTTATGTAGCTTACATTGTCTGGGACATCCTGTGATGTTATGTTGCCTGGGACCTTCTCTGATGTATGTTTCTTGGAGTCCTGTTGCATATGTTGCCTGGGGCGTCTTGTGACTTATGTTGCCTTGGGTGTCTTGTGATTTATGTTGCCTGGGGCGTCCTGTGACATGTTGCCGGGGGAGGGGGACGCTTGGAATGTATGTTGCTTGGAGCATCCTGTGGCTTGTGTGGTCTTGGATGTCTTAAGGTTTGTGTGCTCTTGGACGCCCTGTGGCTTGCACACAGTCTTGTATGTCATGTGTATCTGTGTCTCTATTCCCACTGCTTGACAACTGGTGTTGGTTTGATCATGTCCCTGTAACTTAGCAGCTCAGCAAAAAGTACAGATAGAATGAGTACCAGAGGGGACAAACAATGACAGATAAAGGGATTAAGTCGACTGCATTGACTCCAGTGTGTAACTGGTATTTAATTTATCGACCCTGAAAGGATGAAAGGCAAAGTTCCGCCGAGGTCAACTTTGCCTTTCATCCTTTCGGGGTCGATGAATTAAGTACCAGTTACGCACTAAGGTCGATGTAGTCAACTTAATCCTTTTGTCCCCTCTATGTTTAGCCCCTTGTGGGCAATAAAGAAATAAGAATGCGTACCAGATTGAAATTTTAAGCACAAGGATTGATTTATTTGACCAAATGTTCTTGAAATTTCTGCAATGTTCAACTAAATCATCAAAATTTGGCTTTTAGGATTATTTTGAAATTGTCGAAACGCCTTTGGATTTTGCTACTGTGCAAATGCGGCTACATAAAGGAGAATATGAAAATCCCCTTGATCTCAGTAAAGATGTGCGGCTGATATTCCAAAATTCGAAAGCCTACAACACAAACAAACGTTCACGTGTAAGTATCTTTCTTTGTTTTTATTTAATTTTTTTTTTGTTCTATATCAGTGTTTCTTAATTTGGTGTCTGTAGGCCCCTGGTGGTCTGCAAAGGTCCGTGAACTAAATTCAGAATTTTTTTTATAAATATATATATATATATATATGGATAAGGATATTAAAAGGGATCCATGGGAAAACTATTTTTAAATAAAAAGGTTGGGAGTTGCTGTCCTATATCTTTGTGTTTATTTTATATCTTCGTGTTTCTAGTGAGATGGTTTATAACAGATCTTCATTAGAACAAGAGAAACAAGTGTCTATATGGTCTTGTCTCTATTCACTTGATCTAAAATAAAAACCAAACCTTTTTTGAAATGCTAGCCGTATGAGACACAACCCATCATCGGGCGGGCCACATTACTAAAATAAAATGTAATTTTTAGTTAGGTCTACTATACTGGCAGTCCTGCAGTTTGCACCTGGCTGCAGTCTGTCTCCATATGCTTTAGAGTTAACTCCCCTTAAACGAGTGCCTACGCGCACACACTCGTTTTCACTCTGCTTTACATATATGTAAGCATTGCTAGAAAATATGCATTTGCCACTTTGCTCTTGAGAAGGGAAGCCAAACTTCTTTCATCAGGACTTGTCGCAGGACATAATGCACCTTCTTACTGCATATGAATACGCATAAGTTATGACTATTTTGAAAGAGCGGTTGAGATAAGACTTTACATAATTCTGTTTTTTTTAAAAAATTTTTATTCTGTAACCTGTACTTTTTGTGCTTTATTTAAATATACATCTCAAGCCCACGAGTGTTTATCTACCTTACTACTTCTGTCTGTCTTTCAGTGTCTGTCATATATATATATATATATATATAATATATATATATATATATCACTGTATTGACCAGACTATCAGATGTTACACATTGCTGGTCACAATGCATGAGTGTAGCACATTTGGTCTTACTCAGCTTTGCTGTAAGCACATTCTTTATTACGATAAATGCCTTCCATCCTGCTCTTACTCTCTGAGATTTCAGCATCCATATCTTGCTGCATATTCACTGTATGCCTTAAGTAAACATACCTCTTCCCACATCTTCAGATTGAATGTACTTTACCTTTTCCAGGCCTACTGCTGAGCTATGGCTATCCAGCTCTCTCAGTAAGGTCTGCAGCTGATCTGTGGCTTTCTGCAATGAGCACAGTGTTCTCTGTGAATCGGTGGTGTGTTGTTCATACCACCTGTCCAGTCACTGTCTCTGATGACCATTTCTGGACATGTGCTTGAAGAGCTTTGGAGAGATGCTGTCTCTTTATTTGATGCCCTTCTTGATATATTTTAAAATATATGCTTGATGTTCTAAGGCAATGGTTCTCAGCCATTTATTACTTAAGGAGTAGATGGAAATGTCACAGCACAGTTGATACGAAAAATTAAAATTAGCTTAAAAATCATACAATTTTAAATGTTATGGCACAATACAATAAATTGTTGAAAAGAAAACGGTTACGAATGTATTTCATTGTAGTATTCTGTCAAGGCAGTTCCCCAACATGACTGCTGTCCAATGACTGAAACAAAAGATTATACTTATTTCTTTACTACCCACAAGGGGCTAAATACAGAGAGGACAAACAAGGACAGACAAACGGATTAAGTCGATTATATCGGCCCCAGTGCGTAACTGGTACTTATTTAATCGACCCCGAAAGGATGAAAGGCAAAGTTGACCTCGGTGGAAATTGAAATCAGAACGTAACGGCAGACGAAATACCGCTAAGCATTTCGCCTGGCATGCTAACGTTTCTGCCCGTTTGCTGCCTTTGATTATAACTTTGTTGGTTACAGGTTTCCAACCTGCCAACCATCCCTCATAGGTTTATTTGTCTCTCTCTCTATTTTCTTTTTGTTCTTGTATATTTAACTTACTTTTCTGTTCTGTATTTCCTTCATTTTCCTTCTCCATTGTAGATTTATGCTATGACATTGAGGCTATCAGCTATGTTTGATGAACAAATTAGAGAAATTATTAGCAACTGGAAAGCTGCCGTTAGAAACAGCAGATCAACTAATTCTAGTCAGAACAGGTGAGTGACATGATAATGATATTAGCTAATTAAGAGGAGAACATACATAAACATGATGCTTCAGATTTATAAATGGGGATGGACTGGTGAAATGAAATGTTCTGGTTTACATTCTATACTCCAGACCACTGTATAATTGTAACTATCTTAAAAATGTAATTGTGTTTTGTGGTTATGTGGTTAAGAAGTTTCTTTTCCAACCACATTGTTTTGGTTTCAGTCCTAGTGTGTGCTACCTAGGTTAAGTGTTTTCTATTAAAGTCCCTGAACTAACCCATTGTGTACAGATGTGTGAATCTCTTAGTCTTGAATGCATGATTATTGTAAATAAATTTCATTTATTTACAATATCCTGTGTAAATAGTAGATGAGTACAATTTTGACCATGTAGGATACCAGTGCTCTGCTAGTGCTGTTGGGATTGTGTGTGTGTATGTGACCGCGTGTGTACTGTTGGCGTTTTTTTTTTTTTTTTTTCCTCTGTCTTCCCTTCTCTGGATCTTTCCTTCTCCTATGTTTCCGACGAAGAGCTCCGCCCGAAACATTAAACCCTCCTTCTTTCGTTAGGGTCCAATAATACTATATTTATTCCACGTCCTTGCGTTGTGTTTTTTTGTGCTTTCATGTTTGGATTAACTTTATATATATATATATATATATATATATATATATATATAGATAAGTATTCCATGTTGTTCTCTTAATATGTAGCCTTTCATAGATAAGTCCAGCTCCTTCTCCAAGTTTATAATTTCTTAATAGTTTTAAAGCTGGTTTCTTTCTTTATAAGAGAGAGAGAAAAAAAATATGATTTCAGTAAAAACTAATTTTCTGTTAACCCCCACTTTTTTTTTCTTTTTTTTGTTATTTACTACAGGAAAAGAACTTCCAGGAATTCAGTAAAATCAGATGGAAGTTCTACAACCACTACTAGAAACCGAACTTCTGCAAACAGTAACCACTTGGGTTCAACGTCTCATACGGGCAACCACCCATCGACATCTGGCTATCTTGCACCGTCCAGTTCCGGTCTCACTACATCAGTGGTCAACAGTAGAAGTGGGCGTGGCTCAGCGACACCGTCCAGCAGCAGCAGTTTCAGCAGCACTAGTAGTAGCACCAGTAGTGGTACCAGCAGTGGAAGCAGCATTGGCAGTTTGAGCTGCAGTACTATTACTAGCAGCACCAGCAGCAGCACCAGCAGTAGAAGCAGCAGCAGTGGCAGCAGCAGGTTGAACGGTTATTCCAAGTCTACATCGAGTTCAGCAGCAGGCTCCTCATCCCCTTCCTCCTCCTCATCCTCAGGCAGCAGTTCAAAACGAGGAAGCGGTAGCTTAAAGGCTAATCACAAAGTTGCAGCTACAGCAGCATCTGCAGCAGTGATGTCTCAGTCAGGTAGATCAGCATTAACTCTGTTGTTTACATTAATCCCAAGTCTCTGGACATTATTATCCTATCACAGTGCAGCACCAACTTTTCCAGATATTTGGTTTAGGATTGTCCATCCGTCCTTTTTCTATGCTTATTATTCAAGGGAGAATCATAAGAGTTGATTCCTCAACCACCTCCTTCTTTAGGGTCTTGTCAGAAACAACCATCATTACATTCTCCTACTGGAGTCCCAAAAGGGACCAACTGACATGGTAGATATTATCCAGCCACCTTGTTCTTGGTCTGTCCCCGAGATCTTTCCCTGTGACATTCTATGAGTTCATCTTCTGATGAGTCAAGTAGCACCATGTCATGTACAACTATCAGCTGACCGATCTTACATTCACCAAATGTGAGACCACTTGCACAACAGCTGCACATTTCAACCCAGTTCATAAACATTATGGAAAAGATATCACCCTTTCAAAAATCCTACCCAGACCTGTACATGGATCATTTCCTTTTCCATTTTCTCTATTTGCTTGGTCTGGAGGGAGGGGTTGGCCCCAGTTGTATCTCGGTGAGATTGATGTCCTTAATGTCCCTCTTGAACTATTACAGACCAACACCTGCAAGAAAGTTAGAATCAGGAATTGAGTTCAGCTGACATTCTTGGGGAAGAAAAGCTTTGTGTAGTGTTTGATATAGTTTTAGGGTCTGGGAGGGGAAGAGACAAGCAGGTGTATGGGTCTCTACAAGTTAATATTTACCTTGTTACACAACTCTCCAGGTTTAAAGTTACCGATTTCACAATTTATGATGGATATATAGGTTATTTTTGTTTTTGGCAGCATGGAATCCTCTTTGTAAGTTGCTGAAAAAATAAAAACCTATGGGTCCTGATTTCACCAAAAGACTAAATCCTAAATATAATTCCGTATATATCACACTTAACCCTTTCGTTACCGTATTTATTTTGTGATGCTCTGTGTTTCTTTCAATTAATTTTGAATGTAACAAAGAATTTAGTAAAATAACTTAGTTGTCATTAAGCTGGTGTTAGGAACATAAATTGTGACTAAGGTTTGGTGAGCAATTTTAATTCAAAACTTACGAAAACAAGATGGTTTCAGCTGGGTTGGTACCAAAAGGGTTAAGCCATGTTGTGTTAATACTGTAGTAATTAATACTCCTTTTAATTTTGGCACAAGATTAGCAATTTTGTGGAAGTGGGGTAGTCAATTATATCTCTCTCCAGTGCTTGACTGGTACTTATTTTATCAACCCCCGAAAGGAGGAAAGACAGTCAAGTGTAGTGGCATTTGAACTCGGAACATAAAGAGCCCATAGAAATGTTTCCGAGTGTTTTGTCTGCTCTGCTTTACCATAGTAATTTATATTCAATGCTGTGCCAACCTTGTACCATTAAGTTGTGCCTGACAAAATGTTTATATTTTAGTAACTTTTTTCTGCTATTGTTTGGTAGTTCTGGTTGTTGAGAAGTGAGTCCTAATGAGTTGTAAGGATTGTGAAACTAATTGCTAATTAAAAAAATAATGTTGTGTTTAGTTGATGGATTAATTGTTGTGTCTCTTTGTTGTAGATATCTGTGTTACCTCCAGTGGTAGAGTTGTAAAGAAGAAATCTCTGGTTGAAGCGTCGAGTGAAGACAGTGATCTTGATGAGATATCTCAGCCACTTGCAACACACGTATCACCACGTGCTACTCTGAAAAGACGGCGCAAAGAAAGGCTTGGCAATGTCGACGATGATGACTCTGACGAAGAAAAAGTAACAAAAAAGAAGAAAGTGAAACATAAAAATGGGTCTTTGAAGAAGATGAAAATGAAAATGAAAATGAAAATGAAGAAAAAGAAGAGTAAAAAGAAAAAGAAAGCTGTAAAAAGTAGATCAGGTGATGTGATGTTCCGTCTTGATTTCTTCCCTTTTTCAGTTGTGTTCTATTTGTTAATTGTGAAGTGAATGTCTTTACAGATGGTATGAGACATTTGGCACTGCCTTTGTGGTGCTATGTATTTGGTGTTGCTGGACTCGGTACTGACTTATTTAACATTAAGTATTTCAATGTTTCTCTCTCTCTCAACTCTTCTTCTGTTTGTGTGTGAGCATATTCCTCTGTATGTGTATGAGGAGAAGGAAAGTGTTTATGTCACTTGTGTTCAATAAAAAAAACAAAAATTGCCATATCTCTCCATTTATATTTCTGGTCAGTTGTGCAAGTGTTTGCGTCCAGTGACAAAAGGCACTGTTGCCAAAACAGGCTGATTGTCCAGTCAGCTATGCAAATGACCAGCATCCAAACAGCCTTGCCCAAATGTCTCATTCTGCTTTACCAAGCCTCTACTAATTATCCATCCAAATAGTCCAGGAAACACAGCCTATAAATAAATATGGTATTGAATATCTCGAATGCTGAATTGTTAAATAGTGAGGCAACATAAATGAGTTTGTGTGGTTGTTGCCTCTCACGTGCAACATTCATTTTCTGTCAGAAAACAGTTTTTACTGTATGAGTTGCCACTGCAAGAAATTTGTACAAATAAATATCTAAAACTTTGTTCCATTAATTTATTGGGTGCACATTTGTAAATATAACATCATCATAATCACCATTTAATGTCCACTTTTCATGCTTGCATGGGTTAGACAAAGTTTGTTGAGGTAGATTTTCTACAATTAGATGCCTTTCCTCTCACCAACCCTCACCTGTTTCCATGCTAAGTAATATTTTCCCATGACCAGACATGTTTTTCATGGAAGACTGAAAACAAGGAAAATGGTTGTATGAGGATGTGCTTGTTCACACACACATACACACTGGGATTCGTTCAGTTTCCATCTACCAAATCAACTTACAAAGCTTTGGATGGCTTGCTGCTGTAGAAGGCACTTTCTCAAGATGCCATGCAGTGGGACTGAACCCAAGAACATCTTATTGGAAAGCAAGCTTCTTAACCACACAGCTGTGCCTGTACTTTTACATTAGAGGAACCACTCTCTATGTTGCACTACCTCTGACACTTTCTGCTTCACATCCCTACTACCATTGGCAATGTTAGGATTTGGATTCTTAAAGTCTGTCTGGTATCTTAGCCTCGATTCAGATATTTATGGAATGTTAATTCACTAAATCTCTCATAATTTAGTTAATTAAAACATGAAAACAGAATGTATTCTTAGAAATATAGTTAGAAAGGGGTTAAGTGATCCATAAGGTTGGGTTTGTTGAGGGTTCACAAATCAGTTGGTTACTGATATGTTTTTTTTTATATTCTCATTATCTTTTATGCATTTCAGCCCAAAGGCTGTGGCCATGCTGGGTCACTGCCAGTATAACTACCATTTCAGTGTCCATTCTCATACGGTTGTCTTTTGGTGAGGGGAAAGTTTGAGGTTGCTGTCCCTGTTGGAGTTTCTTGTAGCAATGTAAGCTCCTCTGGGGTCTTGGACAGCAGAAGGTCTAGGTGCTTCTTGAAAACATCTACCTCCACTCCATGTGGATCTTGAGGTTTTTTTGCCAACGTATTAAATAACAGTGGACCTTTGAATCCCAAGCTATTGCAGTACCTGGTCCTTGCTCTAGATTGGATGGTGGGATCTTTGGAACAGTGCAGTGGCATCTTGCTTGAGGGCTTACATAACTTTTGGTGCCAGTTCTCCAAGGATCTTCTATATGAATATCACTGCATATCTTTCTTCCATCTTCACACCAAAGAGTAGTTGTAATTCTTTCAGTCTCTCCCAGTAACTCAACTCTTTCTTTGATGCAGTTTTCTTGTTTTACCATTATTCTTTTTATTCTTGGACTGTGGCCATGCTGGAGCACCACCTTAAAATTGAATCGCTTTGAATTATTTCTTTATTTATTACAACTTTGTATTTTTTTTCTTTTGTGTAGACAAACCACTTCCGCTGACCAATGGACACACAAAACCATATCGGACGCGGGCGACCACTGGATCTCTAAAGCCACGCAAGTATGAAGAGGAGAATGAATTACCTTTAAGGCGCCACAAAAGACGTCTTCGTCAGCTGAACCTGTCATCATCGTCAAGTACATCGTCTAGTTGTAAGAAGCGTAACTCGAGATTTAGCAGCAGCAGCTCAGCCAGATCCACAAGTTCAACTTCCAGCAAGAGCTCTGACTCTGCGTCTTCATCAGATTCTGAGGTCACCCCACAAAGTGATTTACTTACAGACAATGATACTATGCCCAGGCGGTCAAAGCGCGCGGCGACGCAGCGCAGCACCCGGGCCACTCAGAACATCTACGATGTATCGACTCCCGAGCGCCGAAACAGACGTTCGCGGCAGGGTGGCGGTGATGACGACGAGGGTCGTTTCAACGGTGACAGCAGCCACCAGTCTTCATCGCAGTCTCCTGTTATGATGACACGGAATCAGGGTCGACGAACTGTTCGGTATCGTGAGGATAGTGACTTTGAGTATGGAGATGTCAGTGATGACTCGAACACGTCAAATTTATCTGAAAGTGGTATTATCTCCCGTAGTCGGAAAGGACGTTTAAGACAAATGTCTCAGAGATCCAGACACAACTTAGTAGGGGATTAAACAAAAAAAAAAACAAAAACTGGAAATTTTTTTAATTTTATTTATATAAACATATATTTTTTTTTTATCAAGTTTATTTTTTTTTTCAAACATAGCTTGAAAGTTTTTTTTTTTTTCAAGAAGGAAATAAATTTTTTCTTTCTATTTTTCTTTTCATTTCCCCCCATTTATTTATTTTATTTTATTTCTTTTTTTTTTTTTTCAACTTTCCCTTCCTTTGTCCTAAATACGGGCTGACAAAAATAAAAAAAACACACAAAAAAAAGAAACAAAAACAAACTAACTATAATTTGTTAAAAAAAAAAACCTCAACAGAAGCTTCTGAAATCCAAGTGTAATAAATGTCTGCACCATTGTCTTACTAAATCTGCCATCCTTTGAACAAATATGTCTCCATTATTATGTTACCTTTTGTCATTTGTAATATAGTGCAGCTGAGATAGAACACCAACACCTACATATACATAGATACACTATTACATCACACACACACACACGTATAGACACATAGATGTATCATCTTCCACCACACTGTACCATAGACATTGCAGAAACACAGCATATTACATACATTACATATTGTACTTTCTCTCTCTCTCTTTATATATATATATATATATATATATACATATAATGTTATATACATACATATATATATATATATATACACACACCTCACTGTATATTCTTCATACCACTTTATCCCATTCCACTTCATATTCTGTTTCTTCCATTTCCTAACCTCTTCCTTCTTTCCTTCCACTTGTTAAACTTTCACACTATATCGTATAGAGACACTCCACACTACCTATAGACATACACACAGACACCTAATTACACAACCTACAAACTATACTATGCATTATCTCACTCATGCACACAACACACAACACAACATACACCTCACAACACAATGCAACATGTACAACACAGACATATTTGAGTTCTGAATTTCAATCCAGAAAGACAGCAAAATGGTAAATTGATGGTCTTGTCTGGGCTTTGTGGTTCTTTTGTAGTGTGATTGTTATTTTCTATGAAATGATTCTAATTCTATATAAATGTTGATTCCATCATTGCTCTCTTCTCTACAATCATTCCGTTTTAGAGAGATTTCAATGGAAGAAATCACTTTCTCTCTCTCTCTCTCTCTGAAGGGTGATGAATTGGTGGAGCACTGGACAAAATACTTTGCCGTGTTTCAGTTTCATTTCTATACACTGTTGGTTCAAGTTGGGGGTCATTTAGCCTTTCAGTGGACTGGACTATGTACAAAAGTTGGTCTTGTGCCTAGTCAAAAGGGAACTAAATGTTTTAAGGAGTCTTAATTTCATGCCATGAACAAACTAATGCATAATTGATAACAATAAAATAGCTCTGGATCATATGTAAGGTGCATAACATACAAAATCTTTCTATGCATTAAAATTGTATTAATTCCCAAAATTTGTATGCTTGGAGCTAAATATTTTCAGGGGTCTTTTCATCTCATGCCATGGACAAACTTAAATACAATAAGTAATAATAATAATAATAATGGTAATAATAAAATAGCAATGAATTCTCTATAAAAATCTATGCATTGTTTAAAATTGTTTAAAACATCCAAGATTTGTATATCCATTTCTAAATGTTTTTTATCTTTTTGAAAATAATGTAAGGGTATTTATTTATTTATTTTTGGTGTTGTTACACAGCAAGAGCCTTCAGTTCTTTCTAATGGCTACTAACTAATTTGTTTTTCATTTAATTTTAGTTAATTGTTATAAATCAAGGTCGGTGGCAGAATTGATGGCATTGCCAAACTAAAATCCTTAGTTGCAGAATTCTTCCAGCTTTTTACATTCTGAGTCTAAATCCTGCCACAATCAACTTAGCCTTTCATACTTTTGGTGGGGGTTGATAAAATAAGTACCAGTCACGTACTGGGGTTGACGTAATGAACTTGCTCCTCTTCAAACTTCTCAGCCGATTTGAGTAAGCTGGTAGAGTCGTTAAAATGTCGAAAGTACTCTTTACCTTCTGAGTTCATATCCCACTAAGGTCAGTTTCACCATTCATTCCTCCAGGGTTGGTAAAATAAAGTACCCTTCATGTACTGGGTTGGGAGTTGATGTTATTGAAAACCCCCTTCTCTTCAAAATTCCTGGCCTCAGAAACAACTTATGTAAATTAAAAAAAAAAAAAAAGAAAAATATGGGTTTGTTTAATATGGAAATCCAATTTTCAAATCTTGAAAAACATCAGTGATAGGAACTCTGTAGGTTTTGAGAGAAATTGTTTTAGCTACAAAGTGTTACAAGATGATTTTTTTTTTCAGCCTAGCTTTCATTTTTGTTTTATACTTACCAACTTCATTTAATTTAGATAATAATGTTTTTCCCTCTTAGCATCTGTCTTGCATCTTAAAGGAATTCACATGCTAACCATTCCCTACCATTATATTCACGTTTCATTATAGTCATCTTGTAGCTAAAATATTTCTCTCCTTTTTTTTCTCTCAAAAGTTAATAAAATACCTCACATTTGTTGTACATGCCATATACTGTAGTTTTCCCGGTACATTTCATTATTACAGTTTTGGTTTTAAAGTATTGACAACTGGTTTAATTAATTGATTGACTAACAAACTTTCCCGGTCTCAAATTATGTTAAGTTTTGTGCTGTTGAGAACTGCTCTGACCTGTGGCATGACTAATGGTTAGAACTAACTCTTGAGTGGTTCACAAGTTCCAGCCTGCTGTATGTGGTGTACTACAGTCTGGTTGTGGACATAACTGTATTTCGTATTGTAGTTAGAAGTGTGTTGGGGAGACAGCGTAATTGAGTATGTTTGCTTGTTTTTTTGCCCTGTTTAATATCAGGGAAGTTCTTACACAGGCTGCAACTGAGGCATCACAAGGTGGACTGTGCTATTGTCTGACAAGGTGCCTTTACTGGTAACTTTGAATTTGTGCACATTTGATAAACACTCTCAGCCGAAACTTTCTACCATGTTTTCTCTTTTAACATGGATCAGAGAATGAGACAGAGAAAAAGCAAGTGAGTGTAATGTTTTTTTTTTTTTTTTTAGAGTGCTACTGATGTTTGATTGGGGATGTAATTACAGGGAACTAAAGGGGTTGAAGTCAGACTTTTGTTGTGGGCCACAGCCCCTTAGTGCATTCTCTTTATCTGAACAGTCTTGTTAAAAATGCTGCTGCTACTATTACTGCAAAATAATGGTTTTTCAATGTTTTTCCTTAAAGAATTCTCTCTCAGATTAACAGAAGTGCCATGCAACTAGTGCGTGTGTCAGTCCGTGTGTCTATTGACCCAGGTAAGAAATTATGTTCACAAGACATTGTTCTCTCTTTCTCATCATTACTATCAAACATTGCTTCAGCCATTTTCCGTTCCTTCCCCCACCATTTTTTTTTTTTTAAGAAATGGAACTATTTTAGGCTACAGTGTATAACATACGTTGACAGACCATTCCATGTATGTTTACACACAGACATGTACACTCAAAATATCCCTATAAAGAAGCTTATCCACTTCCAATAAAAAGAAAACTTTTTTTTTTATTTACTCAGTTGTAAATGTTTCTTACAGATTTCAACAGTAACATACGTACATAGTGCTCATAAATTATCTTCACAATGTAAAGCATGGCAGTGTGGAAGTTGTAAATATAATTTATGGACACCATGTGTGTGTTTCTATTATATATATATATATATATATATATATATATATAAATAATGTGTGTGTGTGTGTATACATAATTTTCTATTGCTTAAATTATTTCAGAATCTTGATGGTAAAGCGGAAGAAAATTATATTTCAGGCAGGGACAAGAACTGTGCTAAAAAAAATATATTTCCTCATTTAGATTTAATTAAAAGAATTAGGGCTGTTTTGCATTTCACCAGTTTCTACACTTAATTCACACTATCACTGCCACAACAACTCTCATTGCTGCCTCTGCAGTCATTAACGTCTGTTTATCAATTCTTAGTTTGTATAACTTTTAATATTCTAAAAGACCATGTAAATTGCATGTGGCTTTTGTTTAAAAAAAACAAAATGTTGGTAATTTTTGTAAATTTAGTAGCTGTAGATAAATTAGTGGAATACTTGGATTAAAAGAACATTTCGTTAGAGAAGGAAACATACCTCATTACTATTTATTAAATGTATAAACAATACCCTTCTATCTAAAGTATCTGACCTTGTGCTACAATTACAGAACAATTGCGAATGAAGCCTTAATATTTACTTAATGCTATGATTGCTCTGTATTTAAACATAGGCTGTTGAGATTAGTCTAATGGGCATCACTGCGTGCGTGCGTGTGTGTATATAAGACTTGGGAGTCATCCTCATTATAATTGATGGAAGTCGGTTTTCTGGGTTAATATTTTTGTAGCATATTGGAGAGGATTTCTTTTAAGGATCAATGCAATATCCCTAAAAGAAATCTTCTCCAATATGCTACAAAAATGTTAATCCAGAAAACTGACTTCGACACACACATGAGGGGGGTGCTGAAAAGTTCCTGGCTTTGGGTAAAAGAAAATATGGGAGGATCAGAACTTGGAAGGTGGGGCCTCCAACAAGGCCTTTTGCTAGGAACTTTTCAGCACCTCTTGTATGTATACTTTTCCCTTGTATTCCATTATTTCGAAGTTAGGACCCCCTCCTTTTCCGATATACTGAAATACAAAGTACAAGCCATAGTCTTGTATTTTATTTTTCTTATAGCCTGAATTGTTTTGTCTTTAAACATCCCCCATATAAACCTCTTTTCTGCTTTGTCAGTCAGGCTTCCATTTCAGGTTGGACATGTAAACCTGATTTTTTTTCTTATGTTCTCACTGAAAAATACAATTAAAGAAAATGTGTATATTTCAATGTGAGACAGTGTGGTGCAAGAGCACTGTACACAATTATTATTATAATAATTATTATTATTATTATTATTATTTAAAGGTTTAATAAGGTGTCATGTTGAATATGTTTTATATAATAAAGACATTTTCAAACCTTGATATCAACAAAATCTAAGTTAATATTTCTGTTACCAGAAATGTAAGATTTGACATGAAGTGGCTAGATAAGTTGTTGGGGCTTTGTGCCCCCCAAAACTTCAAATCTCATTAATTAGGTCTTCTAGCATTTCAGATTATTCTGTCAAATGTAATGCTTATTTGTTTTGAACTAATCCTGCATTATTTCATAACTTCAAGATTTTTAGAAATGGACTGTGTGGGTATGAGAGGTATATAGAATATGAGAGGTATATAGAATATATGGATTAGATGTGGCCAGTTTATGAAAAAAAAAATGACTTCCTGTCATCAAGACCCTTATTTGATGTATTGGGGATTCTGATAGGATGAATCCCACAAAAGTATTTCACTTGAATGTTTCCTCTCTCACAATGTGGCCAAAGTGCTTTGAATTAATGAGGTCCTCTCCCCTACCAGTTTCCCTAAGCCAGTAACTAGATGTTGTGTTTTATGCCATGGCCTCTACAGATCAGACTACTGTATGTCACTGGCCAAAATAAGCACCCTCCCTCCCTCCCATTTCTGAACTTAAACATGCTTTCACTGTGACTATTTACATAATACATATGTTGACTGGCTTTAAAAAGAAATGTAAAAAAAAGCAAAAAAATTAAATAAAAAAATTAAAGACTTTTTTTTTAAAGTTTGAGATTAATTTATTTATCTAATTTGCAAAATTGACTTTTTACATCGTATGGTAATATTTTTGAAAAACAAATCTGATTCATAAAATAATATTTTTTCTTTGTCTGTCCATTACTCAATGCAAGCCAAAAAAAAAAGAAAAGTTCCATACCATTTTTTTTATCACACATGGCAATGATTTTGATCTAATTGCTGGCCACCAATTTCTTTAGTTTATTATACAGCAGCCTGGACATTTTAACCAGTTTTTTTTTTTTAATCAAATTATTGTAGGGCTAGCTTGGATTTTTTTTATCGTTTCCTCTGCCATGACTACGGCTGACTACAGGAAAAAGACATGTGCTTCACAGCTGGACATTAGACTGGGGGCCCCTGGAGTGGAGCAGGGTGGAGATTGCTGCTATTTCTAGCAGAATCACTTTATTATTTGATAGAAAAAAAAAATTGCTTTTACTTGAGGGGGTAGAAAATATTATTATCAAGTCTATAATAAAGTTTGTTGTTTATATGCATTCAGTGTTTAAAGTATTTTCAAGGGGGGTTTAGGGATAAGACAATATCCTCGTTGAACAGTGGAGTGAATTTTTTGAAAATAAAATAAAAAAAAAAACTCAATGTTTTTCACAGTTAAAAGCAAAGAGGAATTAATTATATAAAAAACAGTTTGGCAATTTAAACACTAAATTGTTTCTCTTAGTATTTGTTTAGAAGCATGACTGTATCTGCTTTCTCAAATTATGGACAGTAAAAATAAAAATAACAGTGGTAATTTGTAAATGAAATTTAGTAAACTGAATGTATGAGAAAGATGTGAATAGAAAATTAGAAATTTTCTTCTATTTTTTTTTTCTCCTTTTTTAAAAAAATTTTTTTTTTTTTTGAAAAGCTATAAACAACTATAGTAAGATAAAAACTGAACAATATGTCATCGAATATCAACATACAAGGTGACCGTATTCATTATGAATGAGTGAAAGTGAATTCTCATCGACACTGGCTGTTATTAGCTTCAATGTGACGATGGCTTTAGTGGCATGGATGCAGTGGGTGAGGTATGGTTGTGTACAATATGAGAAATGTAGAAAAAAAAAAAAAAAAGAGTCCCTCTTTGTCAAGGGAGCTTCAGTTTGTTGGATGAGAACGTTTTGTTGATGGATGAATGTTATACATGGCTGAACAATAAGCACATGGGTGGATGCCACCAGAAATGGTCTAAAGTGTTCCAACAACAATGGCAGTGAAAAATTGAATGCTAACGTTGTTGGCAATGGCTATATTCAATATTAGTTTGAATAAGTAGGCAATAAAGAAAAAAAAAAACTAGCAACAACAAATGGAAAATATAATAACTGCTGCTTACATCGATTTAAAAAAAAAACAAACAATTTTTGATTAAATTGGAACTGGGAACTGCTTTGAGAATCTGTTTTTCACTCTCGAAAGATGGTTATTAATGGTGATGATGGATGGGCCAAATGAAAATAGAAACCTTGATAATAAATAGAAGCTGGGGAAAAATAATCCAAATTTTTGAGACTGTCAGATGGTTGCAATATAAATATATGGCTTGTATTTATATATAAATAGATTTTAGTTTCGTTAAACAAGCTGTGCATTTGATGGGTATCAAAGATACAGAGATAAGACAGGAATATACAGATTAGCAACTTATACATGACAACCACCACCAACACTTATCCGGGGTGCAAGGCCTAACATGCTACATCTTTACTTCTTGAAATAGAGCCGACTCTCTTAACAAGCATATAAACTTACAAAAGAAACAAAAATGAAAAAAAAAAAAAAAAAAAGCATGTGCTTACATTAAAATACACACACACACATGCTGGGAAATGTTTAATTAGTTCAAAATTGGAGTATTCTTAAAACATTTCTTTAGTAGGTCTGATCTTTAATTTCTGAGTATTTTTGTGTTATTTTACATCAGTTTTTTTTTCACTGTAGCAGTCTCTCTCTCTCTCTCTATATATATATATACACATACACATATTTCAGTGATATTTACCATCACTGCTGCAAGCAGGAGTAGTTCGATGGGATTAGACCTCCAGACTTTTAAGTGTGTTAAAACTATGCTGAACCTGGCCCCCTTGACTGACGAGACATTCCTGTTCTAATTCTACTCTTATTTGTTTTCTCTCTTTGTTTTGATTAATCACACACAATGTGTGGTATTTTGTTTCCCCACTTCCGCAATCCATTGTCCTAATAATGGTATCTAATCTAGGCACAGGGCCAGTAGTTCCAGAAGGTTGACCCTAACACTAGAATAATTTGTCAGTCTGAGGAATGAAAGGTGAAGTTGACCTTGGCATGATTTGGACTCAGAATTTAAAGAAGTTGAAAATTATGTGCTAATCACCTAGATAATAATAGTCCTTTCTACTATAGGCACAAGGCCTGAAATTTGCAGGAAGGGAGTAAATTGACCCCAAATGGATGAATGGCATAGTCAACCTTGGCGGAATTTGAACTCAGAATGTAAAGACAGGTGAAATACTGCTAAGCATTTTGCTTAGCATGCTTAATTATTCCGCCAGCTTGCTGCCTTAACTTTGATAATAGTCCTTTCTACTGAAGGCATGAGGCCTGAAATTTATGGGGAGGGGACTAGTTGATTACATTGATCCCAGTGTTTCACTGGTACTTAAGGAAGAAAGGCATAGTCAATTTTGGCAGACTTTGAACTCAAAAGTATAAGGAAAGCTGAAACACCACTAAGCATTTTGACCGGTGTGCTAAAGATTCTACCAGCTCACCTTGATAATAAAAAAAAAACTTTCTAATTTAAACAGTTTTGATGGGAGCAAATTAGTTGACAGCATAAAACCCAGTACAAAATTGATGTATTCTGTCGATTTTTGAAAGGATAAGTTAAACTCAGAACATAAAGAGGCAAACAAAAGTATTATTCGAATGCTCTAACAACCCCAAAAAGGTAAACGGCTAAGAGCTTACCCCTAGCAAAATTTGAACATGGAATCTAATGAGCTGAAAGAAATGCAGACTACTTTTTTTTTTTTTTTTTTGCTCAAATGTTTCTGACAGCCCACCATCAACAGCAATTATGATTTTCTTTATTGGAGCAATGTCAGAAGATTAAAAGCGAAGTGAAGAAGTCAGCTGAAGTGATACCTAAATATATTACTGCTATTTGCTTTACAAACTAGCTGGCCCAATGCCGTCAGAAGCGATGGCTAATTGTAGTATTTTATATATGAATAAGGTACATAATAATCACACATACAAACATTCACATACTTCCCTTGTACACGCACACACATATACTCACACAGAGTTGAAACACTGTTTGATTTTTCTTTCTAGCATTGAATGTTCATCATCCCACTTTCCCTGTACATGCACACACATTCACTTGACTCCCTTTTACATAGACATACAGTTGAAATGCTGCTCTTTCTTTTTCACTGTAGAACTCCTATCATCCCACTACCAAGTTTGCTATCACCCCTTCTTTTCTCATTCACATGGTGTGACGGAGAAAACCACAAGAGTATTATTATAGAAGATGAGACTCTGGCAGGAACTCACTATATAAAGCCAAGTATTTCTACTGTTTACAAATGTTAAACCCTTTTTCCTGAGCATATTTCTAGTGAAGTATACTCCTTGAATGCTTGAATTTACTTTGAAATATAATCAAAAAGTGGAAGGATTTATTAAAATTAATTTTTTCACCCATAATTAATCTGGTTTAACAGAAAGGGACTTAGAACTTATTAACATAATTAATTCATTGAGTTCTCTATTGGACAGTTAACACAAGGGAGATAATTATGTTTGGCAGGATTAGAAGTTTGAATAAAATACATAGAATGTTATTAGAGGCATAACACGATAATCTTTATATAGTTACAAGACAAAACATTTCGATGAGGAGAGCAGATTCCAACTAGTCTACGCTGAATAAATTTACTGGTACTAATATTATCATAAACATTAAAAAAAATTAAAAACAAAATCAACTCTGGCAGGATTCAAACTGGCAATATAAAGGGAGGTAACTAAGTACTACGTAACATTCGACTGAATATTCTACATCAGAGTGACTTCCCATTGTTATTATCCCACCTCTTCCAGATTCAGTCTTAGTTACTACAAAATTTTAATCCGAAAGTCATAGTTTTGAAGCGATACTCTAATCTACGATTCTGCCTGCTCGCCACCAAATATCATTTCCTGCATAAATTTAGCCAATTGCTAGAACTTTCAATGGTTAGAGGCGATCAGCTCTATTGATTGGGGAGAGGTGTTTGGAACAGTTGACTACATCGACGTTATTTTCTCTTTGTCTACCATCGTTAGTGAATAGGTGAGCGAGTGTGTATATCAGTTACAATCGGTGCATCCTGGCCGATGTCTTGGGTTTCCTACTATCACAACAGATCTTTTAATAATGCCACGATGAATTTGCTAGAAAGCAAGAAATCCTACAAACACAATAGCGTGGTTAGTCAAGAAAAAATGACAGAAGCACAAAGTATGTGTGTTGGTGATTTTCCATTACTTCAAGTTTTTGGATAAGTGGAAATCATTACAAAGAAATGTTTCCGTTGCTTATACATACATACATAAATCTATCTTTTAGCTTTTACTCGTTTCATTCATTGCACTGTGGCTAAGCTGGGGCACTATCTTGAAGGTTTAAGTTGGACAAAACGACCCTAGTACTTCTTTTTTTAAAGCCTGTTGCTTATTCTATCGATATCTTTCGCTGATATTGGTTATCAAGCAGCAGTGGGACACACACACATGACAGATTTCTTTCAGTTTTCGTCTACCATATCCACTCAAGAAGGCTGTGGTCGACCTAGGGCTATGATAATAGACCCTTAGCTAAGGTGCTGTGCAGTGGGACAGAACCTGAAACCATGTAGTTGGGAAGCAAACTTCTTACGACACACTCATGCCTGCACCTCCATATGTGCATATATATATATATATATACATGCACATATGGAGGTGCATATATATATATTTCAATGTGGCTAACACAGTCCTCAAGCTTGCTCAGTGTTTGGACTTAATAAAAAAAATCCCTCAGGGGTTGGAACCTCTTTTCCTACATAACAACATCAGTTATTGTGGGTCAATGAGTGGAAAATCTTATTACAATGGATTTCGTGGATAACAGAAGAACAAAAATCCTGCTAAGAGCTATTGTATAAAAGTGGTGGTGGTGGTGATGTCGGTGTTTGAAAGACAAATGTCTTTGGTTGGCATGATAGGGCTCTACACAGCAGAATTAAAATAAATTAACCAAGAGTTTGCTGTTTGCGAATAATAAATCATCCAACACTTTGTAGTTTTAAAATAAACAATACAACAATTTCAGGATAATTCTGAATCAACTAGAATTTTGACATATACTATATTGCTTTAACAGAATAACAGAATATGAAGACAAACTAAAACCATTGCTCTTTCTCATATGTATGTATATATATATATATATATAATACATACATACACATACATGCATTACTGAACAAAATGTTAGCTTGTAATCTCATTCATTCATATGCACTTACAAGCACATTAGAATGGATAATTCCTTGTGCTAACAGGACATCGAAGAAAAAGCTGTGAAAATATTTGCTTTACAAATATTTTGATAATGGCATAATGACTGTCCAGTCAACTTATATCATGAAAGACTATTAATATTATTAATATTATTATCATCATTATTACATTAAAAAAATTTGATTATTTAGGTGGGGGAATTTGGGCTTATGTGTTGGTGATCAAAAACAAAATTCTTTTTGATGGTTTTAAATCGAATTTTGAGATTTGTATAATACATTTAGTTTCTGCTTAGATTTGTGGGCTTTCATCCATGGCTCTGACTAGTCTTATGATGATGATGATGAATGAAATTAACGAAGATAATGTTGTATCAGGGAGAGTGAAAAAGCAGTATACAAAGCTGTCCATGGCACTTGTAGCATAATGTCTTAGTTTCTTTTTTAAAGAAAAAAAAAAGCAGGGTAATATAACATTCTCTTGTATATGTGCATATATATATATATATATATATATACATATACACACACATACATATATATATAAATACACAAACACACACACACATATATATACATACAGTCCATTTGTTATCAAAATATACATTTATCAGAAAATACACAAAATGAAAGCCAGAAATCTATATCCAAGCTGAAGCTGCATATATATATATATATATATATATATATACATATATATTGTTTTTTTTTTGTAAAAAAAACAACTCAGAAAATTAAGAATGCTAGAAGGCAGAAGTGCAACATTAAATTGTCTTGCAAAGACAACTGGCAGACGTTACAAAAATCTAGTTGCACCAATAGTTCATAGTACATATAATATTGCTATTGTCATTAATTCCGGCAGACGATTACATCAAGCTTGTTATCATCAAAGTTTCACACAGACTCGGTAGCTTTTCTATTCTTTTCTTTTAATTTTGTTTTCTTTTCCATATTTCTTAATAACAAAAGCTATCTAAAAAATATTGATCTGACACAAAAGCTACACACACACACACAAAATGAGAGTGATGTTTTTCTCCATAAGCCGCAAAAAAAAAAAAAAAACGCAGCAGATTATGAAAAGATGAAGCAATTTTGATTCTAGAAATCATTGTTCAAAACGAATGATAACTGATAGGTCACCAGAATATATCGATTGATTTTTTTTATATGTTAAAAAAACCATGAAAAAAGAACCAATAAACCCCCAAATAACACCATTCTTCTCCCCAATGGAAAGACAATATTATACAATAGACTGTGATTTGTACAATCTAGGGAATTCTCTTCATAAACGTTTTATTATTATTAATATTATTATTATTATTATTTACATTTTGTCAGGAGGTTCAAATAAAAAATTTCTTGTACGAAGTTATTTTTCATACAATATTCAATCAACCAAGGTTTAGAGGGCATTTTTTCACTTTGTTGATAATATTGTGCACTACATATTATTTTAGTGGAGTTGGGGGAGGGGTCATTGTTTTGGGTTCTCCTCTCTTTGGATTGCTTTACAATGTTATATATATCCTCCCTTCCAAACATATCAAAGTATGTATGTATATATATATAAACATACACATATATGTATATACACATACACATATCTACCTATCTATCTATATATACATGTATACACATACATATATGTATACATATGTACAAATATATATATATACATATACGTATATATATATATATACATGCACATATGTGTGCGTATATATGTGTATATATATATATACATGCACATATGTGTGCGTATATATGTATATATATATGTATATACATATACACATGCATGAATATACATTTATATATATATGCATACATACACACATGCATGAATATACATTTATATATATATGCATACATACATATATATATATATATATATATAATATATATATATATATATATATACATATATATATATATATCCATGTATATTTGTGTGTGTGGACAGACATATAAACATGGTTGTGTGGTTAAGAAGTTTGCTTCACAGCCATTGGGCTCCTGGTTCAATCCCACTGTGCCAGCACCTTGGACAAGTGTTACAAGTAAAATTACAAAAAAACAGAAACTATACAGAAGCCTGTCATAAATACACATACAAGTCTGAGTCCATGTCTGTGTGTTGGTGTTACATCCTTTCATGTCCCACAACTTGGTGGTTTCACAAAGAGAGATTAATAAAAAGGAAGTACAATAAGCAATGGACTGAAATAAGTATCAGATCAGATATCATAAGCTGAAATACCTGAAGGTGGTACCCCAGCAGGGCTGCAGTCCAATGACTGAAACCAGTATTAGAATGTGAATGTGTGTGTGTGTGTGTGTGCATGAATATATATATATATATATATATATACATGTGTATGTATGTGGATATTAAATGATAATAAAAATAATCATATATATATATATATATATAATGATTATTATTTAATGTCCACATCCATACATACACATGTGTATTATATATATATATATATATATATATATAATATATCATCTTCATCATCATTTAATTTCTATATATATATGTATATATGTGTATGTATATATAATATATATACACACACGTACACTGAACTGCAAAAAAAAAAAACATGATACTTTCAAATGTCATTTTCATATGGTAAATTCTGAAAATTTATTTTGGAGATGCAAGTGTAAAATACTCCAAGACATGCTGGTTTATGGCTGAGACCCAAATTTCCCTGAAATGAGACGCCAAAACACAGCTGTGTTGAATGCCGTGGGTGGCGGTTACAAACAATTGTCATGAAAACTGAAATGCAGATGCATCTCATGGAAGTTATGGGTATAAAAGCCAACTTGAACTGCATTCCTGGCATTCATAATTTGGACGCATCAGGTATGATACAATTGTCAGCAGCACAGAGAGAACAAGCTATTGGCCAACTGCAAGCAGGGTAGTGTGCCTTGGTTGTTGTGAAAGCTTACCATGTCCATGTCAGCACCATCTATTGCCTGCAACAGCGATACAACAGCACAAACTGCACTGCAGACCATGCCCGCATAGGGCGCCCCTGGGTGACTACGCCCAAGCAGGACCACTTCATCCACCTGCAACACGTCTGTGATTGCTTCAGACCAGCCAGCATAACAGCTCGCAAGACCATTGGCACTGGGCAGTGCCCCATCAGCAATGACATGGTACGACGTTGATGGGCTGCCAACAACCTGTGTTGCTGTTGTCCTGCTCGAGGGCCTGTCCTTACTACCGGCCACTGTCAGGCACGACTACAGTGGGCTACACAGCACCAACATTGGCAGCATCAACAATGGAGTTTGAGAGTCTTCTCTGATGAGAGCGAGTACTGTATTTCCACCTTGGAGAGCAGAGTGACAATGTGGCATAGGAGGGGTGAATGCTACAGAGACGCATGTGTCATGGAGAGAGATGCTTGGGGTGGCCAAAGCATCATGGTTTGGGTGCTATAGGCCTGAATCAGAATTGGGCCTCATGTGGTTCAAAATGTTGGTGCAGGCAGAGGGAATTGCATCACAGCACAATGCTGTGTTGACCAGATCGTAAGACCTCGCATTGTACCCTTCTTTGCTTGTCACCATAGCCACATGTTCCAGCAGGACAATGCTCCTTCCCACACGGCCAAGGTCACCATGGACTTCCTGCATCTGCACAATATCAGAACCATAACATGGCCAGCTCTCAGCCTGGATATGAATCCAACTGAACACCTGTGGGATGAAATCCAGAGACGGCTTTCCTCAGGGTGTGAGTACAGATGCCAATGGCTTTTGTGAACTGCCTCATGCACTCCATATACCAACGGTGTATGGCTGTTTTGAACACCCAGGGAGGGCATACACGGTATTGAACATGTCATGCCCTACAATCTCGATGTGCTGGATCTGCCCTCTACCAGAATACATGACAACGACCCAGAATGTGGTCAAAGTGCATCCAAGAAATTGACTTTATCAGATTTATGAATTAAAATGTATTTCACAGTTACACACATCTTGTGTTTCTTATGCGATTCAGTGTGTGTGTGTGTGTGTATATATATATATGTATAGTGAGAATTTCCCAAAACACAAAAGATGAAGATGGGTGTACAAACAACAAACAAATGCATTGGTTTAATGCTTGGGAAGTGAGAAAGTCTTTTATGTTTTGAGCCTATGCTCTTCGACAGAAAGGAACACAGAAATAAACAGGGAGGGAAAATAGAAAAAGGTTTAGTGGCTACACACACACATATACATGCATCTATACACACACAAACACATGTATGAATGTTATTATAGTATGGTGAAAAGCTATCTCACCAAACTTAATGAATGTGATTGTAAAAGTGCTGTGTATGTGTGTGTGTATGTGTGCTAGTAATGACATGGGTTCGATCTTAGTTTATGATCTTTAACCTTTTTATGATTATAATTTCCTTGAGACCATTAACCTTGTCTTTAGAAATGCTATTGTTTCTAAAAAATATTTACATTTCTCATTAATCTGACATTGTTCTTTCATAGCATACCAAAATACCAAAAAGATTTCCATTTCAAAAAATTAGGATCTCTGGATTAAAATTATTATCTCATTAACGTGAAGGAGTGTGACCTGATGGATACAGTGCTGAACTCACAACTCATGATTTCAATTCCCAGACCAGGTAGCACATTGTGTTCTTCAGTAAAGACACTTCATTACAGCTGAGAAATTTAATCTTGCAACACATTTGTATCATCTCATTCAGGAGGAAGTGTTGTACTCTTGATTGCTTATACCCACATGGAAACTGGGTGAAGCTTTGCTCTGAAATCACATTATTATCAGCTCATCTCAGACACTTAAGACTCTAGTGTTAATCTTTAGACATGGACCCTATTCCAGTTCCAAATGTCTAATAGACAAGCTTGGAATTATATTCAACTTCAGAAGGTTTTCCACTCAGGAGAAACCAATTTTCAAAAAAAAAAAAAAATGATGTTGTTGCTATTATTATTATTATTATCATTATTATTATTATGTTATATTAATAAATATTTAAAGATATATATAATAGGATAAAAATATAACTTAAAACAAAATATTATAAAAGAAATGCTTAGATTTACTGAAAGGAAATTTGGAATTGCAGTAAATAAATTCTTGATTAAACTAAAGCTCAGCTGTTATTAAATATATTAATAAAGTAGAAATTAAACAATTTTGTTTTTAAAATCAAACTTTTTCTAAAATATGAAAATTAAATTTAATTTCTTAAATTTGAATTCTGAAACATTTTTAGCTTTACAAATAAATCAATAATTTCAATTTAATTGATAATCAATTTTAATATAATATAAATTTTAATAATTCCACTATAAATTATATATATGGCATGCGATAAGCATCATGCACGTGTGGGTCGTTGCCAGTGCCACCTGACATGTAAAAAGCACCATCCGAACATGGTTGATGCCAGCCTCCCTGCTTCAAGTGGCTCCTGTGTCAGTAGCACATAAAAAGCACCACCTGAATGTGGCTGATGCCAGTGCCGCCCGACTGGCTCCTGTGCCGGTGGCACATAAAAAGCACCCACTACACTCTTGGAGTGGTTGGCATTAGGAAGGGCATCCAGCTGTAGAAACACTGCCAGGTCAGATTGGAGCCTGGTGCAGCCTCCTGGCTTGCTAGTTCCCAATCAAACTGTCCAACCCATGCCAGCATGGAAAACGGATGTTAAACGAAGGTGATGATGATGAAGGTGTGTGTGTGTGCGCGTGTGTATGTGTATGTGTGTATACATATACACACATACATGTGTAGGTTCTTGAAGGCACTGATGATAGAAAGTAAAAACTGCGAATTTCACATAATGTTGGTTGTTTGTTTGTGGGGCAGGGAATATTTAGATTGAAATATTTTCTGTTTTATAGGATAACAGCAACAGCAACACTAACAGACAGGAGAAGGTTATTAGGAGTTACACGACGGACAAAACAAACACACAAACAAAACACATTGAACCCTTTAGAATTCAAAACCAGCCACATCCGGCCCCAAATATTCTACCTGTCTTGCCTACCTTACAATGTCATTCTAAAAAAACAATAAACAATAAAATCATTGAAATGATGAAGCTATGAGACAAGGCATGATTCATTCAAAACAGTGTGAATAAACAAGCATCACATTTTGACAGAATTTTGACAGACATACAAACAGGAGCAACACAAGAGAGTAGTAGTAGGAGACTACCACCACCACCACTATTATTATTATTATTATTATTAATATCATTATTATTAGCCATTACTATGTGGAAGCTAATGAGGGAGCCTCTGCGTGGTCACTCAATTTGTTAAAAATAGCTGCTAAATCATGGCCCATCACGCTTTATATGTTAAACTGTCATATTCTTTCTATTAGAGGCATGAAGCATGAAGTGTTTTGGTGGGGGCTAGGCAATTACATTGACCCCAGAGTTCAGCTGGTACCTACTTCATTGATCCTGGATGAAAGGCAAAGTCAACCACAGCAGGATTTGAACTCAGAATGTAAAGCCAGAGGAAATGCCTCTTAGCATCCGGCTTTCTAACAATTCTGCTGGCTTGCCTGTCATATCAATCAATAAATATTCAGAATGTGCTACAAGTAACACATTCTGAAGTGAGTTTCTTTAACCAGACTCAACCACACCTGTGAGCAGTTATAAAAATTTATCAAGGGCTGTAATTGCAGTTGTTGAACCAGGAGTCTAAGAGATGAGATGAACATGAGAACTGGCAGCAGTTCCTGTGAAGAAAGATGGAGATTAGGTGAGAGTCAACTCCAGCATTTATCTCAAAACTCAATCTTGTCTTTCCTCATGTCCAGCTGGCTGATAACATGGAATTATTTATGGTCTTATGTTCTATTCCAGAGATAAATTTAGAGTCCAGCTGCTGTATTGGACTTATGTGAGTAAGATTAACAGATAAAAAGTTGGATTAACATAGATTGCAAACAGAATACAGAGAAACAAACTCACGTGTATGTGTGTGTGTGTGTATACATATGTACAAATGTATATGTGACTGTGCGTGTGCATGTATATTTTTATGTATCGTATAAATATAATTTTCATATGTGTATATACATACATTATTTATATATATTTATGTATATCTTTACACACATGATACAAATAGAGACAGTGGAATATATTCCTATTTGCAAGGAGAGAACAAGAGTTCCAGAAACAAGGGGACATGATATTACAAATCATTTTTTAGGGAAAACATACAACAAATGGACATGCTAAGGTGAGGGTGGAGATAGATCCAAGGAAATATATTTACTCTGCTAACAACAAACAATTCTTTGAAAATTCCTTGACAGAAGATCATATATTTTGTTAGATAAAAAGTGATGGTATGGTATGGTGGTGTTGGTATTACAGATAAACATAACTTGATGCTCACGCATAAACAGAGAGAAGGAGAGAGAGAGAGAGAGAAGTGAGGGGGAGAGAAAATGAAATATTAAAACATCTGATGCCAAATAAGTCAGCATCAAATCAGGGATGCCAAACAGGTGGTGTCAAACAGTACAAAAATAGCTGTGCCAAAATGTCTCATACTCAAGATATTCTACATGCCATTGTCAAACAAATAACAGAAGATGCAAAGGAAGCGGGGGGGGGGAGGCAGGAAGTGACTGATAATCAATATGATAACGAGGGGCTGTCGATGTTGTGATGAGCAACATATGCATATTCATGATACAATACAGAAGAGCATTCTTGTAATCAAAACAACCAGTACCTTGTAGTCC
Source organism: Octopus sinensis (assembly GCF_006345805.1). Classification (NCBI taxonomy): domain Eukaryota; kingdom Metazoa; phylum Mollusca; class Cephalopoda; order Octopoda; family Octopodidae; genus Octopus; species Octopus sinensis. The sequence continues at coordinate 7,558,872 of NC_043017.1, read as the reverse complement.
CGGTAGAGGTAACACAAATACAATAAAGATGACACACATTTTGCAATATGGACCAACTTACAGATTCCAG
>NC_043017.1:7511302-7548802 GCF_006345805.1 Octopus sinensis | reverse complement strand
GCAGGTAAAACATTTTGTTGTGTTAAAAACAGCAGATTAATTAACAGATTAATGAATGAAGAAAAATTGATGTGGTCACATGACATCTTCAAGAAATCATTAACCTTCCTGGAATCCTACCCTAATGTCTTAGGTCCTCCTATTCAAAGGGTATGGGGGCTACCAGAGCTTTCCAGTCCTCAACAAATGCCAGCTCCCTAGCCTTATCCCATCGCTTGCTATCACTAATGAGTTCTTCCTTCACTACTGCCAACCATTTCTTCTTTTGACCCCTTTCTTCCCGATACCTTAAGGAGACCACTGGACACATCTGGGTTGAAGTTGGGAGGGATTCATCCTGATCTCATACCCAAGGCACCTCACCCTACTGATTTAGTGAAGGTGCATGGCTTAGTGGTTTGGGTATTTGAGTCATGATTGTAAAGTTGTGAGTTCAATTCCCAGCCACGCATTGTGTCCTTGAGCAAGACACTTTATTTCATGCTGCTCCAGTCCACTCAGCTGGCAAAAATGAGTTGTAACCGTAATTCAAAGGGCTGCCCTTGTCACATTCTGTGTCATGCTGTGGAGTGCTCAGCCACTTGCATGTTAATTTCATGAGCAATCTGTTTGGCTGATCGGATCAACTGGAACTCTTATCGTTGTAACTGGTAGAGTGCTGTAAGGTCATGAGTTCAATTCCTGGTAGTGTGTTGTGTCCCTGAGCAAGACACTTTATTTCATGTTGCTCCAGTTCATTTATCTGGCAAAAAACCTGTATTTCAAAGGGTCAGCATTGTCACACTCTGTGTTGTGCTGAATCTCCCTGAGAACTAAGTTATGGGTATGTGTGTCTGTGGGGTACTCAGTCACTTGCATGTTAATTTTACAAGCAGATTGTTCTGTTGATTGGATCAGCTGGAACCTTCATCGTCCCAAATGATGGAGTGCCAGTACTTTCAGGTTGGTGACAGTCTCTGCATGAAATGTGGTGGGTCTTACACAAGCATCCCTGCTGGAAACTGTTCAATTTCCTCTCTAGTGCCTTAATCAGAGGCCATGACTCACAGCCACAGAGGATGATGCTTGACAACATCTGGGTTTTGCAGCTGGATTTTGTGAATGAGAAGTTTACTTCCTAACCACATGGTTTCAGGTTCAGTCCTACCCTGTTGTAAACATCTGGGACAGATATCTGATTAGAGGGTAACTCCCTTTTTTTTTCAATAATGAATCTTTGTAAGGGATCATAGTGTTGCTTTCATGTGATTAAATCAGTGGTTATCAACCAGGGTCCATATGGCCCTTGTGGGTCTATATAGCCCCTGGGTGTCCATTTTGCCCTTGAGGGTCCATATAAAATTTTGTTAAAATTTATGTGCAATGAATTGGTTACACTTCAACAATATACAAAGTATTTTAATTATTTTTATACAATTCTTAATAATATTTAATTATAAAATATAATAGGAATCTTTTAACACTGAATGGCTGGAGGGGTCCATCTGAATAAAAGGTGTCCATAGGTAGAAAATTGTTGAGAAAAACTTAGACTAAACCATTAAAAGCAAAACAAAAACAACATATTACTCATCCATCCTTTTACAGTATATAATCAATATTCTAACACTGATTAGATTGTCTTTGATTTTATGTTGCTGTTGTTCTTTAGCCCTAGGTCAACCCTCATTGAGCACACATATGATGAAAGGAATTCAAGCTAGGATCATCATATATTTTTCTCAGGTGCAGCATACATAGAATTACAATTACCCAACGTGGTCTTTAGCCTAAACTCATGTATAACATCATAGTTTTTCTCATTTTTTAAGGAAATCAACATAAAATCCAACATAAATACTTACCTTCATCACAAATATATAAAACTTCAACTCAGAATAAATGTTATATGGAAAATTGAAGACCATCAAATACTGGTTTTGGTGACATCATAAAATTTTTTATAAACTTTAGAGAGAACACGAAATAATACTTTTTTGTAACGGTGAATCTTGATTTACATAAGGCTATAAATAATAACATGTGTATACTGGATAGAAAAGGTCAAAGGCTGCCCTTTGACTTTTTCTATCTATAAGGGGTTTTCAGCCCAATATTTACATGTTATTATTTATAGACTAATGTGGATTGAAACCCACTGGTTTTGTTGTTTAACCCTTTTGATACCGACCTGGCTGAAACCACCTCTGGCTCTGTAGTACAAATGCCTTGTTTTCATAAGTTTTGAATTAAAATCTTCCACGAAGGCTAAGTTACAATCTAAGTTCTTAGTAGTAGCTTAATGATTACAAAGTTATTTTACTAAGTTCTTTGATATATTTAAAATTAATTGAAAGAAACACAGAGCATCTCAAAATAAATACAGTAACGAAAGGGTTAAATTCATTCTTTAATATTATACTTTTAACTTTTTGATACAAACCCACGCGAAGTTTTCCTTGGTTCTGTGATAGAAATTTCTTGTCTTAAAATGATTTAAATTAATATCTCATGGAGTGGTTGGCGTTAGGAAGGGCATCCAGCTGTAGAAACACTGCCAATCAGACTGGGCCTGGTGCAGCCGTCTGGCTTCCCAGACCCCAGTTGCACCGTCCAACCCATGCCAGCATGGAAAGCGGACGCTAAACGATAATGATGATGATCTTACATGAAAATTTCATGTTAACCCTTTAGCATTTAAACCGGCCATATCCGGCCAAAAGTATTCTGCCTGTTTTATGTTGAAACTGGCCAGATCTGGTCTCTCACACCAACCCTACAATATTGTTTTAAAAATTAACAGCTACCTCATCAAAATCTCATAGCTACAAGATAATGCATGATTAGTTCAAAACAAAATGGATGAAAAAGCATTAATTTGGGTAGAATAATGTGAACCTTAAAGGATTAATTTGTTTCAAACACAAGCTTAAAAATGACAGATTTATTTTACAAAATTAACGCAAACAAAGCATATTTCAACAGAAATATGGTAAGAAACAGCTTAAAGTGATCTAAATTATAACCTTCCCTTAAAATTCCAAGCCAACTTAAGCGCCAAACATCAGCTTTAATAATTATAAAGTTATTTGACCAAATTCTGTATTATTTTCCGAATTAATTGAAATCTAAATATATGAACAAAAGGGTTAAAGTGATCTAAATTAAGACCTGGCATCAAAATTCTAGGATAATTTAGGTTCCAAATACCAGATTAATAATGATAATTATTTTAGTAAATTCTTCATAATTTACAAAATTATTTGAAACAAAGGCAGTGTATTTCAGTAGAAATATAATTGCAAAAAGGTTAATGATTCATTTACAAGTCAATTATCAAAATATGTTAATTGTAAATCCCATCATTAACTCTAAGTAAATGAACCCTTTATTGACGAAATGGAAAAAACCAGTGAGCTATTATTATCAAGCATTATCACTGCACAACTATAATAAGGTGGTGAACTGGTAGAATCATTATTGCACCAAACAAAATGGTTAGTCCACATTACTCTGCAAGGTGCATAGAACCGGTTTCCTGGTTTCTCTGGTGAATATATTCCTTCTTGGATGGGACACCGGTCTGTCACACGATTACTCATTTTTGCCAGCTGAGTGGACTTGAGCCACATGAAATGAAGTGTTTTGCTCATGAATACAACACGTTGCCTGATCCAGGAGTCGAAACTACAATCTTACGATCATGAGTCCAGCACCCTAACCACTAAGCCATGTGCCTCAACACTGGGCAAAATGCTTAAAGGCATTTCAGCTGGCTCTTTGTGTTCCAAGTTCAAATTCCACTGAAGTTGAATTTGGATCTCATCCTTTTGAGGTCAATAAAATAAGTACCTATATCTTTATTACCCACAAGGGGCTACACACAGAGGAGACAAACTAGGACAGACAAAGGGATTAAGTCGATTACATCGACCCCAGTGCGTAACTGGTACTTAATTTATCGACCCCAAAAGGATGAAAGGCAAAGTCGGCCTCAGCGGAATTTGAACTCAGAACGTAACGGCAGATGAAATACGGCTACGCATTTCGTCCGGCGTGCTAACATTTCTGCCAGCTCGCCGCCTTAAAATAAGTACCAGTTGACCAACAGGGTCAATGTAATCTCCTTCTACTTTCCTCAAAATTGCTGGCCTTGTGCTCAAACTAGAAAGATTGACATTCCACCACAGTGGCAAGCTGTCAACATTGCTGAAGCATCAGACAAAACACCATTCAGTATCGCTTTTGGCTCTTTATGTTCTGAGTTCAAATCCTATTTAGGTCAGCTTTGCCTTCAGCTTTACGGAGTCAATAAAATAAAGAACCCACCAAGTACTGGAGGCGATGTAATTGAGTAAACCCCTTTTCCCTAAAATTGCTTGCCTTGTGCTAAAATCTGAAACAGTCATTTCTACAACCTTATCAGCCTTGCCTTCATCCTTGTGGGGGTTGATAAGATAATATACTGGTCAAGTACTGGGGTCAATGTAATCAACTAAAGCCCTTTTTTCTCTCTTTTTTTCTTTACTCTTTTACTTGTCGCAGTCATTTGACTGTGGCCATGCTGGAGCACCACCTTTTAGTCAAGCAAATTGACCCCAAGACTTATTCTTTGTAAGCCTAGTACTTATTCTATTGGTCTCTTTTACCGAACCGCTACGTTACGGGGACGTAAACACACCAACGTTGGTTGTCAAGGTGTATTATCCTTCCCTCTCGGTTCTGAGGCATGACCAGTACTTTATTTTATCGACCCTCAGAATGATGAAAAAGTGGAAAATATTGACCACAGTGGGTTTTGAACTTTAGATTGCAAAAGACACTTGGTTAAACATCACGAGGCATCTCCAACCTTGCCTCTCTAACTAATCTACACACCACCACCACCACCACCACCACCACCTTATGGTACCTGAAGATATTTGTTTGTGTTGGGCTGGAAGCAGAGGCAAGTTTCCAAGAACGGAGTCACATGAATCTGAAGTTAATCTTGGAACATTCCGGAACGGCTGGTCGGAGGGAAGTTGGCAACAGGCACAGATGTTCAGGAAATAAGTGTTTGACTTGAGGTAGTCTCCTTTTTTTTTTTTTTCCTTTTTACCATTTTTTGTTTTTTTGGATGGAATATGGCTGGTTACCAGTACTTTGCAATATTTCACCCACTCACATCAATTTACCAATAATTGCTGGCAGACAATCAGATGGTTCTTAGGATTTCCTAATGAATCCTCCCCCCCCCCACTACCACCACCCAACCCTGCTACCCCTCAGGGCGTTTGGGGAAATACTTTTGGACAAATATAGAAATTAGGGCAAATTAATGAGCAGTCCATTCTTCATCTCTCTCTGTCATATATATACATATATATCTACACACACATATATATTTACTATGCATATATATATATATATATATATATATCTATGCATATATATATATATATATATATATATATATATATGTGTGTATGTATATATAGATATACACACACATATATATATATAATAGATATATAGATACACACACATATATATATACACACAAACACACACACAAATGCATACATAGACATACATGGATGTGTGTGTCCGTGTATGTACACACACACACACACACATATATAAATACATAACGCATATAACATATGCAGAGACATGTATGTATATACATGTGTGTGTGTGTGTGTGTATTTGATTAGAGGATATGTTAACCTTGTGAAGGGATGGTTGCATCCAAGGAAACACTGGTTCAATACGTAGTATTGTTGGGGAATGGAATTCCATTAAAACAATAGGTATATGAAGCATGTAGTTTATATCCAGTTAAATGAAGAAGAGAAAATAAGGATAAGGAAGTTATTTATTAGTAACAAATTGGTCCTCTTCACTTCATACAGCTGTTTCGATAAATACTCAATAATTTAATTACAAATTTATGCATTAAACATGCTTTTATGTGACATGAGCATCATTTCCTCAGAGGAAAAAAAAAGATGTTATATTTGGACCTAGCAATTCATTTCTTATTTCTTTTCTTTTAACTCTCTTTACTCTTTTACTTGTTTCAGTCATTTGACTGCGGCCATGCTGGAGCACCGCCTTTAGTCGAGCAAATCGACCCCGGTGCTTATTCTTTGTAAGCCCAGTACTTATTCTATCAGCCTCTTTTGTTGAACCGCTAAGTTACGGGGACGTAAACACACCAGCATCGGTTGTCAAGCAATGCTAGGGGGACAAACACAGACACACAAACATATACACACACACTCATATATATATACATATATATACGACAGGCTTCTTTCAGTTTCCGTCTACCAAATCCACTCACAAGGCATTGGTCGGCCCGGGGCTATAGCAGAAGACACTTGCCCAAGGTGCCACGCAGTGGGACTGAACCAGGAACCATGTGGTTGGTTAGCAAGCTACTTACCACACAGCCACTCCTGCGCCTGGATATTAACTGGATATTAATGCTTATGGTTTCTAAGATAGACACAAAGCCTAATATTTTGAGGGGGGGGTGTTAGTTTATTACAGTAACCTCAATAGTTGACAGGAACTTTTTTTATTGACTTCCCCCAAATGGATGAAAGGTAGAGTTGACCTCGGCAGGATTTGAACTCAGAGCATAAAGAGCCAAAACAACCACTGCACAGTACTTCTGTCCTGTACTAACGGTTGCACCAAATAATTACAACCAGTCAAGGTTTCACCTTGATCTGTAACAGTTTAGATGAGTCAGTCGGTCTCTAAGATGAAGAATATTCTATTTACAACAGACTTTGATCAAAGAATATTCCAACAGGCTGTTTAGGAATGGATATCCAAATTGCTCCAGTATTTTGCCAAACTTCTTAGACAAAACAGAAATGTTGTTGTTTATTTTTTTCCTTCTCTTTATTAAATTTAATTTTAAAACATTGGTAAATTTGTTTATTTGTTTGTTTTGGCATCATCCGCTTTCTGAAACACTATCAGAATAGAAAAACAACAAAGCAACATCAAACAGCAAAAAGGGAGGGGGAACCCCTCTGGTGGTGACTCTACCTGTTAGAAACAGCAGTCAAATCTCACTCATTCTGTGTCATGCTGTGGAGTGCTCAGCCACTTGCACGTTAATTTCATGAGCAATCTGTTTGGCTGATTGGATCAACTGGAACTCTTATCGTTGTAACTGGTAGAGTGCTGTAAGGTCATGAGTTCAATTCCTGGTAGTGTGTTGTGTCCCTGAGCAAGACACTTTATTTCATGTTGCTCCAGCTCATTTATCTGGCAAAAAACCGTAGCACCTTAAAGCGGGGGGGGGGGGGGATTTGATAATGGAGTCATTAATACAGTTTCTGTAAAGGCATGAGGGCCACATTGGAAGGTCTTTGTTCATGGGTCTGCTTGATCAGTGGCTAAACAATAATTAATGCTGTTGCTGCTGCTTCTGCTGCTACTGCTACTACTGTGTAATTGCTGTTGCTGCTACTACTACTACTATTGCTACTGATGGGATGGTCATGGGTGGAATATCTTTTCTCATGGGTCTGTCTAATCAGGACTGATCTGGAGATTATACAACAACAACAACAACATCCTTGGTGGAGGTGGGTGGGTGGGTGAAGATTACAGAGAAAGAAAAAGGAGGCATGGTGAGGGGGGTTGGGGTGGAAAGGCAGAACAGAAATATAAGGCATGGAGGATCTGTAAAGTGGGGCAGAGAAAATATGTATAGGGATGGGGTGGGATACATTAGTGTTATAGGGTAAGGAAGGAGTGGTGTGGGGTGGAAGTATGAATAATGCCAGCCCCAGACGTATATGCAGGTTATTATTACTTAACTATTTAAACTTCCTTATGAACATGTGACTCAGTGCTTTTTTCCTTTATTATTTGTGTTAGTCATGGGACTGTGGCCATGCTGGGGCACAACCTTGTTAGGTTTTAGTCAGACAAATTGGCTCCAAGTACTTATTCTGTTGGCCTCTTTTGGCAAATTGCTGAACTGCTAAGCTACAGGGACATAACTAAGCCAATACCGGTTGTCAAGTGGTGTGTGTGTGTGTGGGGGGTAAAAACATACACACATATATACGAGGGGGTGCTGAAAAGTTCCTGGCTTTTAGGGTGTCACAAAAGGCCCGGTTGGAGGCCCAACATTCTGAGCTCATTTACAGGGCTTAGCAAAAGTGAAGGACCACTTCAATAAGTGAGTGAATCTGAGAAGGGGAATATGTTGAATAAAATCCTAATTAACTGATCCTTCTGTTATTTTCTTTTACCCAAAACCAGAAATGTTCCAGCACCCTCTCATGTGAGTGGTTTCCACACAGTTTCTATCGAGCAAATTCGTTCACAAGGTACTGGCTGGGCCAAGGTGCTGTGCAGTGGGATAGAAACTGAAACTACAAGGTTGCAAAGAGAGCTTCTTAACTACAAAGTCATGCCTGCTTATAACAGAAACCATAATAAAAATTGGAACTTTGCAGTGAAATGAAAACTGACTCAACATTTTGAATTATTGTTCATAGACAAAAACACAAACAAAAAAGAAAAATATATACACATGATCCAAAAATAGTTGGAAAAGAGAAAAAAATACCAAAAAAAATACCAAAACAAAAACTCACCTTTTTTGTCAAAGTAGAGTCTCTGATTCTTCTTTGCCATCATTATCTGAAGATAAGTTTTGTCTACTACGTATGGAATCTCGATTAGAAAAAGACTCCTGGTCATCGTCAGGAAAGTCTGTCTGAACGGCGCCATGCCTTTTAACAATATAAGGGCTTGGGTATTTTTCAGCTTTTGACAGCAGAGAGGTATTTTCATCCTCATCAATTGAGGCTGTTTCCTGCATTGCATTATCCAACTCTGCAAGTTCTTTTGCACTGCAAAGCGGCGTTTCAACTTTAACGGTGTTATGAAAACGAGAAAAATCTATTTGATATTGTCCATTTTCTTTTTGGAAAGTGATAAGGCGTTCGAATCGATGACCCCACAGGATTTCTCCGGGTAAATAAGAGCTCCTCGCTTGAGTTGTCATACCTGTCGATTCTACGATACCTTCTAAAATGACTACAAATTCAAACTGTTCTCGATGAAGATCTTCAGCAGATATTTCCCAAAATGGACTATCGTCTTCAATTTTGTGAACTATAATCACAGGCCACACTAGAAATAATCTATCACGACCATCTTCATAACCAAGATTAACATCAAATTGAAAAAGAGGGAGAATTTCTCCCTCTTTTGTGGTCTTTCGTCTAATTAAAACACCGCGTACATGAGCTTCAACAATATGAGACTTACGCATGTCTCCTACTCTAAACAATAAACACATATCTCCATCTTGCTTGCAAATGCAAGCGTTTTTACTGAACATTAACGTTTCAGCTCGCTTTTTTGGACGAGAAAGTTTAGCAAACACAATACCAGTCATAAGGGCCTGGCAAATAACACCAAAACACGATTGGATCATCATGACTACAACTGCTTCGGGACATTCCTCTGTTGTGTGTCTTGATCCGTAACCAATTGTGTGCTGTGTTTCAATGGAAAATAGTAAAGCAGATGTAAATGAGCGTATTTCTACAACACAGCGCTTCCAGTTCTTGTCATCAAGATGATCCAAATCCCCGTGTGAAAAACAAATCAACCACCAAATTAAGGCAAATATCAACCAACTACAAATAAACGCCATGGCAAAAATCATTAAATTATAACGCCACTTAATGTCAACAAGGGTTGTGAAGATATCCGCAAGATACCGCCGCCGTCTTTTGCGTATGTTTGTCTGAGTAATGTTTACTTCACCATTTTTATAAATCAGGCGTCGCCTCAGTTTCTTTGAAAAGTGCCGTTCGGCTCTCCGATGGACGATAGGTCCGTTAGGCTGACGCTGTTGGTTTCGCGATGCATACTCTGCAAATGAGTCTTCTGAAGTGCGCCGATCGAGTTTCCCAGAAGAAGTCAGGATGTCCGGTTCGACTTGTGGAGACAAGCCATGTCCTGGTATTGGACTATACCCAGTCTCCATGACCATAGCCTGCATGAGTCTTCAAAAAGATAGGCTCTGACACAGATGACAATAAGCCAGTGATTTGCGTTTAGCTTGCCTCCTTATCCGCAGCTCCAGTCATCATCATCATCATCATTGTCATCTGAAACAATGAATAAAACCAAGATGTAAATTGCTGTTGACAATGTGTAAGCAATAATCGCATTGTCAATGACAAAACTACAGATCAACATTCACACCAGCGCTAACATACATCAACCACATATAATATGTACACCAACAGACCTTCTTCCCTCCATCACATTCTCTCCTCCCACACAAGCATTTATTACAAAGCCAAACGTACAAGACAAACTAATGTTTCAGGAATAAGAACTTAACCGGTGTGGCAGGTCAATTGCAGAGGTAACACACTTTAGCTTTCAAATACTTATCCATAATAGATAGCTGGTAATTCCTTGTGTTAGCAGCTTGATTGATTGCTTGCTTGCTGCTGTAGGACCAGAACAATCTAGAACAATCGCAAATGCCTTTCACTGTAACATTCACCACATCAAATATACATGAGATTGAAGGAGAGGACATTTTGTCAGTCTAGATAGCTGTACATGTTTGGCTTGCGTGGGTCAGTGTTTCTAATGAATTTAAAACATATACACAACACGGATCAGGGTGTTAAGTACTAAAGATATTGATACACCATCTGAAATCTATTAAGCCATAAAATAATAAAACAGTTGAGGTAGGATGAATATTTATTATGACATTGAAACGTTCAGTTAAAAATAGAATTCTCTGAATAAATCAGCATTTAAAAGATTTCATAAGGTTTTTTTTTCATCTCAAATGTAAAATACTTTTTATTTCTCTTCTTGGTTATTTTGTGAGATAAGGACCAGATACAGAATTTCAAATACACGGAGAAAAGTTTTGTACATATAATATATATAATAGAAGAGTGTTGATAATTATGAATAACTAACAATTATAATGGAGAGGGTTGCAAAAACCCTTACATGTTTAGAAATAGCAGTCAAAAACTATTATAAAGCCACTATTATCACTCAATATGTTATTACATGTTTGGGCATTCATATCTCTTTTACTTGTTTCAGGCATTTGACTGCGGCATTGCTGGGGCACCGCCTTTAGTCGAGCAAATCGACCCCGGGACTTATTCTTTGTAAGCCCAGTACTTATTCTATCAGTCTCTTTTGCCGAACCGCTAAGTGACGGGGACGTAAACACACCAGCATCGGTTGTCAAGCAATGCTAGGGGGACAAACACAGACACACAAACACGCACACACACATATATATATATATATATATATACAATGGGCTTCTTTCAGTTTCCGTCTACCAAATCCACTCACAAGGCTTTGGTCGGCCCGAGGCTATAGTAGAAGACACTTGCCCAAGGTGCCATGCAGTGGGACTGAACCTGAAACCATGTGGTTGGTTGGTAAGCAAGCTACTTACCACACAGCCATTCATAAATAATTATTAATTGTATATATATCCTTTGTAATACATACATACACACACACACACATATATATATATATATATATAGAGAGAGAGAGAGAGAGAGAGACATGGTAACACAAAGAGGAAAAATAGTACTTAAAATGTGTGTGTGTGTGTGTGCATACATGTTAATTCAAATTTGGTGATTAATCCATTTAATAGTCCAAGTTTTTCACACCTGTGTGCCCTTTTTTCTTCGGGTGACAAATCAGAATGAATTTTGGAAATGTAACAAAGCGAATTGTCAAGTTTTGAAAGAATATTTAAACTCCATTACAACTATTCACTAATTCTTTCTCCAGTTTGTACACCCAAACGTGTACTTGCACGTACGCACGCATGTACACACACGCACACTCGCTCACCTATCCAGCCGGGTGTTATCACTTAAAAGCAACAACAATGCACGCAAAGAAGCACATTGTGGCAAGCAATGTTTAACAACATCAAACAGTCTGGTCGATACAGGGGTATACACATACATGTACGCACACACACACACACAAACGAACTTCATAAGAAGTGAATCTCTGTAAACGAATAAAGGCCGGACAGTAAAACTGCCATAATTTTTGTTTCCACTATTCAACTTCTGTGAAACTGTGAAACTCTGCAAAAAGTGGGGTGGTGGTGGAGGTGGTGGTGGCGTTGGGGGGAGGGGCGTTGGAGGAGGGGAAACTAAGTAAATTGCTACGGTAGGGTGAGGGTGGGGGGAAACAAGTCGTTTTTGAACTTTTGGGGGTTTTCCTTTCAAAGTAGATTATTGACTGACATGACACACGTACACACACACACACACACACAAACAAGAAGCTAATGTATTTGTTAGTAAAAAGTATACCTACACACACATATATGTATGTATGTATATGTGTGTGTGTTTATATATATATGCATGTGTGTGTGTGTACATACATACATACTGACACACATTAAGACAGACATACCCATGTGTGTGTGTGTGCATGTGTGTGTGTGTGTGTGTATATATATATATGCAAACATACATGCATATATAGAGTACAGATATAGAGTACAGTAATTACCCTATATATGTATACACATATAGATACATACACACAAATATAAACATACATGCACACAGGCATATGTATATACATATAACTTAGTGAATGCATGTCACACATGCACACATACACACACATATGTGCATTTATACATTTATAAACATTCAAACTCACTCACACACCTATAGAGGAGGAAGATGGACAGAAAGAGAGAGAGAGAATGAAAGGGAGGGGCAGAGATAGAGATAACCTATTCAGTTACCAATAAACAACAGACACTCATTAACATTCAATCATTACCTCCACACACACACACACACACTCAAATCCACCCTCCTTCCACCCACCCACCCAAAACACAATCCTTATAGTCAAGATGCTACCTGTGACTTGACAAACTAAATTACCTGTCACTTTTGTCTTGTCCAACCCCAGGTATCCTTCCAAACTTTTTCCTTGTTCATACACCACGGCCTTACCCCCCACCCCCTACACCCACCCGTGTATTTAGTCATAGTTTGGTTGACAAGGAGTCATGAGTACAAAGCAACTCACTTCTTTCAGTTCACTTGATTGAGGTAAAGAAATCTTCTTTGAGTTTGTGAACTTGATCAGTTGACCCAACTGATCCTTAAAGCAGCCATTCCCAACCCTTTTTTTCATGCCCTGCACCCCTAAAAACTTTCAATATGTTCTCGCACCCCTTAAAGTAATAATTTCTATAAGAATAAAGGTGCCCAGGAAAATTTCCCTCTTTGACCTCCAATAAATCCGGCCCTGCTTGCAGCCCCTGGAACACTATCTTGCCCCCTCAAGGGGTGAGAAGCACCTCTTGTTGGAAAACCCTGCCTTAAAGGATCTGAATGCAGAAAAAAAAAAAAAAAAAAGGAGGGTGAGGACACTCACTGTTATGCTTATATATATCATCATCATTCAAAGTCTGTTGTCCATGCTGGCATGGGTTGGACAGTTTGACCAAGGCTGACAAGCTGAAGAGCTGCACCTAACTCCAGTCTGATCTGGCATGGTTTCTATAGCCGGATGCCCTTTTCATAATGCCAACCATTCTGAGACTGTAATGGGTGCTTTTATGTGCCACTGGCACAGGTGCCAATTGCCTGACACCATTCATTTGCCACAACTATAATTTCACTTGGCTTCATGGGTCTTCTACTCATGCATGGCATATTGCCAAAGGTCTCTGTCATTTGTCATTGATCCCCTGAGGCCCAATGCTCAAATGTATAGATATAGATATACACATATCCATATACACATACATACATGTGTACACAGCACACTCACCTGTAGAATATACATGTACCTATATATACATGTATGTATGTATGTATGAGTGTGTGTGTATATATATATATATATATATATATAATGTGTGTATGTGTAAAGATGTCCAGAACCCAGGAAAACTAGTTATGGCCTCTGCCAACGAAAATGATATTTATTAGTGAATTGTAAAAGAAGTTTCTTTAGGAGAAGTGTTTCTGGTGTCTTTGCAGAAAAGTGGGTTGGGTGTTATTTTATCCACAGTCTATGGGGGGGGGGGGAGAAAATGAAAGCAAACGACAGAGAATTAGTATGTGTGTGACAAGGAAGGTAAATTAGGTGTGTGTGTGTGTGTGAATGGGAGTGAGTAGGGTGGTAAGTGGTGGTAGAGAGAGAAAGTGAAAGTGAGAGAGGGCGGAGAGAGATAGAGGAAGAGTGGGACAAATAAAGAGAGGGAAATAGAAAGTGAGAGAGTGAAACTGAGAGAGAGAGAGAGAGAGAAAGAGGGAGGGAAAGAGAAAGAATCTGGGAGAGGATGAGGTGGAAAGAGTAAGGGAGATAAGATTAGAATTAGAAAGAAGGGTCAGTTGATGAAAGAGAGCAGGTATTTTTTTGTTTGCAGTTCATTTTGCTTAATCACAAGAGGCTTGTCAGCAATAGTATTCACACACATATTGGTACACACATAAACACATATATGGATGCTAGAGGCACTGATATGCACATATATATATATATATATATATATATATATATATATATATATATATATATATATATATATATGTGTGTGTTGTGTGTGTGTGTGTATGTGTGTGTGTGTGTGTGTGTGTGGTGTGTGTGTGTGTGTGAGGTTCACATTATACGTGTGTATAATGGAATCTGAAATACCAGCTGTCATGTTCTCATTTGCATGCACAAGCACAGAATAATTAATATAGAAATTAAAATAAAAATGAAAACTGAAATCATAAATTGTCAAAATTGAATTTGAAAAGGAAAAGGTTAAAACATTTATATAATGATATTTAGGATAAAAAAAAAGCTATACAGAAAATAGGTGGAGTTGAGAGAAAGTTAAGAGGGAAGGAAGAAAGAAAAAAAAAATCTTCGTTCAGACCTAGAAGGAAAGATGTTTTGAGGTTGAATATGATGTTTCCTGCTGTGCTGCAGAAGATCCGTTCAACTTATGCAAGCCGGGGAAGATGCAAACATGATGATCACATACACTCACATGCAAAGCAGAAGACACTTGCCTAAGGTACTGCATGATGTGATCAAACCTAAAATTCTGTGGTGAAGCCAAAAACGTAACCAAACACCTATAGTTGCTGTTTGATTAATGATAGGAAAGGTAAAACATGAAGTCCACAGAGAAGTTAGCTTAGAGCATTCGCTTGCAGTCAAGTTAAAGAAGTAGGAAGATGTTAATGGAGAAATAGAGAGTGAGTGAGAAACAGCTGGAGAAGTAAAATGAATGTGAGTGGCAAGACGAGGTTTTTACTGTCATGCTTGCCTGGAGTAGTAAATTGGGGTGGGGGAGAGAGTGAGCAGGGGTTAAAATGAGAGGGGGTTGGAGTAAGTGGGGGAACAAGGAATAACAAAGTGTCATTGACATCTGTGTATTTGTTGACAGGAGATACAGCTGTAGAATAATTTCGATGGTTTTTTGTTCAAACAGGAAAACTTGAGTTATCCTGCATTTTATGTCTACACACAGACACAGAAATACACACACACATACATGCATATACATATATATGTGCAAACATACACATATATACACATAAGCACATACACATTTACAGAGTTTCTACGGAAGGGCATCCAGCCGTAGAAACTCTGCCAGATCAGATTGGAGCCTGGTGCAGCCATCTGGTTCGCCAGTCCTCAGTCAAATCGTCCAACCCATGCTAGCATGGAAAGCGGATGTTAAACAATGATGATGACGTTTCCATATTTACATACACATACATACACACACACACACACACACACACATATATATATACATATATATATATACATATATATACACAGACATGCACATATATACATACATATACACACAAACATTTTAAAGTGAACATTATTTTGACAATTTTTTCCACTTTTGAAAATCATGTAAAATAGTAAGCACGTGTGTGAGTGTGTGCGTGTGAATTTGTAGTAATTATTATAGAAACAAGAAACATTTGGTTAATTTTGATGACATAGGCACACTAGTATGGTAATATCAGGTGATGGAATAGAGCAGAGGTGCTGATGGTGGTTTCATGGTATAGTAAGTGTTGTATATAATTGGTAATGAATGATGATGATGATGAAGCTGTTGTTTTATAACTACTAGCCACTCTTGAATCATCAAAAAAAAAAAAAAATAAAACTAAAAGAGCATTATCACATTGGAGCAACTTCATAATAGACAAATCTTTCACAAATCAATAAAAATCTGGAGCAATCAATCCCTTGATCAAACCGAGAAAATTGCTGATAATCTCTGTAGGTCATAATTCCTGAGAGAAGTGTGACCATTTTTTTGGTGATGGGACAGGATGGGATTCCAAACCTAGAATGCACAAGGCCAAAACAGACACAGCAAGCTTGCCAATCCAATGCTCCAAGAGGGAATGCTAAAAAACTCCAGGCTTTGGGCAAAAGAAAATACAAGAGGATCAGTTAATTATGATTTTATTCACTTGACTAAAGGTGGTGCTCCAGCATGGCCACAGTCAAATGACTGAAACAAGTAAAAGAGTAAAGTAATTCTATCCAACATGCTAACAGCTCTACTAGTTGTGATTTTAGACGTAGTGAAGTGGTTGGTACCACTCTGAACAGGAACCAATGCTGAGAAAGGCCTGACTGGTGCTGAGTGTATGAAATTTGCTTTCTTAGGGTTGTGGATTAATGACATCCTAGTGATGTTAGAGGAAGAAGACGTAGCCCCGGGTCAGTCCTGATGCAGCAGGTCTAGGATGGAAGGTGTTCTAAGCATGACCAGTGTGATGGTATGTGTATGTATGTGATGGTGTGTGTGTGTGTGATGGTGTGAGTGTGTGTGATGGTGTGTGTGTGATGGTGTGTGTATGTGATGGTGTGTGTATGATGGTGTGTGTATGATGGTGTGTGTGTGATGGTGTGTGTGTGATGGTGTGTGTGTGTGTATGATGGTGTGTGTGTGTATGATGGTGTGTGTGTGTATGATGGTGTGTGTATGTGATAGTGTATGTTTGATGGTGTGTGTATGTGATGGTGTGTGTATGTGATAGTGTGTTTGATGGTGTGTGTGTGATGGTGTGTGTGTGATGGTGTGTGTGTGATGGTGTGTGTGTGATGGTGTGCGTGTGATGGTGTGCGTGTGATGGTGAGCGTGTGATGGTGTGCGTGTGATGGTGTGTGTGTGTGTGTGTGTGTATGATGGTATGTGTGTGATGGTGTGTGTGCATGTATGTATGATGGTGTCTATGTCTGATAATGCGTGTTTGATGGTGTGTATGAAGGTGCATGTGTGATGGTGTGTGATGGTGTGTGTATGATGGTATGTGTGGTAGAGGATAATAGTGCATGTGTGGTGATAGTGTGTGTGGGAGTTTGATGGTGCGTATGTACATGTGTGACAATAATGAATGTGTGTGTCTGTATAATGATTGCAGTGATGGTACCAACGATGGTGTGTGTATGTATGAGATGATGGATGTGGTATCAGTGTATGAGTGTGTGTGCATGAGCATGTGTATCTGTGTGTGTGTGTGTGTGTGTATGTAATTATGGTAGTGGTAGTGGTGGTGATTAATTAAAGCAATATCTGGAATGTTCTGGTTATTTCCTGTTAACCTTTATACAATTGTCTGCTTCAGTAATTACCCTCACCCACTTGCTCACTCACACCCTCACTCACTTACTCTCCACTTCAGGCATTAACTCTTATACACACACACACACCCATACATACCTGTATACACACCCACATACATACATACATATTACACACAAATGTACGAACTGACACATGCTTATACTTAGACACACACACACAAATACACGTTCACACATGCATACATACACACAAATACACAAGCACCTCCGTAAGTACATAACACCACACTAACGAGCATACACACACACATGTACACATCAACATGCACACACACACACATCAACATGCACACACACACACACACACACACACATATATATATATATATATATATACATGACAAATCACACACACATACATCTGTATATACATGCCAACATGCATATATATATACACACACACATGTACACATCAACATGCACACATATACATCCATATATATATATATGTATATATATATATACATATACATATATACATATGACAAATCACACACACATACATCTATATATACATGCCAACATGCATATATACACACACACACACCCACATACCAACATACACCCACACCGATATACACCCTCCAACCATATACATGCCAACCTACACATATACATCCATATGCACGTCAACACACACACACACATCTATGTATATATATATATATGCCAACACAGACACATACACACATACTTCATTCAATCAAGCGTCACTTTCCTTCCTTCTTCTTCTCTTTTCATTCCCATTTTCTTTCCTCCTCCTCCTCCTCCTCCTCCTCTTCTCCCTCTTCCTGCTATTCTTTTTAATTTGTTGTTATTATTGTAGGTCTTCCTTTCTTTCTTTTTCCCATTTTGATTTCTACTTTCCTCCTCCTCCTCCTCCTCACACCCATATCCCTCACCACCACCACCACCACCACCACCACCAATTCATTAAAAAATTTTTCTTTTTATCTTTCACTTGCTTCAGTCATTGGACTTAACCATGCTGGAGCAACTCTTTGAAGGGGTTTTAAGTCGAACAAATCAAATCCCCAGTACTTATTTTTCTACTGGTCTCTTTCACCAAACTGCTAAGCTATAGGGACATAAACAAACCAATACCAGTTGTCAAACGTTGGTGGAAGACAAACACACACACATACACACATATAATGGAATTCCACCCAGTTTCCTTCTACCAAATTTACTCACAAGATATTCATCAGCCTGGAGCTATAATGGAAGACATTAAATCAAGGTGTCACATAGTGGGACTGAACCCAAACGGAAAACTCAGGTGAAAAAATCGACCACCAGGGAGAAAGCTTATGATGTCATGGTAAAGCCATGAATAATCATAGTCTCGACAACTGACTGCAAATAATAATAATAATAATAATAATAATTCACCTCTGGAAACATGGGTGGTTCTTTCAACATCCTCAAACAACCCTTATTCAGGGACCTTTTGAGCAGGATGGGCTACTCAACCTGAAGAAAATTCTAACTGGGCCCCACCTGCAAGGTCATGCGCTGTTTATCTTGATATGCGATCACCATGTCGCGCACATATGGTTGTGATGCATGTGCCTGGTGTACCCTTATCAGACGGGTAGTCATGATGGGTATATTGGGCTTCATATATTTTACCTCAGTGTCACTTTGATGGCATGCACTGCTCTCTCACTCAATAATAATAATAATAATAATAATAATAATAATAATAATAATAAACCAAATGGGAGGATTGATTTCCAATATAGAATGTGGGGCGATCTTCTGAGACATTTTTTTGCCATAAAATATGATACTTAGCTAAAATTATTTCACCTCCCTTATGTCATTATTGAATTTATTGGGATTTGTGTCATAGCTCTCGTCATCGCATCTCTGACAGAGATTTCGCATGTCATGCCGACCGGGTAAGTGTAAAGGGAGAAACCAACTCCAGTGTGATCCACATGGATACAGTATTATGATGTAGTGAAAATAGACAGGATTCTCAGGAATGTAGTGTGTGTGTGTGTGCATACGTGTGAATGTGTGCGTTTGTGAATGTGTGTGTATATGTGTGAGTTTTTGATATGTGTGCTTATATGCATATACATGTGTTTGTTAAGTGTCTGTGTGTGTGTGCATGCACTTGCATGTATGTATGTACATGTGTTTGTGCATGTGTGTATATGCAAGTCTTTGTGTGTGTGTGTGTGTGCGTATGAATGTGTTTGCAAGTGCATGTGTTTATATGTGTGTACATGTTTCAGTCTGTAGTGCGTAACAAATGTATTGGTAGAGTCCAACAGTTTTTGGTCAAGAATGTTGGGTAATGAGCAAAAGAGTACAATTGCAAGTACATGTGGCTGAAATGAAGTTCTGCCAAGGGACCACTGGAGTAATGTCACCCAACAGAGAGCTTAGTTTGGAGTGTAGGGAGCCTCTCCAGGTCAAGCTGCTTCTTCTCCATATTGGGAGGTCAAAGCTCTCGTATTACAGGCAAGGGGTTAGAATGCTGTAGGACAGATTCCTTGAACCAAGGAAAAGACCAAGAGTAAGATGGTTGGATAATAACTATAGTCTCAGTTGGTTGGATTTGGGAATTCAGCATAAAAATGTTATGATGGTTGCCTTTGATAAGGGCCCTATGGTGAAGGTGCCTGAGGACTCTACTCCAATAATCCACCCAGGAATAGTGAGTGGCAAAAATGGCAGGACAGACAGATATTGGATGATGTCACACCAACAGTCATGCTTCTACTCACCGATAACAATATCCAACTTATATTTTAACCCTAGAAAAGATTGCTTTTTTGTGTTCAAAAATGTAGTTAAAATATATTGTAACTAGTTTAAGTATTTTATTTCTAAGAAAAACCACAACCCTCTCTTAAGAACCACCACACTTCTACCTTTCGTAATTGTTATAGTAAAAGCTGTCCATCATGTGCTTGACCAATATTTAGAATTCTGTAAAACAATCTACAATAATTACTTTACACATCACATGACTGTCCATCCTACCAAACCATACCACTGATGACCAATTCAGTGACTGGGTGGATGGACGAGTGTGTAGGCTTGAACCGATTTCATTAAGTAATCTTGTTGCCAGTCAAGTAGTTGAATTAGTATGCTTTACTATGAAATACCAAGGTTAAGAGTGAATGACTATTAGCTGATTAGTAGTAAAATACAGCCAGCCATTACTAAATGATAAAAATCAAGAATTGAAACAAACCCCTTGCCTCCTTCATTCGACCTCCATTTCTCTTTTGCTTAATGTTTTGGCTCTCCCCACCTCCCTTCTCCTCTTCATTTCTATTTTCGTTCTACTTTCACTTCAATTCATTCTCTCTCTCTAGCCCCCCCCCCATCATTACCTACACTCCGATTAATTTATGAATGCTTTTTACTTAAATATTTTAATTAAACTTCTGGGTGTGCAGTGTCTGCCTCCTTCCTTTACCTTTTGTTTCCTCCCCCTCCTCCTCCTCCTATCCCCATTTTGTCTAGTTCCAGTTACTGGTTCTTTCCAACTTCTCTCTCCCCAGTTCCGTGTTTCCTTCTCGCTCCTTCATCTACCAGCCATGTATACGGCACCCTGAAACTCTGTCGTACACAAACTGCATCTCTTAGATTGTTTACATCCCTATACCCTGACAGTTTGGTATAAGTATAAGCACCACATTTGCCCCAGCATGGCCACAGTACATTGACTGAAACAAGTAAAAGACAAACAACAAATGTTGTCAGTTTTATATATATATATATATATATACACACACACGACAGGCTTTTTTCAGTTTCTGTCTACCAAATCCACTCACAAAGCCCGAGACTATAGTAAAAGACACTTGCCCAAGATGCCATGCAGTGGGACTGAACCTGGAACCATGTGGTTAGTAAGCAAGCTATTTACCACACAGTCATTCCTGCACCTATAGGAAATTTTGGTGTAAGATAATTTCACCTTATAGATAATTTTGAAGATATGGCAGGCAACCTGATTTGGAAAGATTGCAGCTCAGAAAAAAATTGCCTTTTATATTTATATTTATATATATATATATGTTTTTTTTTTATAATTCTGTGTTAGATTTAACTGCTTTTTTGCTTTCTTTTTGTTCTTTGTAAATGTTATCATATTTTATATTGTTTTACTTAACACAAAGTGAAATGGGCCACAGTTGTGGCCGTCAGTCACAGGTCGACAGGCCATGATCATGGCCCAGAGAGATGCATTTAATTTATGGGCATTTGTAGGGGTCTAACATCACTCAAATGCTTCGATACCCCCAGAATGCAAGAGGACTAATAGTTCAACTTATGACTTTTCAGATGATGTAAAACTTTCAACCATTATATACTAAGAAGATATTTTAACTATTTTGGGGGCGTTTTTTTATGTCTGTATGGTTGTCTCATCTTCATAAAATGTCCTCAGCAGCCCATGCTATGTAAGTGCAAATCCCAGAGCTTTATGGGTTAAGCAGAATCCTTTTTTGAAAACATTATCCTCTTTTACATTGCTTTATAGGGTTTCACTGACCAAACTGAGCTCAATATTTATCTTTTAAACCTGTAGCTCTGCTACATAGACAGGTATAATAGACAGGTTGCTTGAAACAATTGGCGAACTTTCCTACGGCCAAAAATCCTGAGACAAATTTTCCTGTGGTAAAAATGCTTGCGGAAAACATTCCGGATACAACAGTTTCCGTATCCAAATTTACTCATATGGCTTCGGTTGGCCCAGGGCCGTGGTAGAAAACACTTGTCCAAGGTGCTGCATGGTGGGAATGAACCCAAAACAACATGTCTGCAACACAAGGTTCTTAACCACACAGCCATGTTGGTGTCCAATTCTTAGAATCTGCTACTTTTGGTGTTTGAACAACTAAGTAAAAACCTACTCGTAGACAATTAGATGTACTTCACAGATGACAGAAAAACAAAGGCAGTGGTGCTTACACAACAGTTATTGTTGCTGTTGTTGTTGTTGTATCTTTGACTTATTAGACAAAATAAAAATAGACTTTTTTCCTTTTTTCAAAATCTCCTCTATGAAACAAACACCTTTGCCATTACCACCACCACCACCACTCCTATAATGATTACTACTACAACCACCACCACCACCACAATCTCTGCTGCTGCCACCACTGACACTACTACTACTACTACTACCACAACCACCACTCTTATACTACTACTACTACCACCACAATTACCACTCCTATACTACTACAACCATAACTACAATCACTGCCACCACCATCACCACTACAATCATAACTGTTGCTACCACCATCATTACTACTACTAATACCAACCACCATTACTACTACCACCGTCACCACCACCACCACGACTACTACCACCATTAATACTACTACTACTGCCACCACCACCACTTTAATGCACTACTACTACTACAACATATCACTAATACAGCAGCTACTACCACTTTGACACACTGTCAATACAAGCCACTACCACCACCTCAACATACCATCGTTGTTACAAACATGCCACCACAATCACCACCACTACAACCCACCCATACAATACAGAGAGACACAAACATTACCATTTTCAATACCACCACCATCATCACAGCCCCCCCCCCCACACACACACATGCAAGCATGTACAACTACCACCACCATCATAACAACATGCTACCATCATCATTACCCCCCCCCCCCCCCCCCCGCAAATCTCACCACCACATACTACCCTCCCCTCCCATACACATGCACCCCCCCACCACAACATACTACCATCCCCCCCCCACAACTACCACTACCGCCACCACAACATACTACCATCACCCCCCACACATGCACAACCACCATCACCCCTCCCCCCACACATACTACCATCACTTTCACCCCACCCACCCACACACGCACACAAAAATGACTAAATCTGAATCTAATGATTTTCCTTGCGTTCCTTGGTTAACCGAAGATCAACCGAGTTCCCCTTCCTCTCCCTGACCCCACACACAGCAAAGATTCTAATTTAGCATCAGAGATCGTCTAAAAACAGCATGAGGTGAGGCTAAAAATAGTTCCGATGCCAGCAACCAGGAACTACCAAGTCAAGGGGAAACACTTGTAATTCATTCATTCATTCATTCATTTCTTTCCTTCTTTCTTTCTTAGTTCATTCATTTATTTTATTTATGAATGAATGAATGGATGGATGATTGGGTGAGTAGATGGATGACTGGAGGAAGAAATACTAGCAATAAAGCTTTAGAGTTTGGTTTGCTGGCTCACTGGAAAGCAATTACTTGGAGGTAACAGCATAACAGGAGAAGCACTGTAGACTCATTGGTGACTCCCCTCTTTCTCTCTATCTGTCTGTCCGTCTGTTTACCTGAATATATATGCATGTGTGTGTGTGCACATGTGCATCTGGGGGACAGGGTGTCTGTAAGTGTATGCACGTGTTGTGTGATGTATGCATTGGTTGGGGAGTCTGTGAGTGTTTGTATCTGTGTGTGCATGCAAGTATGTAAATATAAATATATATAAGTTAACCATCTGCAAAATAGTAACTCTCAGAAACTAGCCAGCCAACCAGACGGACAGCCAGCCAGCCAGTCAACCTACTGACCACCTAGTAATCAGGCAAATGTGCAAAACTAATACATTCACCAGGAATTGAGATGACCAACTAGCTCTGGATAGTAACCCTCCTCCCTTCCCATCAAAAAATAATAATATACCACTCAATATAAACTAGTGAATGGTGACTTCAAAATAAGAAGTAGATGGGATCAGAAACAGAAACATAATCTGGAAAAGGAGGAATTTTGAAGTTGGAAGAATCTTCAGTCAGATCTAGACTCAAAAAAGGATTATGAGACATTTTGGTTCCATTGATTTGATGATGACTTACTTGACATCAGATGTTTTACTGTTTCTCTCATCCTCTCTCTTTCTCTTTTTGTATTTATGTGTGTGAGTATATTTCTTTTTATGCCTCTGAGGAGAGGGAAAGCATTTATGTCAATCTGTCAACATCATGTATCGTAAGCTTTTCAGCACACTGATGACGTTACAGCAAAACTTTTCCTGATTAAGCACAAGTTCTCTCACCTCATCACTATCATTATTATCATTGTTTTTCAGCTCCACCCAATCACTCCTGCCCACTCTTCTAAAATGTGAGAAGTCAAATAGCTCCCTTACAACAAGAAACTCATTCTGCACCAGCCATTTTTCTCTCATACTTTTACCCCTTATCTTCTAGCATAAAACTATTCTCTTAGGATCCACAGTTTTGCAAACTGCAAGATGACCTCACTAGCACTGGTAGCACAGAAAAAAGACACAATACATATTGTAAAGTGGTTTTGGCATTAGGAAGGGCATCCAGTTATAGAACCCAAACTAAAACAGACAGCAGAGCATGATGCAATCCTTGGGCCCATTGGATCCTATCAAACCACCCAACCAATCCCAGCTTGGAACACAGATGTTAAATAATGATGATGAAAATATATATATATGAGACCCCCTTCGGTCACGACACAGACCATGGGATTGCACCTAGAAAGTTACCCTCCCAGGCACAAGTCCAGGCAAGGTTGTTTATGGAAGACCAGCAGTCGCCCATGCATACCGGCCTCTCCTCTCCACACCACCAGTGTTATCCAAGGGAAAGGCAACGGCCAATACAGCTTCGCAACTCATTTCTACAGCTGAGTGAATTGGAGCAATGTGAAATAAAGTGTCTTGCTCAAGAACACAACACGCAGCAAGGTCTGAGATTGGAGCTCACAACCTCACGATCATAAGCTTGACGTTCTAACCACTGAGTCATGCGCCTTCACACACACACACACACACACACATATATATATATATTCATATGTACATGCATATATACACACAGGATGATGTGTAAGTGAAAAGAGAGTAGCTATTCCATTATCAGGTGGGATTAGCTATACTGTAATATTTAGGTTTGAGTGTAAAGAGACTGAGGCAATGTAGGTGGGGGTAGGGGTTAAAGGAAGAGGTGGAAGGATGGGTGAAAGATACTACTACTACTACTACTAGTAGTAGCAGCAGCAGTAGTAGTAGTAGTAGAAATAACAAACAAAATATATAAAAAGATATTCTATTTTGGTTTAATAAGACAAATAACTATAAAGATCGTGGGTGGGAAATATCAGTTTAGAAAGGATGATAATGATGATGATGATGATGGTGGTGGTGTGTGGGTATAGTAGTAGTAATGTAAAGAAGAAAGGGATGAGGTGAGACTTCCTTCTTCATTTTCTTCTATTATATTTGTTATCATTTTCCTTCTCCTCCCCTCCCCCCCATCAATCAACTCACCTGCTACCACCGGAACAATATTGGTAATTACAGAGAAAACTAGCTTCCAACCGATATTAGGCTGTTAATTAGATGGAGATTGGTGGTACGACTTCTCCCAGACCTTGCAGCTAGAAGTATTACAAGGCTTTAGTTGCTTATAGAAAACAGACACAAACAAACAAACACACACGCATGAAGGTGCATGGCTCAGCGGTTAGAGCATTGGGATCCCAATCATGGGGTAATGAGTTCCTGTACCGGGTTGTGTTTGTGTTCTTGAGCAAGACACTTTATTTCACATTGCTCCAGTATACTCAGCCACAGAAATGAGTTGTGATATCACTGGTACCAAGCCTGTTTCGGCCTTTGCCTTTCTCTTGGATAACAACAGTGGTGTGGAGAGGGGAGAGGGGTGGCTGGTATGCATGGGCGACTGCTGGTCTTCCGTAACACAACCTTGGGATCTTTGTGGCTTTCATCACTTTTTACAATTATCTTTAAAAGATTTTCTTAATGTAATTTTTGATGCTGATTCTGAATTTGTTATTCATTTATTCTAGATAATTTTGCAAGGAGCTTGCTTCCTAACTACATGGTTTTCGGGTTCAGTCCCACTGCATGACACTTTGGGTAGGTGCTTCCACTATAGCCCCGAGCCGACCGGAGCTTTGTGATTGAATCGGTAGGTGGAAGTTTTACTGCGTGTTGGTTATGTGTGCGTATATTGCTGCTCAGTGCCTCTCCGAAAGAGAGAGAGGGTTTCAGGTATTCAAAGTTTGATAATTTTCAAAATTTTCAGACCAATCAGAAAACAGCATGTTCACTGCATCTTCCATCATCAGAAGCATCGGAATGTCAAAACATTAAACTAGGATTTTATAAAATAAATTATCTTTCTCATATCTCCTTATGCATATGTGGAGCATCTTTGGTTCCTATGGAAACAGTTCTTCACAATCATCTATACAGCATGTGGTGCTTCTTTGGTTTGGTTACTATGGAAATAGTATGTAAAATACTTGCTTCTGATTGGCTATGTGGAGCAATGTGAAATAAAGTGTCTTGCTCAAGAACACAAACACAACCCGGTACAGGAACTCATTACCCCATGATTGGGATCCCAGTGCTCTAACCGCTGAGCCATGCACCTTCATGCGTGTTTGTGTGTGTGTGTGTGTGTCTGTTTTCTATAAGCAACTAAAGCCTTGTAATATTTCTAGCTGCAAGGTCTGGGAGAAGTCGTACCACCAATCTACCATTTAATTAACAGCCTAATTATCGGTTGGAAGCTAGTTTTCTCTGTAATTACCAATATTGTTCCGGTGGTAGCAGGTGAGTTGATGATGGGGGGAGGGGAGAGGAGGAGGAAAATGATAACAATAATGAGAAGAAGAAAATGAAGAAGGAAATGAAGAAGGAAGTCTCACCTCATCCCTTTCTTCTTTACTATTACTACTACTACTACCACCATCATCATCATCATCATGCACCTTTCCAAACTGATGTTTCCCACCCACGATCTTTATAGTTATTTGTCTTATTAAACCAAAATAGAATATCTTTTTGATTATGGATTTATAGGAAAAATGAATTTCATATTTCATAATTAATATACAAAACTTAATCCATATACCAAACTTGAAAACATCTGGAACAAAATTGTAAACAGTTAGAAAACCACAAAGATCCCATCTTTGCCTGGACTTGTGCTTTGGAGGAAAACTTTCAAGGTGCAATCCCATAGTCATTCATGACTGAAGAGACCTTTATTCTCTCAAAGACCACCACACTTCTGCCTTTTATAATCACCTGGGTTGGCCAGGCTGTTTGGTTTTGAGTCAGCTCCGCTGGCCACAGCATTCACTCCATTCCCCTCATGCCATGAAAGAGAATGGCCTTTTATAATGGGAAAGTAAGAAGTTGTCCATCATGTGCTTGACCAATATATAGAATTCTGTGACAGGTGTGGTCGCCAAATAACTTGCAAGACAAGAAGCCTCACCTGAGGAGACGTGTGGTATTGAAACAGGTAGCTTTATATCAGGTATGATAGCAGGACAAATTGTTGTACAAAAAAAAAAAGGTGGTGGTGGTGGTGGAGGTGGGGAACTAAGGACACATTGAATAATGCATTCCCAAATACACTGTGTCTAAATAAAAGATGGCTCAATCATGATTAGAGAGTCCCTTAAACTGAGCTGATCTGGGATCACACGACAACAATGATAACAACAACACTTACCTCACTCGAACGGCTTTCAATGAAAGACGGAAATAGTTTCCAATAAAATTTTTCAAAGGCGGTTAGTGGTTGATTTGTAAATAAGGACGGCTGGTGGTTGATTTGAAAACAAGGACTTACCTATAAGGAAAAGAAGAGAAAAGAAACTTTAATAACATTCTGCATAGTTAAGGTTTTATGTTTAATTTTTATTACTCGCTGACCACGTGCCGTCAATAATGACAGCTAATTGTAGTATTTTATATATAAATAAAGTACATAATAATCACACATACAAACATTCATATACTTTCCTTGTACACGCACTTTTCACCCCTTCCTTTCTCTCATTGCTGTTACTTTCTCTCACTTCCTCTCAGTCAGGACTATTACTCTCACTACTTCTCCTTCACAGAATTACTGTTTTTTCTCCTCCTCCCCACCAGCGTGATTCTGGGCAGATATATATATATAATATATACATATATATATATATGGCCGATGCCAGCGCTGCCTCGACTGGCTTCCGTGCCGGTGGCATGTAAAAAGCACCAACCGATCGTGGCCGTTGCCAGCCTCCCCTGGCACGTAAAAAGCACCCACTACACTCATTATTGTATTAGGACATTATCATTATTACTACATACCATATACACCCCAAGAACAACATACACTTTTACTTCTGCTGAAATCAAGATTAAAATTAGGGGTGTGTATAACATGTGGTACAAGGCTACAGAGTACACCACCACCACCACCACCACCAATTTTCAAAAGAAAATTATACAACAATGTAAAAAAGCTACATATTTTAGATTAGATTACAGTTTTCTTATCCTCCTCCTCCTCCTCATGATCATCATCCTCATCATTGCAGCTATCATCACCACTGCAGCCTCTATTATTGTTTTAATGTCCACTTTCCCAATTTTTTTCTTTAAAGCCTGACACTTATTCTATTGGTCTCCTTTGCCAAACTAAGTTATAAGGGACACAAACACACCAACACCAGTTGCCAAGTAGTGATGGAGCTCAATCACAAATACACAAAGACACACACACTGGTATATATATATATATGTATATAATGGGCTTCTTTCAGTTTCTGTCCATCAGATCCATCAAAGCCTGAGGCTATACTGAAAGACACTTGTCCAAGGTACCATGCAGTGAGACTGAACCCAGAACCATGTGGTTGGAAAGCAAATTTCTTACCACACAGCCATGCTTGCGCCTGTTTGTATCTAAATCGAAACCTTTCATTATAGTTTTGTCTAATAAACTCTTTGTTAAATTATGTTGCAAACACCAGGTTAATATCTTTATGTTCCTATGTTTAAGTTGAAATATGCCGTCTTCGTTCAAAATTAGTTTTGAAAAATAATGAAGAATTTATTAAACAAACTTTGTCTTTATTAATTTGGTATTCGGAGCATAAATATGAAATTTAGACGGAAAGTGTTAACTGAGATAATTTTAAAACAGGAAGTTTGTTGGAGAGAGAGAGCAAGGGGTGGTCTTGAGTGGGTTGGTATCAAAAGGGTTAATAAATGGAAAAGTTCATTACTTGATTAAATCCTTTCAAATACTTGATTACTTTTCAAAGTTAATTAAAAAGCACAGGGCAATACATTTCATTTGTTATATAGTCATGAAAGGGCTAAAGAACAGTGGGTGGGGGAGATACGAGCCAGTGAAGGAGCTTCTATATGGTTACATGTTTTGCTAGATATAGCAGTCACATTTCCCCTCACATCATATTCTACTGTTTTACATAAGGGAAGGACAGATCAGATAATGCAGTTGTGTGTTGTGGCCACAGTTGATCTTGTAGCAGATCCAAAGAGCTATGTTTGCAATTTCAGCTTGTTGCAACCCTGGCTGCCACTCTAATAATTTTTATTTCTTTATTGCCCACAAGGGGGCTAAACATAGAGGGGACAAACAAGGACAGACAAAGGGATTACGTTGATTACATCGACCCCAGTGTATAACTGGTACTTATTTAATCGACCCCGAAAGGATGACAGGCTAAGTCAACCTCGGTGGAATTTGAACTCAGAACGTAAAGATGGACGAAATAACACTAAGCATTTTGCCCGGCGTGCTAATGTTTCTGCCAGCTCACTGCCACTCTAATAATTCTGCCAATCCACCACACTGGTCAGGTAATTTTTATTTTATCCTCCCCTGATTGGATGAACTGTTAAGTTGATCTTGGTGGGATTTGAACTTCGAATGCAGAAATAGAAACAAACACTGTGTGACATTCTATCCACCAGGCCAATGACTCTGCCAAGCTAACTCCTTCATGTGGTCTTATATACACTTGAAAAGGCAGGATGGTCACAGTTGGTCTGCTAAATAATGGCTGACTGGGGTAAAGTAGCAACAACAACACCAACAACAAACACAACTGCCATTCCTCCCAACAATGACAACCACCACCATCACATCAACAACCACCACCTCCACCACCACCACCACAACACCCACCGTCATTACACTGTCTACTGCTGACACCACCCCTACCACTACTACAATCACCACCACCACATCAACGACGACGACGACGACCACCACCACCACCACCACAACAACAACAACAACAGCAGCAGCAGCAGCCACTATTGATACCACAACCAACACATTATTAACACAGCAAGAAAACGAGAACTCTCAGCCTAGTTTTCGATAAACAATTTTATAGGAAAAAAATTCCATTAAAACTCTTCCATTCAACCAGGAGAATCTTAAAAAAACAGAGTGGAACATTATTCTGAATATGTTTAGTTATTCATGACATTGCATGGATGAACATGAAAGGAAAGTATCTCAGAGAGACTAAGAACAAAAAAAATCCCACTGAACATGTGTGTGTGTGTGTGTGTGTGTGTGTGTGTGTGTGTATTAATGTTACTTATCATTGGGGTATTATTTTATTCCCCACACTCTTCCTCTCATACAGCAAAGACCCACTTGCTGTTGGACCTACTTCCAACAACACCCACTTTCAGACACAGACAAGACCACCCTTTATGCTTCCTCAACCTTCCGTGCCAAAGTAATCATCCATGTGTAACAGGGGCACCTTGTGCTGACTCCATGGAACAGAGACCTCAAAAAAAAAAACAACTTCTAATGGAGTTATTCTAGTCGTGTGCAGAACTGGAAGAGATGTCTCCTGGCAGTGGTTCTCAATCTTACTACAGAGACCAGGGAATCATAACAAAACAATAAAGTGTATAATATATAACTAGCAGTATCGCCCGGCGTTGCTCAGGTTTGTTTCAACCCTTTAGAATTGGAATTTTTGAAAAGTAAAAATTTTGCATTATGTAGCTTGTTATTCTCTTCAAGTGAACATTTTTCTGGTTGAAATACACTGAAAAATGGCGACACAGCAGTAAAAAAATCATAAAAAGAGGGATTTTCATAGAAAAAAAGCGCCTTTTTGATGTAAATAATTTTTGGTGTTAACATGGTCCAATTTGAATTTTTTTCTTCTTCAGAAGGAAGAGCAAGCCTTCTTCTATCATACTCTCAATTTTGGTCAACTTGCGCAGTAGAGTCTCGAAGGAGATAGTGTTAGTTGAAGGCTACTAAACCTGCCATACACAGACAACTTCAGCTTTATATATAGAGAGATTTAACTATTCCATAATACATATATGCAGGTGCCATGTAAAAAGCACATATAATACACCTGTGCTGGCTCCAAATATAAGCACCTGTTCTGCTACTGCATATACAACACCTGTGCTGGCTCCATATACAAAGCACCCACGATGGTGCCATGTATATAGCACCCAGTACACTCTGTAAGGTAACTGGTGTTAGGAAGGACAAATTTCAGGCCTTGTGCCTTTAGTAGAAAAGATATTATGCACATAGTGCATATATAATGCAAAAACACTGTGTAGACTGCAACAATCAATAAAACAGAAATATGATTTTAAAATTCATTCTTTCTGTGCAACCTGGTCCCAAATGATCCCTGTCCTGGTTAGGGACTCTGGGTCTTATTGAATCTGTTCCAGCCATTTTTTATCTTCATTTTCTATTTCAGTCATTAGACTGCAGCCATGCTGAGGCACCATCTTGAAGAATTTTTGCTAAGCCTGGTACTTACTCTATCGGCCTCTTTCGCTGAACTGCCAGGTTATGGAGATGTAAACATACCACCACCAGCTGTCAAACAGTAGTTGCAGACAAACACAAGCATGTGTGAATGTATATATATAATAAAAGATAAAATCATTCTTGATTTTATCAGGTGGTCAGCATGAAAATAAAAACCTTGCAGGTAAATTTTCTAAATACTATATTAATAATTATGTACAGAATTATAACAAGGGATCGGAAACCAGTCTCTGTGGTTTTGGAGTTTTTAAGGTGGTTCTTAGCGTCATTTGGCATCTATTTTCAGCATGCAGAGAGGCTTGTTTCCGATCCCTTGTTATAATTGCCTGG
The DNA here is from genome assembly GCF_006345805.1 of Octopus sinensis. NCBI lineage: Eukaryota > Metazoa > Mollusca > Cephalopoda > Octopoda > Octopodidae > Octopus > Octopus sinensis. Next base: position 7,516,081 of record NC_043017.1, on the reverse strand, counting down.
CCTCCGTGCTGGCATGTAAAAAGCACCATCCGATCGTGGCTGTTTGCCAGCCTCGTCTGGCACCTGTGCCAGTGGCACATAAAAAGTACCCACTAGACTCATGGAGTGGTTGGCATTAGGAAGGGCATCCAGCCGTAGAAACATTGCCAGATCAGACTGGGCCTGGTGCAGCCTTCTGGCTTCTCAGAACCCAGTTGAACCGTCCAACCTATGTTAGCATGGAAAGCGGATGCTAAACGATGATGATGATGATGATAAATATAATATAATATAGTATATATATATATATATATGCACATATATATACACACAGAGACATACAATGATGGGCTTCTTTCAGTTTCCATCCATCAAATCCACTCACAAGGCTTTGATTGGCCTAAGGTTATTGGAGAAGACACTTGCCAAAGGAGCCATGCAATGGGACTGAACCTGAAACCATATGGTGAGGAAATAAGTTTCTTACCTCTGTGTGCATATGTGTATTTTGATATTCCATTTAGGCACGAATAACCTGGTGTTAGAACTCAATTTACATACGCTTCAGAGGAAAGCGTTAGTTGAGTACAGAGTGTAATTATGAGATTATAGAAAAAACAAAGGAACAGGATATTATATAATGAACTTCATGACCTTATAACAGTTTCTGCTATATGATACGATGCTGCACTTATAAGGTGATACACAAGCACTCAACTAGGAGTGCAGTGTATCTTACATATATACATACAGACAAATAGACAGATAGATATATAGATAGATAGGTAGATAGATAGATAGGTAGATAGATAGATAGGTAGATAGAGAGACATACACACACAGACACACACTTATACTGTAATATCAATTACATGTGAAGAGAAGATGTCATTTTTAACAGTGAAACTGTGAAGTAAACGGTCATTGTTAAGATTAAATATCATTTTGACTTGATAAACTGTGTTTGAGACCTTCATACAGAACATGTAAACATGTTCTGTATCAGTTACAGAAAAACTATAAAACAAGCATAAACATAAATGCATGCATGTGTGTGTGTGTGTGTGTGTGTGTGTGTGTGTGTGTAAAGTACTAAGTGTCACTACTCAAAGATAGAACTTAATAACATGAGGCATTGAATTTTCCACTTTGTACAATAATGTGTGTGTGTGTGTGTTGTGTGTGTGTGTGTGGTGTGTGTGTGTGTGTAAAGTACTAAGTGTCACTACTCAAAGATAGAACTTAATAACATGAGGCATTGAATTTTCCACTTTGTACAATAATGTGTGTGTGTGTGTTTGTGTGTACACACACTGATCAGTTAATTTATCCAAGTGTTGAACTGTATTTATACAAGATAAAAGTTTGAAATGAAAATTGGACTTTGATTTGACAACAGCACACACACACACACGCAGTATGAAATAATGTACACAAATTTTTTAACCTGTATTCAAAAGAAGAAATCTTTAACAAGGCAGCTCCTTACTAAAATAATGCCTTGAAAAGTGAGTGGATTCAAAAATAAGATCAGGTATATATCTCCATACCTAAACTCACTCAAGCTTTTCTTTCTTTTATCTGTCTGTCTGTCTATCTATCTAATCTCATTATCATTTTAATGTCTACCTTCTCAGCTTGCATGGATTGGATGGAGTGTAGTGAGGAAGATTTTCCACAGCTGGTTGCCTTTCCTGTGACTGACCCTCACCCGTTTTCAAGCAAGGCAATATTTTCCCATGGCTGGATATGTTCTCACAGAATATCAGAAATGAATGACACACTAACAATCATTTTACAGCTATAACATGATGGCAAGACAAGGAGACACAAATATACACACACTCACATACATGCACACACATGTATGTATACATGTGTGTGTGTGTTAAGTGTCATTTACACTTTGCTACTTACTAAATGTTAAGCCTAACAGCTTATTAAAATTTGATCAACAAACACTTCCCTACTAGCCAGCAATATAGGAAACCTCAATAGAAATAACCTTAAGGTAAGTTTTAGATGCATCACTAACATGAAGGATATTACATTCCATAAACCTATCATAGCTGCTATGGCTAAGTGATCACATAAAAGCATCAAATTTGTGTGGTAGTTCTTTATGTTCTGTGACTTAGTAATTCAACAAACAGATAGATATAATAAGTACCAAATTGGATTTAATTTGATAAATTAAAATGCCTAAAAGGTGGTACACCAGCATGGGAACAGGTTATTGACCAAAGCTAGTAAATGGATAAGATATACCACATATGTGTGTATATATACACACATGCATACTTCATCTAGTAGTGTATTTGTGTGTATGTAAAATAAATATATATAAATACACACACACGCACACATTTAGATGCAGTCACGTTGGTGTGAATGTATAATGGTGTTTGTACAGTCACGGTTGAGTGACTTTTATTACGTAAATTGGTTGGTTGACAGAAGATTCTTGAGAATAGAAGTAAATCTTCATGAAATAAAATGCATACAGGGGGGGTGGGGGAAGGGGGCAGGGGTAGATGGAGGGAGATAAGGAAGAGAAGCGGGAAGAGGAAGATCAGGAAGAAAAGGTTCAGAAAGAAGTGAATGTCACAGTAGTTTGACGACTATGTCTATAGATACCGAGGACAACCACAACAATAACAAACTGTTGTGAATAACTAGACATAGGGTAAAGGTGAGATAGGTCAGGGAGGTGAGGAGGAGAGGAAGAGAAGTTAAGAGGATGAGAGAGATAAACTAAGAGGGAAGGCATGAGAGGAAGAGAGAGAGATAGAGAAAAGGAGGGGAGAATGATCGGGGAAGGGGGATAGCAGAGAGAAAGAGAGGTAAAGAGAGATAGAATAGATGGAGTACTGCGTGTGGCAGCGAGAAAAATATAGATAGATAGGGAGACAGACAGACAGACAGACAGAGAAAAAGTTCCATCTTTATCTCCATTTTTCAGCTCCATCCCAATTAGTCCTACCCACACTGGTATAATATAGATTATATAAAGGAAGCATGTGGTGTAGTGGTTAGGGGTGTTGCCCTCATGATTGTAAGACTGTGGTTTCAGTTCCTGGACTAGGTGATGCATTGTGTTCCTGAGCAAAAAAAAAAAAAAAAAATCACTTCATTTCATGTTCCTTCAGTCCATTCACCTGATAAAAATTAGTAATCCTGCGACAAGAAGGAATATATATATATATATATATATATATATATATATATATAACAGAGAAACCAAGAGACAAGCCTTCTGCTCCTTACGGAATAATATGAAGTAACCATGTATATCTCCACTACAGAAGCGATGGTGTTTGGCACTCTTCTTTCATACATTAACCCATCATCACTTAGCATAAAGCTGCCTCCCTCCTTCTTATAGTCCCACTTAATTGAAAGGGATTTTAATCTTGCAAACTATAAGGTGACCTCACTAATGCTTGTGCCACAAAAACAAAAGAAGAAAAAAAAGCACCCTCTATACTCTATAAAGTGGTTGGTATTAGGAAGTGCGTCCACCCATAGAAACCATGCCAAAGCAGACACTGGGGTATGAGACAGCCATTTGACTGAGCTGGATCTTGCCAAGTTGTTTAAATCATATCAGCATGAAAAACAGATATTAAAAGGATGATGATGATGATGTAGACTGAAACCAATGTCATCGCTATGATGGTATTACTATTGAATAAGGCGGCGAGCTGGCAGAAACGTTAGCATGCCGAGTGAAATGCTGAGCGGTATTTCATCTGCCGTTACATTCTGAGTTCAAATTCCGCCGAGGTTGACTTTACCTTTCATCCTTTCGGGGTCGATTAAATAAGTACCAGTTACGCACTGGGGTCGATGTAATCGACTTAATCCGTGTGTCTGTCCTTGTTTGTCCCCTCTGTGTTTAGCCCCTTGTGGGTAATAAAGAAATAGGTATTACTATTGAAGAGGACAAACCCGACAATATTCTTTATCTTTTCTTTTACTTGTTTTAGTCATCAGAATCTGGCCATACTAGAGCACCACCTCGAAGGGCTTTAGCAAACAAATCAACCCCAGTATTTATTTTAAAGTTTGGTACTTATTCTATCAGTCTCTTTTGCTGTACTGCTAGGTTATGAGGATGCAAACAAGCCAACATCAGTTGTCAAGCAAGTAGTGGCAGACAAACACAAACAATCACACATGATGGGCTTCCACACAGTTTCCATCAATCAAATTCATTCAAAAGGCTTTGGTTGGCCTGGGGATATAGTAGCCGATACTAGCCCAAGGTGCCGCACAGTGGGACTAAACCTGAAAGCATATGGTTGCTAACCACTGAGACCAGGGTTACCAAAGTGGGCAGTGGAAAGTTCCAAGGGGGCATTGAAGAAAAGTGGGGTGATAATGGGGTAACGATTTGTGTAAAAACAACAAAATAATGGGTTTATTAAGTTAAGTTTTATATGTGAAATACAGTTGCTTTGAACTTACTTCAGAAAGAGGTTTATGGTTGTGATGGTTAGCTGGGGTGGGGGCACTAGGAATGTGGCCTGGGTGTCAAGGGGGTGGCAACCCAAAAACGTTTGGGTAACACTGACCTAAACAATATCATGTACTTTAAAAGTTGTATTTACATTGTAGCAAAAAAATCAATTGGAAGGAGGGAGATTAATTCATTAAAGGTGACCAAGATCAACAGCTGTAATGAGTACAAAACTAATTAATCAAATTGTGATTCATTGAAAGGATATGGATATATGAGCGAACAACAGATGTCGTGGGATAGGGAGATAGTAATGTAAGGGTTTATTCACTTGACTG
>NC_043017.1:7453802-7506302 GCF_006345805.1 Octopus sinensis | reverse complement strand
CCACTACCACCTTATCACCTTTATTTTAATATGATGCAACTGTGCGTAATAGGAGGAGGACAGAACTTCCTGTCGGGTTTCATCTAGAACACCACCACCACCATCACCACCACCCACACCACCATAGTTAGGTCTCCTCTCTGAAGCCCACCCCCACTCCTGCCACTCCCTTAATGCCATCACTGTTATCCAATGAACTGAACTTGGTGTGATTTCATGTGGACTGCCGAAAACACACACACACCAACAGCATACATATATATATACACACATATACATATGCACATACACACACACACAAACCAAAAGCATACACACACACATACACACATATACATATGCACAGGTACACACTAACCAACAGTATACGTACACATAGATATACACACATACAAACCAATAACATACATATACATACATAATATACATACACAAATCAGGCAACACATATACACACATAAATACATCCACAAACAAAAACCAGCAACACATTCATACACACAAAGCAACAACAACAACAACACACACACACAATGTCTTCTTCCTCACACAGGATCAAAGTATGGTTATTTTTTGAGCGAGATTAACTGACATTGATCTCTTGATATTTCTAGAACTGTAAGGCGGCGAGCTGGCAGAAACGTTAGCACGCCGGGCGAAATGCTTAGCGGTATTTCGTCTGTGTTTATGTTCTGAGTCAAATTCCGCCGAGGTCGACTTTGCCTTTCATCCTTTCGGGGTCGATTAAGTAAGTACCAGTTACGCACTGGGGTCAATATAATCGACTTAATCCATTTGTCTGTCTTTGTTTGTCCTCTCTGTGTTTAGCCCCTTGTGGGTAGTAAAGAAATAGGTATTTTGTCTGTGTTTATGTACTGAGTTCAAATTCCGCCGTGGTCAACTTTGCCTTTCTTCCTTTCACAGTCGATAAATTAAGTACCAGTTGCATACTGGGGATTGATCTAATTGACTGCCCCCCACTCCCCCAAAATTTCAGGCCTTGTGCCTAGAATAGAATAGATATTTCTCAAACTGAACTGTTAACAAGAAGACAATTGCTGTGTGACAAACTACTTCTCAGATGAAGTACAAGACCTAAAACTTCAAATCTTCCACTCTTTAGAGCAAGTGAAGTTACCAAACTCGGATGTGATCTAAGATGGTTCTTGTAGATTCAAGCCATCACTGATTTCTACAGTTCCACAAAAAATTTTACCATTCCTTAGCAGGAAGTTAGATGAATGACCGGCACAAAGTTGTTGATTCAAATTTTACCAAAGTGACAAAAGTAAACAATTTTTAAAATCTTTTATTCGTTTCAGTTATTGGACTGCAGCCATGCTGGAGCACTGCTTTTGAAGGGCTTAGTCATATAAATTGACCCCAGATCCCTATACTTATTTTTTATATTTTACACACACACACACACACACATATGTACATACACAAATATATATATATACACATACATACAATAGGCTTCCACACAGTTTTCATCTACCAAATCCCTGCACAAGGCTTTGGTTGGTCCAGGGCTATAGTAAACGACACTTGCACAAGATGCCACACAATGGGACTGAACCTGAAACCGTGTGGTTGCAAAGCTAGCTTCTTAATCACACAGCCATGCCTACACCTATATTTTAAATATGAAAGAGGAAAAACTTTTCTTTTTTTTTTTTAACAAGAATATTCTTCAATGGACAGTAAAAGTTGTTATAAGCTTAGAATTTATTTTATCAAAAATTACAGCTGAACAACTTTCCGGAAACAGTTGACATAATATTGTATTGACATTTTTAAACGAAGGATGTGAATCGAGAGTTTGGATAAGGTGATGGAATCAGTTTATAGGTCATCCGTTTAAATTTTAATCATAGATTTTTTAGAGGAAGTTCTTTAAAATTCAGTTTATTTGGTAGTGTGTCAAATAGATAGAAATCATATTTCATACCACTGTACTATTCATATCATAAATAAGTCATCCCATAAATATCATATCATAAATGTTATATATAAATCATGGCATACACCTTTATATGTTATGTTATATCTTACAAGTCTTATCCAAGTCATATCATAGTAGTCATGGTTATGTCATATCATAAGAAGCATGCCATTCATTTCATATTCAAGACAATTATGTCATATTAAGTCATATCTTACAAGTCTTATAAAAGTCATATCACACAGGTCATAACTACCTCATAGAAAAATCATACCATACAGTTCATATTAAAGTTATATCATAAAGTTATGTATGTCATATTAGGTATACCTTACAAGTCTTCTGCTAGTTACATCATATTGGTTATAATTATATATCATACCCTAAAAACCATGCATTATAATTAATGCATATTTGAGTCATGCCATGAAATTATAGATTTTTATATGTCACATAATACAAATCATACTACATAATATTAGGTCATATTTTACAAGTCTTATGTAAGTCATAATTACCTTGTATCCTAAAAAAATCATACCATACAATTTATATTAAAGTCATACCTTGAGAATTGTATCATACAAATTATGTCACACCACATACGATTTTTATGACGTCATATCATTCAAATGATAAACAATTCCTAAGTCCTATCACACAGTTATACAGGTTATATACAGTTCCAACTATCAAATTAAGCCATATCCAACAACTTTTATGCATTATATCATACAGGTCATATTTATGTCATATCATAAAAAACCATACCATATAGTTGTTTCATATTTAAGTCATTGTATGAGAGTTGCATCATACAGGTAATATGCTGCACCATGCATAAATCTTATTTGTCATATACAATTCATATTTAAGTCACATAAAAATTATACAACGAAAATCATATCAGTATGTTATGTATGTCAAATTAAGTCATAGCTTACCAGTCATATAATACAGGTCATAAATTATGTCAGGTCATCATCATCGTCCTTGTTTAACATCTGCCTTCCATGGGTTGGATGGTTTGACAGGAGCCGGCCAGGCAGGAACCTGTGCCAAACTTGTGTGTCTGTTTTGGCAGGATTTTTATGGCTGGATGCCCTTCTTTACACCAACCACCCAGCAGAGTGGACTTAGTGCTTTTTATGTGGCACAAGTACAGGTGAAGTCAGTTTTGGCAAGGTTTTTACAGCTGGATGCCCTTATAGGCATACAATGTGTATTAAAGTCATACTGTGAAAAATCAACGTAAATTTATACATCTCAAATTTAGTTATATTTTACAAGTCTTATGTACACTGGCACTCCATCGGTTACGATGATGAGGGTTCCAGTTGATCCGATCAATGGAACAATCTGCTCATGAAATTAACATGCAAGTAGCTGAGGACTCCACAGAATGTGTACTCTAAATATAGTCCTCAGGGAAATTCAGTGTGACACTTGTGCTGGTGCCATGTAAAAAGCACCTGTGCTGGAGCCATGTAAAATGCCCTTGTGCTGGTGTCATATGCTGGTGCCAAGCAAAATGCACTCATGTTGGTGTCACACAAAATGCACCCATGCTGGTGCCACATGAAAGGTGCCCTTGCTGGTGCCATGCAAAAAGCATTAGCGTCAGAGCCACATTGAAAGCCACTCAGTCCACTCTGTAAAATGGTTGGCATTAGGAAGGGCATCCGTCCACTGAAACCATGCCAAAATAGATGACTGGAGCCTGGTGCAGCTCTCCGGCTGACCACCTTGTGCCAAACCATCCCACTCATGCCAGCATAGAAAACCAATGTTAAATGATGATGATGACACACACACACACACAAGATCAGCTTCTCTGTACCAACTTTCCTCACAAGGTTTTTTTGTGGGGGACTCTATAGCTATAAACATCAAACTTCAATAGCAAAGCTGGTTCTGCTCACTTTTTGTTTCAGTACCTATCCATGCTGCAGAGTCAGTCATGGAAGACCATCAAAAAGATTTTAGAACAATCAGTTCAACTTATCTCCCTTTGTCTTCTTTCACCACCACCACCACCACCACCACCTTCACCACCACCACCACCACCACCACCATCACCATTGCAATGAATAAATATATAAATAAATAAATGGATTGTTTCTAATCAGTTGGTGAAAATCTATTTACGTAAGCGAGAATGCTTTTAATAGTTTGTCCTAAAGGACGTCAACCAGGGGAAGGCATTATTACGAGCAGGAAGGAAGAGTACCAAGGGGTCAGTCGGCATGTATGAGGTGGTAGTGGTGGTGGTGGTGGTGGGGATTGTGAAATTATTACAGAAAAAAGTATGTGAAGAAAAATAAAGTAAAAATAGAAAGAAATTAGAAATAAAAAAAAACAAAATTAAATCACAAAAATAAATTGAAAAAAATATCTTTCACTGCACTCACGGAAAAGGAATTAATAAAACAAATGGATTTGATTTAAAGGATTTTAAACAACAGGGGAAATTAACGAAGGAGGGAGAGAGAGAGAGAGAGAGAGAGAGAGAGAGAGAGAGAGAGAGAGAGAGAGAGAGAGAGAGAGAGAGAGAGAGAGAAAGAGAGAGAGAGAGAGAGAAAGAGAAAGAGAGAGAGGGGGAGAGAGAAAGAGAGAGAGAAAAAGGGAGAGGGGGAAAGAAAGTGAGAGAGAGAGAAAGAGGGAGTGCGAGTGAGAGTGAGTGAATGAGAGAGAAGACACAGAAGACCAGCACCTTGATTGTCACCACCACCATGACCACCACTACTGCTACTATGATCAGCACCACCACTGCTGTCCCCGAAGTCACCCCAACCACCACTACCTTAACTTCCTCCAAATCACAGGAAGACAGCTGTTTTTAGGTTTATAATGAAGGAGGTCTTTTGCATAATATAATTAACATAATTAACAGTTGGACATGGGTATAAAACAACAACAACAACAACAAGTGACTTTTAAGATACCTGACCATCTTTACCTGGCCCACCACCACCAACATATATCTATGTTTTAAAATGGAAAGAGGGGAGAGAGATAAAATTAGGGTATGAGTCAGTGGAACGAAAAGGAAGGGTGATGAGGGTAGGGTGGGGGGTGTTGATTAGTTTTCTCTAATTTAATATGCCTAACTATTACTACTATTACTGCTACCACTGCTAGCCACCATCATTATAACGAATGAGCATCATCATCATCAAAACCACCATCATCAGCATCACCATTGCCACTGCTACGACCAATTAATACCCTTGCCATCAACCCCACCCCACCACCGCCATCACCACTAACATCATCATCAACCAACATCACCACCACCACCTTTAATATTAATGGCCAGTATGAACGGACCAATTCTGAGGATACACCTGTGAGAATTAATAGGAAATATAAAAGGAGAAAGGGGCTCTCTACCCCCCCTTTTGACCGGGCACCCGTGGCTTTTATGGGTTTTTCCACAAGTAACCTTTCGAAGCGCCTCCCCCTATTGGTAGTTTTAATTGTTACTTATTTTTCGTTGTCATCCTGCTTTCGTACAGGGACCTTTTTCCAACGTACAAAACCCTTTGTAACTTTCGTCCTGTGTTTTGTCCCTTTATGTTTCAATTGATTTTTGTTAGCCCTTGTGGCCAATAAACAAACAAATTATTATTATTATTATTATTATTATTATTAATATTAACAGAAATATGAATTTTGCAGCAGCTAGATGGAGGAAGAGCCATTCTAGCCATTCAATAAATCAGAAAAGCAGATTTATTTGAAATTCTAAGTTGATTTCGTAAGGTGTTAAAATATTTGTTCCACTCACCTGTGACCTGCTCACTGACATGGTTTTTAACAGCAACTTACTAGACAAGTACAACTCCCAAATATGAACCCCCTCCCCTCCTCTCCACAACCACTCCTATTTTTTCTTCCTTGGTTTATTTTGGATCGTGCAATACCCCACCCACCCCACCTCTACCCCTTGCAATATATCAATCATCATTGAAATGATGAAAGGCAAACCCAACGTTTGAGGAATCTGAACTCAAAATGTAAAGATGGACAAAATGTTGCTAAGCATTTTTGCCTGGTGCACAAACAATTCTGCCAGCTCGCTGCCTTAACAACACAACCGATATTGCCATATTTAACCATTTTGTTATTGTATTTCTGCTGAAGTATGCTGCCTCTGTTTAAATAAATTTTGGAAATCATCAAGAATTCATTAAAACAACTTTGTCATTAATTAACTGATATTTAGAACACAGATTAATCCTTTAGCATTCAGATTATTCTGTCAAATGTAATTTTTATTTACATTGTTTTGAATTAATCCTGCATTATCCCGTAGCTTCAAGGTTTTGATGATGTGATTGATTATTTTAATTTATGGCAGATTGCAGGGTAAGTGTAAGAGGGTGGATCTGGTCAGTTTCAGCATAAAACAAGTAGAATATTTGGGCTGGACATGGCCAATTTAAATGCTAAATTGTTAACAATGAAACTTCAATAAAAAGTTTAAATTTAGATCACTTTAAAACAAAAAAAAGTAAATCACAGAATCAAAGGTGATCTCAGCCAGGTCGATATCAAAAGGGACCATTCTTTTCTTTCGTTCTCTCTCTCTCTCTCTCTCATAAGAATACACTCAACTGCACTGGTGGTCCCAGGCAAGTTGGTATCAAAAGGTTTAATTCTTTTCTCTCTCACAGAATCTACTTAACTGCACAGTGATAAGGCTAACAAAAAAAAAAAACATAAGAAGGGATGTGGTAGGATTTGAACCAGGGAATATCATATCATTCTAAACCAGTGTGTTTAACATTATGTACCAATTTTTACTCTCTCCCACCATCCGCTTATAGCATTACTACAACCTTCATCATCATCATCATCACTACAATCTCTGACCACTATTATTATTACCACAACCACTACCATCATCATTATTGTGTGTGTATGTGTGTCCACCACACTACTTGACAACCTGTGCTGGTTTGGTTATGTTAACCCTTTAGCATCCAAATTACTTTGTCAAGTGTAACATTTATTCACATTGTTTTCAATTAACCCTTATGATTCACACAGTGTTTTGGTTTGTATCGTCAAAAAGACCAAACTTTTTTTTTTCTATTGCAATACCTCTACTGAAACATGGTCTCTGATCAGCCATTACACTTCAGAACCAACCATTCACAACATTTGTTCCATCGGGCCAATGGACTGGCCTCAAAGTCCTTTCAGCTTGTATCACTTGGGCCAATCAATTGGCCTGGGTGTCCCAAGAGGGTTAATACTGAAATTATCTTATAGCTTTGAGATTTCAGTGATGTGATTGTTTATTTTTAGAATGGCATTGTAAGATAGGTACAAGAGGCTGGATCCAGTCAGTTTGAATGTAAAAACAGAATATTTTAGACTGGATTTGGCCTGTTTAAATTCTGAAAGGGTTAACTGAGAGAACAAGAGCCAAACTTTAAAAAAAATCAGTGCCAGGGATGATTTGTTTGACAACACAAAACGGCAAGTATTAGAATGACTGAAACAGATAAAAAAAAAATATATATTTTCTTTAAATGATGGATGTCACTGGACAATGTAGAGTTAGAATACTGTGCTTGAATAAGATATGAGATGGTTATGACTAAAACATTTTTGATCACAGAACTGCTGGATCAGAGCAGATCTGGGGCCACAGAACATGCACACACACACACACACACACATATATATATATATATATATATATATATATATATAAAGTTAATCCAAACAAGAAAGCACAAAAAAACACAACAACGCGAGGACGTGGAACAAATATAGTATTATTGGACGCTCAGGAAAGTTTAACGTTTCGAGCGGAGCTCTTCATTGGAAACATAGGAGAAGGAATGATCCAGAGAAGGGAAGACAGAGGAAAAAAAATCGCCAACGGTACACACGCGGTCACATTTATATATATTTATATGCACAGGCACACATAATAAATCATATGTAAGCTAAAATAAGCACACACACACACTCTATAGCACAAGGCATCTTTGATCATAGATTTGTTGAATCAGCACAAGCTCCAGTGCTACACATTAACTACAATATGACTTCAACAGCAACAAGAACAAGATGAAGAAAAACAGCAACAACAACAAGAAGAAGCAATGAAGATGAACCCACCTTTCCATTAAAACAAGACTTAGCAATCAGTGATGATGACAATAACAGTAGCCATCCTGCTGTCATCACGGAGGAGATGTTGGGTCCTTTTGTTCCTTCTAAGAAGTGAGGGGTTTCTCAAGACAACTGACTATATTATACATCTCAGTGCTGACAGGTACACACACAGCCACATGCATACATGTGTACATGTATAGCCACACACACACACACAGTCAGGTGTACATACACACAGAAACGCATGAATACAATCACACACAGAAGTATTCATGAACAGGTGTATAGATGTGTGTGTGTATACATAAATATGTGTGCGCATGTGTGTGTGTATGAATATATTTAGACACACACACACACACACACAGATACACACTGAACAACAATACAAAAATGATGTAAGAAGAAAAGACAGGAGCAATGGGGGTGGGGAGAGTGGGGGTGGGGTGAGGAGAGACAACAAATGAACTGAAAAAAAAACATATATATATATATATATATATATCAAAGAGACAAACATACAGAAACTGTGTTAATACTTTATCCGGGTGGGGGGAGGGGTAGCTGGAGGGGGATGTGTAAAGAGGAGACACAGAGGTGAGAAAGTGAGTATGTATGTATTTACAATATATGTATTTATATATGTGTGTGTGTATATATATATATATATATATATTTATGCACATATATCTATGCATATGCTTAGACAGAAAGTGTGTATGTATCACACACACAACAAGTATAAATTCCTTCAGTTGCAGTTAACACCTCAAAAGTTTCGCGTGCAGGGAAAAGAAGCCAGCAGCATTTTCTCTCAAAACAATTTTCACGAAAGTTATTAAGAGTTTCAAAGTTGAATTGAGTAATTTCGGTTTACATAAGACTCTAGACGGACATTGCCCGCCATTTTAATACCTGCTGGATGTATAAGGGGGTTATGGGGCGAGATGGTGTGTATCTATGTGTCTATGTATCATTTTTTCTTTCATCCTTTACTTGTTTCAGACATTAGACTGTGGCCATGCTGGGGCACCGCCTTAAAGAATGTTTAGTCGAACGAATCAACTCCAGGACTTGATTTTTCTTTTAAAGCATAATAGTTATTCTTATAGTCTTTGCTGGTGAACCTGTTGCAAGCGGAACCCGTTGGTGCCACATCTGTGCTGCTCATGTTTAAGTGATGACATTGCTTGTGTTACAGTCATCATGTATGTATCAATGTGTATATATGCATGTGTGTGTGTGTATGTATGTATGTATGTCCTGGGTATGACATTAAACTGCATCCAGAAGTGAAACACCAGTTCAATTGTCGGGAGTGTGGCGCTGCTTATTAATCACCATTGGCGTTAGGAAGGGCATCCAGCCGTAGAAACATTGCCAGATCAGACTGGTCCTGGTGCAGCTTTCTGGCTTCCCAGACCACAGTTGAACCGTGCAACCCATGCTAGCATGGAACGCTAAACGAAGATGATGATGATGATGATGATGATGATTACTCCCAGGTCAGTTCTGACTTGGAATATTAGTACACATCAGGGTCCCATCCATGGGTTAGATAGATTTTCCAGGAGTAGAGGAGGGTCCCATTATTCTTGACAAAGCCATAGGAAGAAAGATATCTGGCTTAAAGGTTGCAGTCAAAATAGTTACCAGCCATCTTGCAATGCTTGTCACTGGGACCTACTGTGGTGACCGAGAGAGTGGCAAAAGTGTTGTACAAGTTTTTGTGACTTAAATCCAATGACATACAGATGTTTCCCTATCAAATGTGAGACAGCTATCATCTGACATGATAAGACAATCATCATATATGTATATGTGTGTATGTATGTGTCTATGTATGTTTAAGTATGTATGTGTCTACCAGTAGCATTTATGAGTCCCAGGTAGGTTTTTCACAATGGACATAAGGCCAATGACACAATACATTATTTTCAGCTCATCAACTGCAAGAGAAATGCACTGAGCAAAGACCCAAGCTCAATCATTTCTGCTTCACTGACCTCACTGAAAGACTATGGTTCAGTGAACTGTGATGCATTATGGATTATTCTCAGAAAAGTAGGCTGTCCCAGTAAATTTTAAAATATTATCAAGGCTTCTCATGATGATATGAAAGGTAAGTTCTGGGCATTACTATCTGGTTACCCAGATATAAATAAATAAAGATTAATAACATACCCACTAAACGGAACACAAGTCCATTGCAAGGTTATTCACTTAGAGTTAAGTGGACTGGAGCAATAATGAAAAGTTTTGTTCAAAAACACAACACACCACCTCATCCAGAAACTGAAACCATGACCTAGCAATTGTGGATGCAACATCTTAACCACAATGCCAAATGCTTTCATGATGGTGAACGTCCATATCAAATGTCTATAATTGGGAGGTGTAAAGCAAGGTGATAGAACAACCCCTGCATTATCTGCCAAATGCTTCACAATGGTTCTTTTCAAATGCTTTCAATAACTTCTCTGAGGTCTTATTTATAGTCTCTGCTACCACACAACCGGCAGGTTATTCATTATTCAACCTCAAACAGCTTAATTCTAAATCACACACTTTTGTATCTCAGATAAGAGATGACTTGTATGCTGATGTCTGTGATATTGTTGTACACAATGAAAGAAATCTATCGTCAAACTGCTACGGATGCAATTCCGTTGGCATGTAACATAAATAAACATCACAATAAACCTTGTTTTAAGCTGTTTTCTTTAGCAGCTCTTTCTTGGAAAGCCTTATGGGATTCCTAAAATAACAGAATACGCTTAATCTTTGGCAAAAAGAAAAAAAATTATTTCCTTTGAGCATGTTGAACAGGCAAGCAAATTTTGCTGACTAAATTACAATTAGAAATCAACAGTTATAGACCTCCTCCTCCCCACCAAATATCTATTTTCCATACTGGCAGAATCAGGACAGTTTTAAACGATCCAATGATCTGCAGGAATGTGTTGAGCTCCAATGCCTACTTTGGCATGGTTTCTGCAGCTGGATGCCCACCCTATTGTCAACCACTTTACAGAGTATATTGGGTGCTTTTTCATGACACCAGCACTTGTGAGGTTGCCAAGTGACTTGAATAACAGGAAAAAAAAAAAATAAATAAAAATAGGTGCAGGCATGGCTGTGTGGTAAGAAGCTTGCTTCTCAACCACATGGTTCTGGGTTCAGTCTCCCACTATGACCTTGAGCTGACCAAAGCCTTGTGAGTGAATTTGGTAGATGGAAACTGAAAGAAGCCTGTCATATATATATATATATATATTTATGTGTGCGTGTGTCTGTGTTTGTCCCCTGTCAGTGCTTGACAATGCTGGTGTGTTTATGTCCCTGTGACTTGGTGGTTCAGCAAAAGAGACCAACGGAATAAGTCCTAGGCTTACAAAGAATAAGTCCTGTGAAAAATAGGGAACACTCATCAGGAAAGTTGGGTAGGAGAAAGAGAAAATGGAATTGGTAAGAAAAGAGACCAAGTAGTCAAAAGCTGCCTTAAAATTGGGTTTCAAAAATAGGGAATATCCATAAAGAAAATTGGATAAGGGAGGAAATAGGTAGGAAAAAACATCCACCAGACAGAGACTGGCTTAGATTGGATCTGGAATATAGGTAATATCCATGTGGAAAGTTGTTGGGAGCAGGAAGAAATTGATAGGGCTTCATGGAGAAAGAGAATAAACCAATGCATCCCAAAATTTAAGAGAATTGTATTTGTATGTATGTGTGTATATGTAAAAATGTATGTGTGTGTGTACATATGTATATATATATATATATATATATATATATATATATATATATATATCAACGACTGGCTCCCATGCCGGTGGCATGTAAAAAGCACAATCTGAATGTGGCCAATGCCAGTACCCCTTGACTGGTTCCCATGCTAGTGGCATGTAAAAAGCACCCACTACACTCTCAGAGTGGTTGGCATTAGGAAGGGCATCCAGCTGTAGAAACATTGCCAGATCAGATTGGAGCCTGGTGCAACCTACTGGCCATCCAGACCTCAGTCAAACCGTCCAACCCATGCCAGCATGGAAAACAGACGTTAAATGATGTTGGTGATGATATGAGTTCATTATTCCACAGTTACTTGTGTGTGTGTGTGTGCATACATATGTATATGTGTATGCAGGCATGTATGTGTATGTGTCAATGCATGTGTATGTGTGTGTGTGTGTGTGAGAGCCTGAGTGAGTGGGTGTGTTCCAAACATTTCCTGCCTCCAGCAACAGACATTGTTTTTAACAGAGGAAGAATACAAAAGACAGGCAGACAGAAGATATTTAAGGATTTCAACATTCTGGGTTGTGGGAGAAAATGAAGACAATGGCTTGAACAACAAAAACAACAGCCCCTTCACCACCCTCACCACCACCACCACCAACAACAACAACGACAACAACAACATCAGAAATGCCAACATGAACTAATAATGGAAGAGCGCATTGTATAATGCGTAATTTTGCAGATATCCACGAAAATGATGCGATGGTCACATCTGGAATGCCTTTGATCATACACATACGTGTCATTGATGGAGAGAGACCTGGGACTAAAACCATAACAAAAAGCAACAACAACTACAGCAACAGTAATCACAGCAGCAGCAACTACTACTACTATTACTCCTACTACTACTTGTATCACTAACATCACTCCTACTACTACCATCACCACCACCACCACAACTACTACTACTACTAAGGTGTGACATTTGGTTTGTTGTTTTTGTTTTTTATTTTGATATTTTTTTCTTTCTAAATCTTCCTTTGTTCTTTTCTGTAATCTGTTGATTAGAAAATATTCCTTGTTTCTTGTGCCTGGAGGAATGTTGGTGAGGAGATCTGTGATCTGAGTGGGGAGATTAGAGACTGACCAGAGGCAGAGATGAAAGAACGCAGGTAATAGTGTGGGGGTGGGGATGGGTGAGTGGGCGATGGGAGAAAGGTATGGATGGATGGGGAGAGGGAGAGATACAGATAGATGGACAGATAGACATATAGATAGACAGACAGATAGACAGATAGATAGATAGATAGACAAACAGATAGACATATAGACAGATAGATAGATAGATAGACAGACAGACAGGTAGATAGAGGTATAGATAGTTAGATAGACAGATAGACAGAGATATGGATAGATAGATAGATAGATAGAGAGAGAGAGAGAGATAAATAGAGAGACAGATGGATAGTATGATAGAGAATGAGATAGATAGAGAGAGAGTGAGTGAGATGGAAGAATAGATACATAGACAGAGAGATAGGGATAGATATAGAAAGTGAGAGATGGAGAATGAGAGAAAGAGAGGGAGGAAGATGCTTAAGAAGTTATGTCATAGGTGTTCTTTACAGTTTGGTTGGAGGGGTTTAGATAATCACCTGTAATTAATAAATGGGTTTTATGTGTGTGTATATGCATGTGTGTGTGTGTGTGTGTGCACACGCATGTCTACATGTGTGTATGTGTGTTGCATGTGCGTGTACATGTGTGAGTTTATATATTTCATCTTTTACTTGCATCAATTGACTGTGGCCATGCTGGGGCACCACTTTGAAGTCATTAAGTTACAGGGAGGTAAACAAACCAACACTGGTTGTCAAGCAGTGGTGGGGGACAAACGCACACATACACACATACATTGCAGGCATCTTTCAGCTTCTGTCTACCATATCCATTCCCATTCCCAAAGTTTTGGTTAGCCAGGGCTATATTAGAAGAAATTCGTCCAAGGTAGCATGTGGTGGGATTGAACCTGGAACCATGTGGTTGAAAAACAAACTTCTTATCACACAGCCATGCTTGTGTGTGCTCATGTGCTTGCGTGTCTATGTGTTTGTGTGCATACATTTATCTGTGTATGCATTTATGTATGTGTGCTTTTATGGAGGGAGGAGAGGGGTAACGTAGTAGCAGGGTGGTTTAGATAGTTTGCCACTGAGCCAAATGACACAAGTTCAAATCTTCACACTGTTTTGTGGGTTTAAAACAAAGTACATTGCTTGTTGATCTGTTTACAGCTTTTGCATGATGTCGGGCAAGCAGATGCTAACATCCACCCATGCATGGATACATATATCCAAATACACATACTTACACATAACAGGTGAAACAAGTGGGAATGTTTCCCTTCATCAGCTACCCATTCTAGGGAATGTTCATAGTTTCAGTGCATTAGGAAAATGCAAAGATTCCCAAGAGGATACAACTAATGAAGGGAAACTTTCCTGTTTGTTCTGTTATGTTGTGTCTCATTTCTTTTATATATAAGTATAAAAGCAATGATGAGGATGATGTAACAACAGCAACAACAACAACAATAACTGTAATCTACTATAATGATACTCTTGTGTTTATCTCTGTCACAACATATGAATGAGAAAGGAAGGGATGATAGATGAATAAGGAAGGAAGGGGTGATGGGAAACTTGGTAGTGGGATGATGGAAGTTCTACAGTGAAAAAAAAATCAAACATCATTTCAACTCTGTGTGAGTATATATGTATGTATGTAAAAGGGAGTTATGTGAATGTTTGTGTGTGTGTGCAATGGAAGTGAGATGGTGAACATTCAATGCTGAAAAGAAAAATCAAAGTGTCAACAATGCAATGAAGAGCTCATTCTATTAGGAATAGCTGACTTTTCTACTCTGTCAGTTTAAATAGTAAAACTACTATTTTAACCTGTTATTGTGTACCTGTACTGTACACTAAGTGTCAAATAAAATACAAAGAAAATAAACTTTTAGTCAATTTTTATGATTAATATTCCAGTTGTTAAATCAATTGAAACCTTGAATTTTATGTGTGTGTATGTAAATACACACACACACACACACACACACACACACACAGCATATGGCTGAGTGTTTCACAAACATACCTTTATTGTTATCTTCAGATAGACTCAACATGACAGCATATGTGTGTGTGTGTGTGAGAGAACGCTGGCCCATTGTATTACAGGTACAATATCTGATAAGCTTCCACAGTGTCCATTGATCCTTTAGTGTTTAAACCAGCCATGTTCGTCCCAAATATCTACCTGTTTTATGTTCAGACTGGCCAGATCTCACTTCTTACACCTACCCTACAATGTCATTCTAAAAATATACAATCACACCACTGAAATCTCAAAGCTACAATATAATGCATGATTTATTCAAACCAATTTGAATGAATAAGCGAATGAGCATTATGTTTGATAGAGGTTAAAGCATGAAGTACATGCTATAAAGTGGCTGGCATTAGGAAGGGCCTCCAGCCATAGAAACCATGCCAACACATACACTGGAGCATTATGTAGTCCTTGAATCTCTCAGGCCCTGCCAAATGATCCAACCCTGGCTAGCATGGTACTCTCTCTCTCTCTTTAGGTGCCATGCCCAGAATGTAGGACATAGGCGATCATGTCCTACCACGATTCTCTGTTCTTTCTTCCTGCCTGTTTATCAAGCTCAACATTCATATCATCCTTCTCCTGTCCCCTTCAATCTTTCTGGTGATTGCTAAATTCTCCAAGACCCCTTTCTTCATCACATGACCAAAAACTCTCAGTTGCTAGGCCCTTATCTCATGAAGCAGTTTCCAATTTACAAAGCCCTGGTCATTTGACACTTTGTCTATCCATGCTAACCTCACCTTCCCCCTTAAAAACATTAGCATGGAACATGGACGTTAAATAATGATGATATATCTACAAGATGTTTTCCATTGTGGCGTTCCATTTTTCTTTAAGACAATGGGTTGTAATTTAAAGGGAGACTTAGCTGTTGTTTCTAGCAGATAGAATAACAACATAAAAAGTTCATGAAATGAAATTATTGTATGCGGTGTTAAGTGATCAAAGATCACATATGTAATCCATAGATTATAGAAAATCTGATTTGTCTTTTGAAGTTTATGCAGGAAGCAGGATTTTGGTAGCGAAAAAAAAACCCCCCAGAAAAGACAGCACTCAAACACACAGAGACCAAAGTCTTTGGTTTAAAGTTAACTGACAGAGCAGGAATAACCAGTTTACATTATTTGAATAAACTTAGAGAGTTAAGCAAATGGAATAATAAAGTTACTAAAAAAAAAAAAGATAAAATAAAATTAAAAATAAAACATTTATTCAAAATGGAAATGAAAATACGTTCTATAGACTTTACAAAATCTTCCCATAGAATCCCATGAATTAAATCATTTCTATTATTAGAATATTCTAAACACTTTGAACATAGAGATGTATACTTATGTAGAATTAGTCTTGTTAGCTAACAAATCTTTATTGAAGAATTTAATATCTTACAAAGCATAATATCTTTCGTCTTTTATTTGTTTCAGCCATTAGACCTCGGCCATGCTGGAGCACTGGAAGAAACTGAAAGAAGCCTGCCGCATATATATATATGTGTGTGTGCATGTGTGTATATGTTTGTGTGTCCGTGATTGTCCCTCCACCATCGCTTGACAACCGATGTTGGTGTGTTTATGTCCCCGTAACCTAGCACTTCGGTAAAAGAGACCGATAGAGTAAGTACTAGGCTTACAAAGAATAAGTCCTGGGGTCAATGTCTTTGACTAAAAGGCAAGGCTTCAGCATGGCCACAGTCAAATGACTGAAATAAATAAAAGAACAAAAGAATCTCAAAATATAACAATATTAAATAAATTCATTCCAACTTAACTATTGATTTTTCTTGCAGAGGGCACTTCTACATTATTAACCTAAGTAATTTGATGTCAAATTTTGGCTCAAGGTCAACAGTTTCAGGGAAGTTGATTACATTGACCCCAGTGTTCAACTGGTACTTACTTTATCTGCCCTGAAAGGATGAAAGGCAAAGCTGACTTTGGCAGAATTTGAACTCAGAACGTAAAGATGGAAGAAATGCCACTAATGATTCTGCCAGCTTGCCACCTTATTAATCTCAGTAATTTGATCTTTTTACTAAATATATTAATTTTCCCCCGTCTAATACTTAGAGACTTTATCACTACTTTAGCATGCATAATACTTTGCAGATGAAGCTTGATAAGACTGAAACATGTGCATGATTGTCTCCTTTGTTTGTTGAAATGATCAAAATAATACTAGCCAGTGAGCTAATGCATCTTTTTCCTTCATCTTTGTACTTGTGGTTTAAATTAAATTTTTGAAGATCAGTATGTTAAAAAAAAATGTTAATTTGATTTTTCTCCCCTAAAAATGGTCCATTACTGCAATATTCCTGAATGATTCTATTATCACTTCTCCAGCAAGTGCAATGAAATGTATGCATTACTGACGAGGTTTAACAATACCAGAACACATGCATAGTTATCTCCCTTAACTACCAAAATGATTAAAATAATACTAGCCATTGAGTAAGTGCTATCTTTGCCCCTTCTCTTTGCATTCATGTTATTAATTAGATTTAGGACGATCAGTATATTAAAAAAAAATCATGTCCAACAAAATAATTATGTTTGTTTCTTATTAAATTAGGTTAATTGTTATGTACTATTAGTGGTGGTCATAACTAGGAGCAAAATATATTTCTCAGCTTTTGGCAAGAGAAACAAAATATAGAAATTAATAAATAAGCAAACGAAAATAATCTATAAAACAAATTTGTAAAGATGTTCTGTTCTGTTCCGTTAATTGGAATTGTGTGAGAGTGATTTCTGTGATGTTGCTGTGTTCCAAGAGAAACGAAAAGAAAATAGCCATCGTTGATTATACGGAGTGTCATGTGACCAAAGTAACACCCAAAACGGTTCATGGACAGACACACAAAGATACGCATGGACAAAGACTCACAGACCCACATACAAAAGACGCATACAGATACACACAAGTAGACATATACACATACATACATACAGGCACACACAGATACACACACATATAGGGACACACAGAGATCAGTAGCATCACCAGGAGGGGAGGGGGTCAGCGAAGTGGGGGTGCCATGGAGGAGGGGGGGTCAGCGAAGTGGGGGTGCCAGTGAAGGAGGGGGGGTCAGTGAAGTGGCGGTGCCAGTGAAGGAGGGGAGTCAGCGAAGTGGGGGTGCCAGCAAAGGAGGGGGATCAGTGAAGTGGGGGTGCCAGTGAAGGAGGGGGGGTCAGCGAAGTGGGGGTGCTAGTGGAGGGGGGTCAGCGAAGTGGGGGTGCCAGTGAAGGAGGGGGGGTCAGTGAAGTGGGGGTGCCAGTGAGGAGGGGGGGTCAGTGAAGTGGGGGTGCCAGTGCAGCAGGGACCACCCAAAGCAAACACTTTTATAGGGGTGGCACTTTTGGATCTGCTGCATAAGCTTGTATAGATTTAGGGGCCTGATGTGTGTGGGGGGGGGATCAAGGGCTTCCGTGAGTGGCACACACTCTAGCTATGCCAGTGACAGAGATAATACACAGAGAGACACCCAGATTTGATCTTGAAACTGATGTGGCTGAGGACACCACAGACACGTGTACTCTCAATGATGTTCTCAGGGAGATTCAGCATGACACAGAATGTGACAAGGCTGACCTCTTTGAATTACTGGTACAATTCATTTTTGCCAGCTGAGTAGACTGGAGCAAAGTGAAATAAAGTGTCTTGCTCAAGGACATGCATCGCCGGGAATTGAACTTACGACCTTATGATCATAAGCCAGACACCTTAATCATAAAGCCGTGTATCTTCACACACCACACAACACACACACACATGTAAATACAGAGACTCACACACACACACGTACATACAGAAACTCACACACACACACACGTACATACTGAGATACACACACCTATACACATATCAAATCATGAGAGCATAGGACGAAATGACTTGATGAATGGATAATGGCTCTTCACATCTTGAGTTCAAATCTTACTGAGATCAACTCTGCATTTCATCCTTTCGGGTCAATTTATGTCCCAAACATCATCATCATTTAACGTCCGTTCTCCATGCTGGCATGGGTTGGACGGTTCGACCGGGGTCTGGGAAGCCAGGAGGCTGCACCAGGCTCCAGTCTGATCTGGCAGTGTTTCTGCAGCTGGATGCCCTTCCTAATGCCAACCACTCTGTGAGTGTAGTGAGTGCTTTTCACATGCCACCGGCACAGGGGCCAGACAAGGCTGACAAACAGCCACGATCGGTTGGTGCTTTTACATATCATCGACACGGACGCCAGTCAGGCGGCATACTATGTTGCTAAATTCTTCATTATTTTTCAAAATTTATTGAAAGAAGTGTAGAGTATTTAAACAGAAATAGAACAACAAAAGCGTTGAAGAGATCCGAATTAAAAAAACTCTCCAATAAAATTTCCTGTTAATCTATGTTCCAGACACCAGACTGATATTGAACCACTTTAGACCAAGCCTGGTTCTGTGATAGAAATGTCTTGTTTTAAAGTGTTCTAAATTAAAATCTTCCACCAAAATTTCTTGGTAGTTAATGTTCCAAACACCAGCTTAATAACAACAACCTTATTTTACTAAATTCTTTGTTATTTTCAAAATTAGTGAAACCAAAGGCAAGGTGTTTTAACAGAAATACAGTAACAAAAGAATTAAAGAAATCTATCCAAGCATGATGTAGAATCTACTGACTGAGACCTGCCCAATAATAAAAGCACAGTGAAGACTATTTAGATCAAAACTTCTATTTTCTTTTTATTCTTATACATTCGAGAACCTTTTGATATTCTATTTGAGAATGAATTCAGCGGTGATACATGAGGGTTAAGGTGAGGTGAAGCATAGACAGCAAAAGTGTGGGAAGATTACACGAAGAAAGATTGAATTATTAATTAAAACCAAAACTGTTAAATTAGACACAGATATTGACATAAGAGAATTAGAACATAACCAGTCATACAAATAATTTGAAGAAGATGTAAATGCCAAGCGACAACAGGTTGATAAGAAAGGAATACCACAGAAGTGTCAGACTGTTATATAAAAGAAAAACTGAACTCAGTAAAAGAGACATTAATTATCATTATTATAATTAAATACTGGGAAGGTGCATGGCTCAGTGGTTAGAGTGTCGAGTTTACGATCATGAGGTTGTGAGTTCGATTCCCGGACCGGGCTGTGTGTTGTGTTCTTGAGCAAGACACTTTATTTCACGTTGTTACAGTTAACTCAGCTGTAGAAATGAGTTGCGATGTCACTGGTTCAAAGCTGTATCGGCCCCTTTGCCTTTCCCTTGGATAACATCAATGGTGTGGAGAGGTGAGGCTGGTATGCCTTCCATAAACAACCTTGCCCAGACTTGTGCCTCGGAGAGTAACTTTCTAGGTGCAATCCCATGGTCATTCATGACCGAAGGGTGTCTCCTCAATTAAATACACCAGTGACCTCTGTTATAGACTACATAGTTTATGATCTAAAGAGGGAGTTCCTGTGTGGTCGCTTGACTTTCAAAAGACAGTAGCCAAATCTCCCTCATATTACATTGCCTTACTGTCTTAAATAAGGAAAGGATATATTGAATTGAAATATGCATACATGAATATACATGCATACACAAATACATACTACTTATATATTTGTGTGTGTGGTGTTGGGTTCAATTCCTTGTAAAGACTTGTGGCCACTTTTTTCCCAACTTCTAAAAGGGTATTTATCCGATTCTCTTAACTGTCCTCACAGTCTTCCCGTGTTTGAGAATTCCTTTATTTTCTGTAGATTACCAACACATGCAGCACTCATAAGTTTGTTTAATACATATATATATATATATATATATATATATATACATATATATTGCTCTGGGTGTCTTGTATGCAGGAACAAGTTGAGATGGTCATTGTTGGAATGCCTTTGATTATAGGTCTGTTCAATTGGAGCTAACCACGTGGGGGTGGGGGCTAAACCATCAGCACTGCTAATACTACCACTACCACCACATCAAACACTATACCCCAACAATAACAACAGCTACCACCACCACCACCACTACATCCACCACCACCACCACCACCACAACTATAATTACATGTTGACAATCCCATGAAATGCTGCCAGTAGTACTTTTACTAAGAAAGTCAACCTTATAATCACCATCATCATCATCATCTTTATTCTCATCACCATTACTCTGATGATGATGATGATGATGGTGATGATGGCAGAGGTGACCAGTTCACCAATTCATCAGTTTATCTCTTGCATCAGTTCCTAAACTTTATCTCTTTAATCTCAGCATCAACTGACCTTTACCAAGGATGACACAACAACCAAGATGGAACGTTCTGGAATTTCATAACTACACTAAAATGTTAAACTTAATTACTCGGGGTAAAGACTAAACCATAACAACAAGAAAAACAGCAACAACAATAATAGCAATAATAATGGTCATAATAGGAAGTAAGTAGTAGTAATAATAATAATAATAATAATAATAATAATAATAATAATAATGATAATAATAATAATAATAATAACAACAATAATAATAGAATACTAATAATAATCCTTTCTACTAAAGGCACAAGGGCTGAAATTTTGGAAGAGAGGGTTAGTAAATTACATCAAGCCCAGTGCATAACTGGTATCTATTTCATTGACCCTGAAAGAATAAAAAGCAAAACTGACCTCGGTGGAATTAGAACTCAGAATGAAATGCTGCTAAGCATTTTGCCCAACGTGCTAATGATTCTGCCAGCTCACCACCTTAATAATAATAATAATAATCCTTTCTACAATAGGCACAAGGCCTGAAATTTTGGGGAGGGGGTCTAGTCACATCGACCCCAATTGTGTTTAACTGGTACTTAATTTATTGACCCTGAAAGGATGAAAGGCAAAGTCAACCTCAGTGGAATTTGAACTCAGAATGTAAAGTGGACGTAAAACAATGATGATTTTTCTGATTCAGGCACAAAGCCATGAGTTTTTAGGGCCTCACAAAGAGGATAACAAGGGAGCGAGACTTCTGCCAGTTTCCTTTGCTGTGCTTGAGAAGACACATCAAGCTAAGTGAAATCATAGTTGTCCTTGAATACAGGTGTGTACCCTTAGGTGAGTGCTTCTAACCTTGCAGGCTTACAGGCCCGGTGCCCCATAAAAAGAGTCCATGCCAGTGCATGTGCTGCATAAAAGCACCTGATACACTCTGTAAAGTGGTTGGTGACAGGAAGAGCATCCAGTTGTAGAAACCATGCCAAAACAGACACAGAGCCCAAGCGGCTCTTCAGCTGGTCAGCTCCTGTCAAACTGTCCAACCCATGCCAGCATGGAAAATGAACGTTTGATGATGATGATAATGATGGTGGTTGTGGTGGTGGTGGTGTTAGTTGATGACATCAACCCAAGTAGTTGACTGGGACATATTTTATCAATACAGGAGGAATGAAATGTAGAGGCAACCTTTGTGAGACTTGAACTCAGAATGTAAGGAGCAGGAGGAAAGACTGCAATTTTAGGGAGCAAAGGGAAGGGCTGGGGGATTATATCAACCTCAGTACTCAACCGGTACTTTATTTGATTACCTTCAGACGGATGGGAAGTTGAATTTGATCGCGACAAAATTTGAGCCCAGAAAATGGAACAAAAGACAAAAAAAAAGCAAAAACAAAAACTAAAAAAAAAAAAAAATACAGCAAAGCATTTCATCCAACTTTCTAACCCACAACCATGATGATGATGATGATGATGATGGTTGATGATTATGATGATGATGATGATGATGGTTGATGATTATGATGATGATGATGATGATGGTTGATGATTATGATGATGATGATGATGATGGTTGATGATTATGATGATGATGATGATGATGGTTGATGATTAATGATGATGATGATGATGATGATGGTGATGATGATGATGATGATGATGATGGTTGATAATGATGATGATGATGATGATGATGGTTGATGATGATGATGGTTGATGATTATGATGATGATGATGATGATGGTTGATGATGATGATGATGATGATGGTTGATGATAATGATGATGGTTGATGATGATGGTTGATGATGATGATGATGGTTGATGATGATGGTTGATGATTATGATGATGATAATGATGATGACGATGGTGGTGATGGTCATAGTGGTGGTGAATAAAGTGCAAATTTAGCTGACAAACAACTCCACAACCCCTCCCCACACACACACATATACACATACTCAGAGATGTATGCAGACGCTTAGACTCACAATCGTACACATATTCACACACACAGAGATGGAACATTCTAGAATTTCATAATTTCATAAATAGACTAAAATGTTAAAAATGATTGCATAACAAGAAACAGAATAAATTTAATAGACAGGCAAACAGCCACACACACACACACACAGACATGCACATACACACATACATATATACACGTGTGTGTGTGTGTGTGTATATATATATATATATATATATATATATATATATGCATACATATACATGGATGCGGATAGACATACAGGAATGTGTCCAAACAGACACACACATCTGTTACTTGTTTCAGTCATTAGACTGTGGCCATGCTGGGGCAGTGTCTCGAATAATTTTTAGTCAAACAAATCAAACCAATACTTATTTTTTTTAAAGCCAGGTACTTATTCTTTCATTCTCTTTTGCCAAACTAAGTTATAGGGACATAAACACACCAACACCAGTTGTCAAGCAGTGATGGGACACACACACACACACACACATATATTTCTTTATTACCCACAAGGGGCTAAACACAGAGGGGACGAACAAGGACAGACATAGGTATTAAGTCGATTACATCGAACCCAGTGCGTAACTGGTACTTAATTTATCGACCCCGAAAGGATGAAAAGCAAAGTCAACCTCGGCGGAATTTGAACTCACAACGTAATGGCAGACGAAATACCGCTAAGCATTTTGCCCGGCGTGCTAACGTTTCTGCCAGCTCGCCGCACACATAATGGGCTTCTTTCAGTTTCTGTCCACGAAATCTGCTCATAAGGTTTCGGTCGGCCCAAAACTATAGTAAAAGACACTTGCCCAAGATGCCATGCAGTGGGACTGAACCTGGAACCATGTGGTTGGGAAGCAACAACAACAACAACAACAAAAGCAAACAATGAGTGGCCATAATGAGGTGTGAGAGATGGGTCATAGTGAGGTGGGTGATACTGGACAACAACAATAGTAATAACAGCTGACCTTACTGAGGTGTGTGTGTGTCTGTATGTGATGCTGGACAATAAAAGCAATAACAAGAATGTCTAACTATACTGAAGTAGGAAGGGGTGCAGTAGTAAACAACACTGGAGTGGAGGCGGGTGGGGGTGATAGTGAACCACAGCAACGACAAATATAAAATGCATTATTTTATTCTTTTACTATTTTCAGCTCAAGTGTTGTGGCCATGCTGGGGCATTGCCATTCAACAAAAACAAAAAAAGAAGAAAATAGAAATATTTTTATTTCTCTGTAATTCAATCAATAAAAGTTATGAAAGATCTCTTTGAAAATCAATCAATACTGTAACACTTCTACCACCACCCCTAATCTCCCTTCCCCCACCTCTCTCTCTCTCTCTCATTTTGTTTTTTGTGCATAATAGACAGTACTCCAGCCTGGTCTTGGCCAAGATGGCTAATACTAGCTAAAAAAAACAATGACGAGTAGAATGTGTAGTACAAACCATTTATGGAAAAATTATGAATGGAAATAACCAGTTTGGTTTAAAAAAACTGGTTATGAAAGACCTTTAAAAGAGAATGATGGTGGTGGTGGTGGTGATGGTGGCGGTGGTGGTGATGGTGGTGATGGTGGTGGTTGTGATGGTGATGATGGTGGTGGTGATGGTGGTGGTGGCGGCAGTGGTGATGGTGGTGGTGATGGTGGCAGTGGTGATGGTGGTGATGGTGGCAGTGGTGATGGTGGCGGTGGTGATGGTGGTGATGGTGATGGTGGTGATGGTGGTGGTGATGGTGGTATGGTGGTGGTGGTTGTTGATGCTCAAGATCAACAAACAACAACAACAACAGTTATAGTTCTAACAATGCTAATAATGGCATTTGGAAAGCAGAACCGTTTCTAAAGAGATTCAAGCTATAATATCAATTACGTTAGTATTAATTATTAACAGATATTAATTATATTAATTTTCAGACACTTCAATCATGATAGGGCAATTTTACTCATTTAATATTCATGTTTCTTTTTTGTAATCTAATTACTCCCTCTGATGTGAAGCAGGGAGATGAATTGGATGCTGGATTTTTTTCAGGTGCTGGCGCGGCAATGCACCAATTCTGGCAATTGATCTTCAGAAGAGAAGAGGCTGGTGAAAAAGCGCCAAACCTGTTGTCTTCAGTTTGGTTTTCATGCACAGGATTGGCGGTGTGGTAAGAAGCTTGCTTTCCAATCACATGGTCTTGAGTTCAGTCCCACTAAGTAGTACCTTGGGCAAGTGTCTTCTACATTGGTTTTGGGTTGACTAAAGCCTTATGAGCGGATTTGGTAAATGGAAACTGAACGAAGCCTGTCATATATACACACACACAGGATGATGACAATGATGATGGTGATGATGATGAAATAGGGTTTCTTTGAAGGGTCTCTGGTATGATGTTACTCAACAGGGAGATCAGGGAGTCTCTCTAAGCTGAGACACCACTTCTCTGCAATGAGAGGTCACAGTTCCAGTTCTTTGGACATGTGATTAGAATGTCACAGGAAAGGATTACAAAATAGATTCTACAAGTTAAGCCAACAGGTAGGAGACTTATGGGGTAGACCACGAGCGATAATATCAGATAATATCTGGATATTATCTGATTATTGTCAGATAATATCCAGAGACTCAGTTTGTCATACTTAAGAATTCAGCAGAGAAGATTAACCCTTTGGCATTCACATTATTCTTATTTCTTTACTGCCCACAAGGGGCTACACACAGATGGGACAAACAAGGACAGACAAATGGATTAAGTCGATTACATCAACCCCAGTGCATAACTGGTACTTATTTAATTGACCCTGAAAGGATGAAAGGCAAATGCTTCATGTTGGAGATAATGATGGAATGTGACATGCAATGAAATGCAACATGTAATGAAATGCTGTACCTGAAAAAGACCCAACCAATCCATGCAAGCATGGAAAAACTGGACACAAAATGATGATGATGATGATGGTGTTGGTGGTGGTGATGTTTAATTGATTGATCACATAAAACACAATATCAAACTTGTGGGAAGAGTATATTTGGATTATATCAACTCTTTGTACTTCACTGGTATGTTTTTTTTTTTGCTTTTTTTCTTTTATATTTTATCAATCAGAATATTAACAGGATATTAAATACCACATACGTATGAATATTTATAGGATAGCAGTATTGATCTGTCATAAAGTTAATTATTTGATATGAAGCTAATGTACGATTAAATGATAAGAGTTGGAGAAATGATGTATACATATATATAATCACATGATCATGATGGTCATCTGTCGGAGTGATTAAGACCATCTTGTCATGTTGAAAGTGAAGAAAAGTTGTGTGCTGTCAACCTCATTATCTCATCTGTGACCATTTTCAATCCAATAACAAGACCAGGTCAAGGTGACTTGGGATGGAGACAGATGCAGCGGACGACCAAGATGTCTTGTCTCACTCGCCTCGATTTGCTCTCTGCATCCCACAATGCATTTCGCCCCGGATGCTAACGATTCTCCCAGCTCAATGCCTTAATGATAATTATAATGCTATAAATAATATCAACAACAGTAATGACAACAATGGTTTCAAAGTTTGGCACAAGGCCAGCAAGTTCTGAGGAGGGAGTAAGTCAATTACACTGACCCCAGTGTTCAACTGGTACTTATTTTATTAACCCTGAAAGAATGAAAGGCAAAGCCGACCTTGGTGGAATTTGAACTCAGAATGTAGACATGGATAAAATGCCGCTAAGCATTTTACCTGGTGTGCTAATGATTCTGCCAGATTGCTATCTTAATAACAATCCT
The DNA here is from genome assembly GCF_006345805.1 of Octopus sinensis. Taxonomy (NCBI): domain Eukaryota; kingdom Metazoa; phylum Mollusca; class Cephalopoda; order Octopoda; family Octopodidae; genus Octopus; species Octopus sinensis. Next base: position 7,479,269 of record NC_043017.1, on the reverse strand, counting down.
TTCTACTAAAGACACAAGGTCTGAAATTTTGGCACAAGGCCCCAATTTTTGAGGGAGCAGGGTAAGTCGATTAAATCGACCCCAGTACACAACTGGTACTTAATTCATTGACTCCGAAATGATGAAAGGTAAAGTCAACCTCAGCAGAATTTGAACTCAGAATGTAAAGACAGCTGAAATGCTACCAAGCATCTTGCCTGGCATGCTAACGACTTTGCCTTAATAATAATTATGTTGATAAATTACTGCAAAGCCAATAAGAAACATGTCATGTAAAGTAGATAAGTAAACATCATTGCAATGGATGAGAAGATCATTTGTCAAAGTTGAAACAGAAGCCTAAATATATACATGTGCAGCACAAGAGGGATCTCTAAGAAGAAATTACATCAAATACAACATTGACAACACTGTAGACTCTATAAGATGAAAGGAGAAACAATCAGCCATCGTCTAAGAGAATGCATAACATTGGCACAAAGGGAATACAAAGGGAAGGCAGGCAACATTTACTTCTTTATTGCCCACAGGGGTCTAAACATAGAAGGGACAAACAAGGATACACAAAGGGATTAAATCGATTGCATCGACTCCCCAGTATGTAACTGGTACTTATTTAATCGACCCCGAAAGGATGAAAGGCAAAGTCGACCTCGGTGGAATTTGAACTCAGAACGTGGTGGTAGATGAAATACTGCAAAGCATCTTGCCTGGCGTGCTAACATTTCTGCCAGCTCGCCGCCCTCAAAGGGCAGGGTAACATTGCCAGGGTTGTATACTGGAAATTATGAGAGACATACATACACAAGCTGAACAGATGAGGAAAATGGTGAGAACACCAGCCTGACTCAGGGAAAGTGTCAGGTAAAGCGAGGTTAGTTTTGGAGACTGCAACATTGAATGTGATCATGAGGTACAGGAAAGAAGACCAGATATTGTTATTATTGAGGAGGTGGAAGAAAGCCTGAACTGGATGATTAATGTAGCATCCCTATGTGGGGGATAACAGAGGGTGTGATAACAGGAGATAGAAAAGGGAAGGGAAAAGGCTGAGCAATATCTAAACTTGAAGAGAGAAATTTACAAGGTTTACAAGGTGTGTGGCATGAATGGAGGTTGAAGCCATACGACTAGAGGTAGGAGGTGTCTTTGGGATGGTAACTACTTATACTAAAATAAGCAGATTGCCAAGTTTGGAACTGAGATACGTACAGAGTTTCTTCTTCAGAATGATGGTGCTATTAGGGATGGTAGTTTCAGATCCTGAAGGGAAATTCTTGAAATATAAGAAAGAAAATCTGAAAGACCCTGAAAGTCATTTGTTGTGATACACACACACACACACACACACACACACTTTCTCTCTTTCAACATAAAACACTAGACGTAAAGAGCAGCTGGTTGAAACAACAACAACAATAATAATAATAATAATAAATGCCCTGTTGCAATACCAGGCAGTGACTCTCATGGCTTCTGATCTTAACTGATTGGAAGTGTTATCATGTACATTGTTTTGTCTTGGTATAAAAGATGGGCTACAGCAAATATTCTGCTCAATACCACAGATTTGCTTGTCACTTGTTTGACCATGTCCCTTGGTGGTTGATGATATGTGCATCTCTGATCACGAGTAGTGGGGGAGCATCGTAGCCATGTGTTAAGAGGAATTCATTTGGGGTTTGGATAATTCACCTCTGGAAACATGGGTGTTTCGTTCAACATCCTTAAACAACTCTTATTCATGTACCTTTTGAACGGGATGGGTTACTTGACCTGAAGAAAATTCTAACTGGGCCCCACCTGCAAGGTCATGCGCTGTTTATATTCATAGGAGATCACCATGTCACGTACGTATGGTTGTGATGCATCTACCTGGTGTACCCTTATCAGACGGGTAGTCATGACGGGTATACTTGACTTGTATATTTTACCCCAGTGTCACTTTGATGGCATGAACTGCTCTCTCACTCAATAATAATAATAATAATAATAATAACAATAATAATAATAAAGTGGATAAATTATTGCATGGTCATTTTATAAGTAACACGGTAAGTAGAATCGATAAGTTGATGCAAAAGTTGAGACTGAAGATGTTATGTGTGTGCGTGTGTGTGTGTGTGTGTGTAGCACAAGAAAAATCTCTCGGAAGAAATTACATCGAATATAACATTGACAACACTGTAGACTCTATGAAATGAAAAGAGAAACAATCAGACATAGTGTAAAGGAATGCAGAACACCGGCACAAAGGAAATACGACAGAGGGGGGGCAGGATAACATTGCTAGGGTTGTATACTGGAAATTATGAGAGACATACACAAGCTGGACAGAAGAGGAAAATGGTGAGAACACCAGCCAGACTCAGGGAAAGTGTCAGGTAAAGCGAGGTTAGTTTTGGAGACTGCAACATCGAATGTGATCATGAGGTACAGGTAAGAAGACCAGATATTGTTATCATTGAGGAGGTGGAAGAAAGCCAGAAATGGATGATTAATGTAGCATCCCTATGTGGGGGATAACAGAGGTTGTGATAACAGAAGGAGATGGAAAAGGGAAGGGAAAAGGCTGAGCAATATCTAAACTTGATGAGAGAAATTTACAAGGTTTACAAGGTGTGGGGCATGAATGGAGGTTGAAGCCATACGACTAGAGGTAGGAGGTGTCTTTGGGATGGTAACTACTTACACTAAAATAAGCAGATTGCCAAGTTTGGAACTGAGATACGTACAGAGTTTCTTCTTCAGAAAAGACGGCACAATTAGGGGACGGTGGTTCAGATCCTGAAGGAAATTCTTGAAATATAAGGGAAGAAAGAAAATCTGAATGATCCTGAAAGATATTTGTTGTGATACTCTCTCACTCTTTCTATCTCTCTGTCTTTCTCCCTCTCACTCAACATAATAGACATAAAGGTCAACATGTTAAAATAACAACAACAACAAAAACAATAATAATAATAATAATAATAATAATAATAATAATAATAATAATAAAAAAAAAACAACAACAAATAACAATAACAACAACAATAACGGTTTCAGATTTTAGTACAAGGCCAGCAATTTCAGGGGAGGGGGATAGTCGATTACACTGACCCCAGTGTTCAGCTGGTACTTACTTTATCAACCCCTAAAGGATGAGAAGCAAAGTCGCCCTTAGCAACATTTGAACTCAGAACATAAAGACGGGTGAAATTCCATGAATCCTTTCTACTAAAGGCACAAGGCCTGGAATTTTGGAAGAATGGTAAGTTGATTACATCGACCACAGTACTCGACTGGTACTTATTTCATTGACCTCAAACAGGTTGAAAGGCAAAGTCAACCTCGGCGGGATTTGAACTCAGAACGTCAAGACTGATGAAATACCACTAAGCATTTTGCTTGGCATGCTACAGGTTCTGCCAGCTCACTACCTTTCTTTTACTCTCTTTTACTTGTTTCAGTCATCTGACTGTGGCCATGCTGGAGCACCGCCTTTAGTTGAAGAAATCGACCCCAGGGCTTATTCTTTGTAAGCCTAGTACTTATTCTATCGGTCTCTTTTGCCGAACTGCTAAGTGACGGGGACATAAACACACCAGCATCAGTTGTCAAGCGATGCTGGGGCACAAACACAGACACACAAGCATATACACACACACACACACACACACACACACACACATACGACGAGCTTCTTTCAGTTTCTGTCTACCAAATCCACTCGCAAGGCTTTGGTCAGCCCGAAGCTATAGTAGAAGACACTTGCTCAAGGTGCCACATAGTGGGACTGAACCTGGAACCATGTAGTTGGTAAGCAAGCTACTTATCACACAGCAACTCCTGCACCTATACCTTCATATGATGATGATGATGATGATTTCTTTTATTGGCCACAAGGACCCAAGATGTTGAGGCCAACATCTCAAGATGAAATACAGCACACAAAAAGTGGGAAACAACAATAACAACAGCAACAATAATAATGGTTTCTGACTTAGTCACAAGGCCAGCAATTTTGAGAGGGGGGAGAAATAGTTGATAGTCAATGTGATTGAACCATGGTACTTGACTGGTACTTTAGTTTTTCAACACTGGAAGGATGACAAGCAAAGTTGAGTTCATAAGGAATTGAACACAAGAACTGGTCATGCTGGGGTTTTCTTTTGCTTTTTTAAATTTTGCTGAATAAATAACATTTAAAAAAAAATCAGATATTTAAAATACAAATATTATCTTAGAAATGGGGAATTATTTAAGGAAAATGATGATGACAACGATGATGGTGGTGGTGATGGCAGCAGTGGTAATGATGATGATGATAATGTGGTGGTATTGATATTGGTGGTGTGGTGGTGGTGATGATGATGATGATGTGGTGGTAGTGATATTGGTGGTGGTGGTGATGATGATGATGTGGTGGTAGTGATATTGGTGGTGGTGGTGATGATGATGATGATGATATGATGATGATGATAGTAGTGATGATGATAGCATTAACGAAAAAATTCTATAAACAGAAAATGCTGAGAAAACCCACAGAGACTTCAAATTAATTAATTTTATACATTTTATATAATTAGGCGATCTCCTTCAGCTTCAACAAAATCTTTCCCCAGTTGGTCCCATGCATTCAGACCACCTCAGATCCATGAGAGCAGACAGGGAGATGTTTATATACTACAATGTTACTTTAATACAAACCCAGAAAACTTATGCCTTATATGGAACCAAAACATTTAGTTGGAGTGAGTAGAGGAATGGCTGAACAGTTAAGAACTTTGCAAAGCAAGCAATGTGGTTCTGGGTACAATCCCATTTGTGTGTGTACTACACCTTGGGTAAGAAAGTTCTTTGACCATTGTTCTGTTGACCAATGCTTTGTATATGCATACATACATATAAGTGCATGGATGTGTGTATGTATAATTAATTCAAATCAGTGTGAAGGTGCATGTCTCAGTGGTTACAGCATTGGGCTCACAATCATGAGGTAGTGAGTTTGATTCCAGGACCGGGCTGTGTGTTGAGTTCTTGAGCAAGACACTTTATTTCACATTGCTCCAGTTCACTCAGCTGTAGAAATGAGTTGCAATGTCACTGGTACCAAGCTATATCAGCCTTAGCCTTTCCCCTGGATAACATGGGCAGCATGGAGAGAGGAGGCTGGTATGCATGGGTAACTGCTGGTCTTCCATAAACAACACTGGCTGGACTCGTGACTTGAAGGGGAACAGTCTTGGTGCAAACCCATGGTCATTCATGACAGAAGTGACTCTTTAGCCTTTACCCTATGTACATATAATGGTGTGGAGAGGGAGGCTGGTATGCATGGGCGACTGCTGGTCTTCCATAAAACAACCTTGGCTGAACTTGTGCCTCGGAGGGTAACTTTCTAGGTGCAAACTCCATGACCGAAGGGGGTCTTTACCCTAATTCAAATCAATATGAATGATTATGTGTTACATTTGACAGCCTGAATGCTAAGGGGTTAAACATTTGTGTTTCTGACAGTGGTTCTAAAATTAACGAAGCCCAAACAAAATCAAACAGATTTCGCAAGTGAAAAAAATATGAAACTCACACAGTTTGCTGTCCTGCTGACCTGTTGACCAAACTAGAACAAGCAGTTAATCCGAGATTAGCTGTACGTACATACATACTTATGCAACACCAGAAATGGCATGGTGAATGACCAGTGGCAAGATCATGTAATATACGTAAGCAGCAAAGCCTTAATGACTTCCAGCAAGTGGATCTAATAATTCTACGTAAACGAAGCTAGCTATAAATCTTGTGAAATCTGGTATCATGTTGAGTGACACAGCAACATGAAATGTTAATAATGAGAGATTTAGAGTGCAGGAGTGGATGGCTGAAATCCTCTCTCATTCCTTTCCCTCTTGAAAAATAACAACAACAAGAACAACAACAGCAATCTCACTCAATCTGCTAGAAATAATAGCTGAATCTTCATCAAATTATTCTCCTCAGTTTTAATAAAAAATAAAAATGGAAGGCGCAGGAGTGGCTGTGTGGTAAGTAGCTTGCTAACCAACCACATGGTTCCGGGTTCAGTCCCACTGCGTGGCATCTCGGGCAAGTGTCTTCTGTTATAGCCCCGGGCTGACCAATGCCTTGTGAGTGGATTTGGTAGACGGAAACTGAAAGAAGCCTGTTGTATGTATATATATATATATATATATATATATGTATGTGTGTGTATGTGTTTGTGTGTCTGTCTCCCTAGCATTGCCTGACAACCGATACTGGTGTGTTTACGTCCCCGTCACTTAGCGGTTCGGCAAAAGAGACCGATAGAATAAGTACTGGGCTTACAAAGAATAAGTCCCGGGGTCAATTTGCTCGACTAAAGGCGGTGCTCCAGCATGGCCGCAGTCAAATGACTGAAACAAGTAAAAGAGTAAAAGAGAGAGAGAGAGGGTAAATATCAGATAATGTAGTTCTAGATATAACCACTTCCACATCCAAAAGGACGGGATGGTCATTGCTGAAATGTCTTTAAACATAGATATGTTTGATTAAGGCTGACCTGATGCTAACCACCACCACCACCACCACCACCACCACCACCACCAATAATAACAACAAAAAGTTGAGCCAGTGGAAGAGCCTCTACATGGTCGGTCACCTTGCTAGAAATAGCAGTCAAATCTCACTCAAACCACACCCTGCCATCTTAAAGGGACACATTTGATAATGTGGTCATCAGTTTCCAGTACATGAGGAAAATATGTGATAGTCATGGCCGGAACACTTTTGATCATAGGTTTCTTTGATCAGGGTGTCTATGAGGCCGTTCAGTTTGCTAGAAATAGCAGCCAAATCATCTCCTTCAAATCAAATCCCATATGCTTAAAACTCCCCCCCCCCCACCCCACCACCAAAACATCACAAAATATCTTTAAAAAAAATAAGGGATGAATTGAATAAAAGGGACACATCGATATCCTAAATGGCAGCAGGGATAGTTCTTTTTTTTTTGATAAGATCTGTTCAAAGTTGACCCAGGAGGGGAATAACTAAACATCAGCAACAAAAACAAATTAAAACAATAGGAGAAAAGCCACAACAATATAAAAAAAAATAACAAACTTACATGTAGGAGAAATAACAAGTAATAATGAGTAGTTTGGGCTTGTTTGTGTTGAGTGTGAATGTTGAGTGTAAGTGTTGAGTGTTTCTCTCTTTTTTTTTTTTTTAAGGATCCAGTGATATAATGGACGTAGCTAAGTAGGTAAATGGTTTAAAAAAGACCTCTTGGAATTATTCTACAAGAAAGATGTTATCCACCGTGATAGAGTCGTAGCCATCTTGTCAGTATAATTTTTCCAGTGGCAAACAACAAATGATGACAATTGGTAAAACAATCAGAATTTTGGTGATTATTATTATTATTATTATTATTATTATATCTATCATTATTGATGTTGTTGCTTTTTTTCTTTTTATTTATGAAGTCAAGCCAACATCATCTACTGATATGAAAATACTGGCTATTGGATATAACTTATAAGAATTCCTATCACCCAACCCATATACGTACGTGCCTCTGTATATATATATATATATATATATATATATATATACATACACACATACACATATACACACACATATATATATGTTTGTTGTATGTGCGCATACCATTGTAAGGAGATGTGTGTGGATATGTATACACACATACACACACACAGTAGATATACATATACTCATGTTTGTATGTTTGTGTGTGTATATGTATAGGCATATATATATATGTATGCTTGCATGTATGCGTATATGCATATATGTACACACTTTTGGATATTTGTTTGTGTGTATGTGTGAATGGTTGTACATGTTTTGTATGTATGCAAGTATGTTGCGTATGTCCACAATAAGCATCTAATTGCACAGGAAATGAAGCCAAAAGATGAAGAAGTCGCAGACTGATCCAAGAATCTCCTAAGATATCGAATAACACGTTCAATAGTGTTGTTGTTGTTGTTGATGTTTTCATATCAACATAGCAGCATACTAAACCATGGAATATCAAATGGTATCAGTAAAAGCCTTGTGTTAAACCATCAAAGTAAGAAGGATATCATATCCATCATAGATTTTACGGTACTTTCATCAGTTATTTGTTAAAGTATGTTAACCAAAATGTGCTTACCGTACAGAAAGATAATTCGTTAAATCACTGAGATCATGTGTGTGTGTGTGTTACACTTGAAATCTGAAGAACATGCAACAGCATATACCCTATTGTATAGTGATTCCAGCAAGTATGGTGAAGATAACGCTTGGCCGATGAGGTCACAGATTGAAACTTGTCTGAAGTTGTCTCCCTTGTATTTGCCAGAAACACAAGACTATGTTAAAAACACCTGTGCTGGTGCCATGTGGAGAGCACCTGTGCTGGTGCCATGTGGAGAGCACCTGTGCTGGTGCCATGTAGAGGACACCCATGCTGGTGTCACATAAAGAGCACTTATGCTGGCACCATGTAAAAAAGCACCCAATGCACTCTGTAAAGTGGTTGGCATTTGGAAGGGCATTCACTATAGAAACCAAGCCAAACACAGATGACTGGAGCCTGGTGCAACCCTCTATCTCACTGCTCCGCAACCTTTTTGCACTTGCGGTACATTTATATTCTTTTCAAAATTTTGGCGGCACACCTGAACTAAAAATACAACTAAAAGTATAGGGAAAAAAATTATATTCAGGTTACACTGTGGCACACCTAGCATGGTCTCATGGCACACCAGTGTGCCACGGCATAATGGTTGTGGAGCACCACTCTATCTTACCAGCTCCTATCAAGCCATGCAACCCACCCAGAGACTCCCCCCCCTGGACAAAAAATGATGGTGATGATGATAACTCGTAATATGGCATTTTTCTTTTCTCACGTATTTATTTCAAGGTAGTTTTTAATGTTATATGTATAAGATATGTCTGCACAACTTAGTCTATCTGCCTGTCTCACCACACAATTATTTCCAGCTCACTTTTAATGCTTTTTGTATTAAATAACACAATCTTAATTACCTGTCTGTTTCTCAGTTGATCTGTCTGTCTAACTATCTATCCATCAATCTGTCTACATGTTTCTCTTATCATATTTTATCTACTTAACGTGCCAATGTTTTCCAAAGTGGAAAAGGTGTCTTTGAATAAATTGAATAAAAAAACTAATTTCTATAAAACAGAGGAATTAACCAGGAATCCGAATAGAGTGTCCAGTGGAACTGTTACAAAAGGTTTGACTACTTGGCATGGCCAGAATAATCAGGGAAGTATGAGATAGTTGAAAAGAACAAATATGGTACCACAGGCTGCAGGGAGCTAGCCTGCTACATCTCTAAGATTCTAGGAGTTCCAACAGAACTGGAGTTGTTGTTGTTGTTGCTGCTAATGATGATGATGATAGCAAAAGTAAGAGCTGTCCATAAAATATGGGTATGGGATCCATAATTTTTTAAAATTGTATGCGCAGGAGTGGCTGTGTGGTAAGTAGCTTGCTTACGAACCACATGGTTCCAGGTTCAGTCCCACTGCGTGGCACCTTGGGCAAGTGTCTTCTACTATAGCCTCGGGCCGACCAATGCCTTGTGAGTGGATTTGGTAGACGGAAACTGAAAGAAGCCCGTCGTATATATGTATGTATGTATATATATATATATATATATAATATATATATATATATATATATATATATATATATGTGTATATATATATATATATATGTATTTGTGTGTATGTTTGTGTGTCTGTGTTTGTTCCCCTAGCATTGCTTGACAACCGATGCTGGTGTGTTTACGTCCCCGTCACTTAGCGGTTCGGCAAAAGAGACCGATAGAATAAGTACTGGGCTTACAAAGAATAAGTCCCGGGGTTGATTTGCTCGACTAAAGGCGGTGCTCCATCATGGCCGCAGTCAAATGACTGAAACAAGTAAAAGAGTAAAAGAGTAAGGGTTCCATCTTTCATTCCCTGGGAGGACCATTATGGGGCTGTAAATGGGAGAAAGAAGATGATGTGTGCTGAGCTGGTGAAGTTATGTTGGAAGCAATGAGTGACAAGCAAGGTGCAGAGAATTTGTGGGTCAGCCCCAGTGTAAAGCCTAAAACATGCTGGACATGACAAAGGGGCACTAGTAAGCAGAAGGCCACCAAATTAGCTATTGGGGTAGTAAAGACTGTCTCAAGGTGGCTGTGGTGGATCAAGAGGTGTAAGACCCGAAAGAGTGAAGCGAACTGGACACAAGCCAGGACTTGACCAAACCTGTTGGGTCAACTGGGTGAGGTTGTCTGATTGCCGAAAGGCCCGAAATACCTAACGACCCTTGGAAATATCACGGATGATGTGTCCAGGTGCATCAAAGGATGAACAACTAGTATGGTGTTTATCATCATCATCATCATTAAGGTGGCGAGCTGGCAGAATCATTAACCTGCTGGATGAAATACTAAGTGGTATTTTGCCCATTGTTCTGTTCTGAGTTCAAATTCCGTTGAGGTTAACTTTACCTTTCATCCTTTCAGGGTTGATAAATTAAGTACCTGTTGAATACTGGGGTTGATGTAATCGACTTATGCCCTCTCCCAAAATTGCTGGCCTTGAACCAAAATTTGAAATAATTATCATCATCATCATCATTTTGATGTCCACTTCACTGTGCTTGGACACATTTTCTATGGTTGGGTGCGTGCCCTTCCTGTGGCCAACCCTCACCCGTTTCCGAACAAGGTCATATTTCCCCACCACCAGACATGTTTACACAGAATACTGGAAATGAATGACACCCATTTACCACCACCATGCAAAGTCAAGACAAAGGGAATACAAATATATACATACATATATACATACACAGCAGGCTTCTATTTAGTTTCCATTAACCAAATCCATTCACAAGACTTTGGTCAGCCTCAAGTTATAATTAACGATTATATCAAATAGTAAATAGTCAGGTGGTAGTGGCAGGATCGCTAGTATCTGTAGTAGTATTGGTAGTAGTAGTAGTATTGGTAGTAGTAGTAGTAGCAGTAGTAGCAGCAGCGGCAGCAGCAGCATGTGGTGGTGCTAGTACGAGCGGTCTTTTTAAATAACCACAATTTTGCATGTTAACAGACATTGATATGATGTATATAAAATAAATGTATGTGTGTGTGTGTAGTGTTCATATTCGGGTATATGAATGCATGTACACATACACACACACCACTCATACACAGATGTTGCTGCATATATGAATGTGAGTGGCAGCAGCCAGGATCTAAGACCTTCAGGAAGAAATAGAAGGCACAAAAGTTCATTGTACCACAACTGAAATGTTTGACTGGTTGATTGTTGAAGTGAACTGGGCTACGGTGATGTGTAATAACAGGAAATATCTACTGTTCGTCCACCAAACAGAATCCTCAAAGATATCATACATCGAGGGACAGGACATCCTAGTATCACTGAACAACACCAACACATCCGCTTTCTCTTTCTTTCACATGTACACGCACACACACACAAAATTGCAATCTGAACCAGGAAGGTAGTTTCTATTTGGCTGATTGCTCAATCCTGTGAGAAAATAGGTATCCAAATCACACCCCATCCTTCTATTAACCCTTTCATTACCAACTTGGCTGAAACCGGCCCTGGCTCTGAGTACAAATGTCTTGTTTTTATAAGTTTTGAATTAAAATCTTCCACCAAACTTTAGTCACAATTTATGTTCCTAACACCAGCTGAATGATAACTAAGTTATTTTACTAAATTGTTATATTTAAAGTAATTGAGAGAAACACAGAGCATCTCAAAATAAATACAGTAACGAAAGGGTTAAAGAAAAAGAAAAACAACATACAGTTCTAGATAGATCTATCACTATCATCATTTAATGTCTGCCTTCCATGCTGGCATGGGTTGAACAGTTTGTCAACAGCTGGCCAGGCAGGGGCCTGCACAAAGCTTCTGTTTTGGCAGGGTTTTTAAAAGCAACCATACAGCAGAGTGGGTCGAGTGCTTTTTATGTGGCACAAGCACAGGCGAGGTCAGTTTTGGCATGGTTTTTACAGCTGGATGCCCTTCCAAACACCAACCACTTTACAGTGTGTACTGGAGGATTTCTACATGGCATCAACACGACAAATGATAATAGAGGTGCTAATAAAAGGAAATAAAATGAAATAAAATACATTGTCGAGCGATTACTGTTTACATCTCGTTCTGAGATTTAATAATGCTTACAGTCAGTTTTTCGAAATTAGTGGCAGACGTCACTAGTAAAGCTCTTATATATTTGCAAACAGGCCTTGTCTTTCATCGTGATCTGGTGATTACCGCCCGTTGATAAGAGACAACAATCTCGAAACCGGTCCGGTGCGTATCACTCAGGCTTACGAGAAAGGGATGGCCTCCCTTTGCAAATACCTAAAGGGCACAGAAAGTGTGTCTAAAGCCAGCTGGAGACGATGATCTCCTGGGGCTAAAAAGCTACAGTAACACCTCCTCCCCTTTGTGGTTAGCCATATTGAGATGGCTTTTATACTTTACAAAATGAGATGGTAATAAATAACTGATAAGAATGAAGGAAGCTGCCAACATTAGGCTGAATTTAAATAGATCAAGATCATATTCATTTTGTTTCATTCTGATTTAAACTTTTAGCATTTAAACCAGCCAATATCAGGCCCAAATATTCTACCTGTTTTATGTTCAAACTGGTCGGATTCAACCTCTCACACATACCCTACAATGTCATTCTAAAAATAAACAATCGCATAATCAAAATTTCAAAGCTAGAAGATAATGTAAGATTAATTCAAAACAATGTGAATCTATAAGCTAATGGGTTATTGTCTGTCTTTGTATGCGAGCATGGCTTCGGAAACTGAAGCAGAACTTTGACGGCTGAATACTTCTCCCCGATGCCAACCCAGTTGGTTTTCAAGTAAGGGATTTATATAAAGTTTTAAAATTAACTGTGTATAGGCCGTGTTTGTTGAAATACTGTGTTCAGCCCCACTGCATGGCACCTTCAGCACGTGTCTTCTACTATAGCCTCAGACCGACCAAAGCCTTGTGAGAGGATTTGGTAGATGGAAACTGAAAGAAGCCCGTTGTATATACGTGTATGTTTGTGTGTGTGTTTATCCCTCCAGCATTGACAACCGATGTTATTAATTTTATGTTCTCGTAGCTTAGCAGTTCGACAAAGGGATCAATAGAATAAGTACTAGGCTTACAAAGAATAAATACTGGGGTCAATTTGTTTGATAAAGGCGGTGCTCCAGCATGGCCATATTCAAATGACTGTGTGTGTGTACATAAACGTACATTTTTACATGCATACATACAAATACATGTTGTCAGTTACGCAGTTACTGAGAAGTTAGAGACAAAATGCAAGTGCCAAAACTTGTATGTATGTATGTATGTATATATATGTATACACATATATATATATACACATACACACACAACACAAGCACATATTCAAAATAAAAGAATACTGATGCAAGTATACATGTCTGAATGCATGTATGTAAATATAGTTGGCATGTGTGGGAATATACATGTATGTGTGTGTTTTGAATGTAGGACGTGAAAGAATTTTCTTTTCAATTTTTTTTTTCCACCACAACCAAATAACGAAATATCACAAATTGTGCAGTTGATGAAGGTAGCGTATCGGTGTGTGTGTGTGTGTGTGTGTGGGTGAGGGCAGTTAATGAAGCTATTCTGTTGAACATTGGTACAATAAATAAAAACAACGACAACAGCTCCACCAAAGAGACCAAAACAATAGTTCTTCAGAAAACAAACATCACAACAACAACAACAATAACAACAACCACATTTCTTATTGACTCGTATTTAATTCCCTTCTTTATAGAATTCTTTTGTTGGCCAAATATTTTGGCACTGCTGGCATTTTGGTAATGAACTGTATCAACTGTTACCTAGATCAGATCAGCTCGTGTGTGTGTATGTGTGTAAGTGCATATAGATACAAGCATACATACATGATATATATGTGTGTGTGTATATATATAGTATGTATGTAGGTATGTATTGATGTATAATCTTTTTTACTAGGAAAAGAGCCAAATACTACAGGTCACTGTCTCAGCCCCTATATATTTACTGCAGTTATTATGACACAGTATATTACTGGTTATTATGATACCCTAAAAACGATCAGTTCTTGTGACACTATATATATACATATATATATATATATATATATATATATAACGGGAAGGTTTACGAAAATAAACAAAAGACGAAGGCAGGTGGAGTACAAACAAACAAATGTATTAGTATGGCGCTCAGAAATAGAAATAGAAAAAGTTTTTTACATTTCGAGCCTACGCTCTTCGACAGAAAGATACACAGAAAAAAGCAAGGAGAGAAAAAAATGCGTGTAGGAGCTAATGATTTATCATGGCGTGATGTGAGGGCACATGGCCTAGTGGTTAGGGTGTTGCATTCACAATCATGAGATCATGGTTTCAATTCCTGGACTGGGTAGTGTGTTGTGATCTTGAGCAATACACTTCATCTCCCATTGCTCTAGAATCACGTTGACACATGATGTTTTGTACACCATACACCTGTTCAAGAAACATTATAGAATAGTGATGTGAGGGCCTATGGCCTAGTGGTTAAGGTGCTGCACTCACAATTGTGAGATTGTGGTTTCAATTCCTCAACTGGGTGGTTATGTTGTGTTCTTGGGCAAAGCCCTTCATCTCACATTGCTTTAAGATCACTTCAACATCTGATGTTTGATACACCTGTTCAGGTAATGCCAATTTGATGGCAGGAGGGAGCTAATATACAACACATACAATTATTCTTTTATTTGTTTCGGTCATTTGACTGTGGCCATGCTGGTGCACCACCTTTAGTCAAAGAAATCGACCCCAGGACTTATTCTTTGTAAGCCTAGTACGTATTCTGTCAGTCTCTTTTGCCAAACCACTAAGTTACTGGTACATAAGCACACTAACATCTATTGTCAAGCAATGGAGGGGGGGACAAACACAGACACACAAATACACACACACACACACACACACACAAATATAGCCTCGAACCAACTATTGCCTTGTGAGCGGATTAGGGAGACGGAAACTGAAAGAAGCCTGTCATGTGTATGTGTGTGTGTTTATATCCCACCCCCTCTTGACAACAAGTGTTGGTGTGTTTACATCCATGTAACTTAGCAGTTTGGCAAAAGAAACCGACAGAATAAGTACCAGATTTAAATAGAATAAATACTAGAGTCAATTCTTTTGACTAAAATTCTTTAAGGTGATGCTCCAGCATGGTCGCAGTCTAAGACTGAAACAAGATAAAAAGATATGCCTGGTTATTATCCTGTGACCTACTGTATTATTACGATGTACAACCGGTACCATCAGCATCCCCACCATGACCACCACTATCACCAGGGGCAGCAGAATCGCCCCTCTCTTGCTTCTAAGCACATGACCATCACAACAAGAACCACCATTACCCCTACCTGTAGCAGCAGTAGCAGCACCACCACCACCATCACCACCACCACCACCACCAAAAAAAAAAAATCACATGCCTCTGTTTTTACCCAGTTTGTTTACTAGATTTGATTGACTGAATGCTGTCCTCCATTCTGAAATATCTCAAGAGAAAACTGAAGATAAAAAGTAAATACAAATCTTTTACTAATAATTGCTTAAAATAGAGCAATAACAGCAGTAAAACTGTTGATGTTTTATCAAGTTATTTCTACATTAAACATGTACATGGTCCAGCTTTATTCAATGTAACATAAGTCAGACCAGCTATGGATCACACACACACACACGCAAAACGAAATGCAAATGTTGTTATGTACTTAGGTACACTGGCGCATAGCAACACAATTCCTTCCAGATATTGCTTGCTGTAACAATCCTTTCTTATTTCGGTACAAGGTCAGCAATTTTTATTGACCCCGAGAGGATGATAGGCAAAGTCTACCTCAGTGGAATTTGAACTCAGAACGTAAAGATAGAAGAAATGCTACAAAGCATTTTGTCCAGATTCTGCCAGTTTTCTGTCTAAATAATAATAATAATGACGATAATTTCTTACATAATAACAGTTTCTTACATAATAATAATAATAATAATAATAATAATAATAATAATAAAGTTAAATAATTCATGCCAACCTTTAATTTCCTCTGTAATTTGGAGGAAATTTGAGAAAATTTTACCAATTATTATTGCTAAGTTCATTTGAAAAGAAGACGGAAGAACAACATATAAAAAAATAAGACAAGAATAAAAGACAAAAACAAGAAGACGGAAAAGAAGACATCATTAAGCATTAATTGGAGTTAAGTTGTCATCAGAAAGGTGGTGGTATTTTGGCGCCGTCGTTTATATACGATATTAGCAGAGTTCTATATTTCAACGATGAGACTGCTGGTGCCAATTTAAGAAAAGTTCTCGAGGAACATTTCAAAAGTGGACTCCACCTTTTAAGTTGGTCAGGAGGCGGAGCGGAACATCAGGCAAAAAGTAGAGGCGGTTTGCATCCTGTCACTGATTCGTATCCTGTCAACTAGTTCTTTGTGTCTGGCTAACCATAAACAGGTACAACTGGGAGTGCGGTGGGAAGATCGCAGTTGCAAACAGTGGGTGCACTGGGAAATTGCTGAGTGTTTCATTTAGATTCTGATGCATGATTCAATGTCCACTTCAGTTAGTTTATACCTTAGTGCTTGAGAAGACAGGTTGAGATCAGTAAAATCGGGGCCATACATATATACAGATATATCTTTTATGCTGTGCCCCCAACTCCCACTGACAGTCGAGAGGTCCTTGTCTTTTGGGCACACAGGTGCTGGTGCCATGCACAAAGCACATGTTTTGGTATCACATAAAAACACCCATGCTGGTATCACATAGAAGCACCTGTGCTGGTGTCAGGTAAAAAAAAAATACATGTTGGTGTCATGTAAAAAGCATCCAGTACACTCTGTAAAGTGGTGGGCATTAGGAAGGGCATCCAGTTGTAGAAACCATGCCGAAACAGACAATTGGATCTTGGGCAGGTCTCTGGCTGGCAAGCTCCTGTCAAACCATCCAACCCATGCCGGCATGAAAAACAGACATTAAATGATTATGATGATGATGGAGTAAAAAAAGCAGGATGGTCATGGATAGAATATCTTTAATCAAACCTGAGGGATACACAACAGCAACAACAACACTGTCAACTTGAATGGTTTTTCAACTTTATAATCTTTCAAAGATATAGTGAAAGATGGTCAAGAAATGAATTGACCATACGCACACCCACCCACCCACACACACACTGTCATCACCATTGTTGTTGCTTTAATGTCCAATTGCAGGACTCAGACAGAACTCATTGAGGCAGATTTTCTAGGGCCTGTTGCCCTTCCTGTCACCAACGCTCATGTATTTCAAACCATGGTTAATATTTCCGCAGGGGCCAAACATGTTTTCATGGAATATTAGAAACAAACAACACTGCTCGCATGACAGTGATCTTCCTTTACAAACATCATGTGACGAGAAGACAACATGCACAGAAATGATGGGCTTTTTTCAGTTTTTCTTCACCAAATACACTCACAATGCTCTTATTGTCCCAAGTAAAAGACACTGGTCTGAGGTGTCACATAGTAGGTTTGAATCCAAAGCCATGGATTCAGCAAAAGAAACCGACAGAATAAGTACTAGACTTACAAAGAATAAGTCCTGGGGTCGATTTGCTCGACTAAAGGCGGTGCTCCGGCATGGCCACAGTCAAAAGACTGAAACAAATAAAAGAATATATAATATATTATATATATATATATATAGTAAAATAAGGATTCAGGTAGAATTAGGTACTTGAAAAATTATGAACCAGGTAGGGATGGATAAACCTGTGGTTCTGGCCTATGGTTGATAAGTATCAGCTAGGATATTCTGGTTGTGTACTCAGAGAAGACCAACCCTACGAGTATTTAGTGCCTAGGGGCTGGTCCAAAACATGTCTTACATTGAGTTGTACATGGTTGGTATACTCTAGGGTGTCATAAATACCCCTGATTTGGGTTCTTTTCATTTGATTACATATATATATATATATATAAAGTTAATCCAAACAAGAAAACACAAAAAAACACAACAACGCGAGGACGTGGAACAAATATAGTATTATTGGACGCTCAGGAAAGAAAGAGGGTTTAACGTTTTGAGCAGAGCTCTTCGTCGGAAGCATAGGAGAAGGAAAGATCCAGAGGAGGGAAGACAGAGGAAAAGAAATCGCCAACGGTACACACACACACACACATATATATATAATATATATATAATATATATATTATATATATATATATATATATATATATATATATATAATAAAATATTAGGGAATAAATCCAAACTTACAGGGAAAAATCAGATTTAGGATTGAATCTAATTTTATAGTAAAATATTATATTATATTAAATTAGAGATAAAACCACTATTAGGCAAATCATACAATGAAAAACTTAAGCCAATACATAAGATTAATTAATTTATATTATTTAAATATATATCAAAATTATTAAAATTGATTAAACCTCGCCAAGTTAAATATGTAAACCACCTGAAGAATGACTGTAACTCGAAAATTTTAAGAATTGAACAGCCATGAAACGATTGTAGTGTTATATTAATTATCTTTTTTAATAATTTTGATATATATTTAAATAATATAATTAATTAATCTTATGTATTGGCTTAAGTTTTTCATAGTATGATTTGCCTAATAGTGGTTTTATCTCTAATTTAATTTAATATATATATATATATATATATATATATATATATATAAATATATATATATATATGCATACACACATTATATATACACACACATTATATGTATGTGTGTGTGTGTGTGTGTGTGTGAAGGTAAGATCCAAGGATGAAGGTGGAGGAAGTTAGTAAACTTCAGGCAGTCTGTAGAAAGTATATAAAAAAATCAACTTTCAGGAACAATAGTGGTTTAGTAATGTAACAGGTTGTAAAAATTTTCCCATACCAAAGTTCAATGAGCTGAAAAAATTGTTTTATAGTTTATGGTTAGCAGCTGGGATCTGTGTGTGTGTGTGTGTGAATAAAAATCCAAATTTAGGGAACAGAAAATTTATAGAAAAACAAAAGATGAAGACAGGTGTATGAACAACAATCAGGTGTATTTGTTTGACGCTGGGAGGGCTGTGAACATTCAGTTGTTTGATCAATTTGATTAACCTACACAGAGAATTAGTATATGAATGGTGGAAGTATTTTCCACAGACACATCCACCCTTAACCTTTTCACTGCAGAAGTCAGATATATCTTCTCTAAATTTCATTACCAATAACTGCAGAAAGCAGTTTTATATACCATTTATATATCTTGTGCTGATGAATTTCATGTTTCAAAGTATTTTCTGTTGAGATGCGTCAAGTTTATTGAGGCAACATGATTTTAAGAAAATAACAATTCTATTTTTGGGTAGATATTTTTAACATCATTACTGGAATAACCAAGGAAATTTAATTTTGCAGTTTAACCCATTCATTACCAACCCAGCTGAAACCATCTCTGGCTCTGAGTACAAATGTCTTGTTTTCATAAGTTTTGAATTAAAATCTTCCACCAAACCTTAGTCACAATTTATGTTCCTAACACCAGTTGAATGATAACTAAGTTGTTTTACTAAATTCTTTGTTATAGTTAAAGTAATTGAAAGAAACACAGAGCATCTTAAAATAAGTACAGTAATGAAAGGGTAAACAAACTAACAGTGTGTGCATGGTTTGAGTTAGGAAGGGTATCTGGCCATGAAAATCCAGTCTCAAATAACTCCTTGTTTGAATCTGTGCTGATATGAAGAAACAGAAATTTATTGAGGTAACATGATTTTCAGAAAATACCATTTCTATTTTTGGGTAGATATTTTTAACATCATTATTGAAATAACCAAGGAAATTTAATTTTGCAGTTTAAATGGTTAATGTGATTCTCAGGAAGAACTAGCACAATGGCATGTAACAATGCTATATATTTGAATTACAAGTGTAATCCATGTGATGGACTTCTATGCAGCTTCCATCTACCCAATTTCATTCACAAATTAGGGGGGAAAAAAATCAATCCAAGGCTATAGAAAATGAAGAGGGTTGTAATTCTAAATAAGAGCTGACTTGGACTGTGACAACCTGTCTGACCCATACCAGCATGGCAAGCATTTGTAGAATGCTGATGGCGATAATAATTATAGACATGCACATTCAACACATTGTAACAAAATATATCTGTCTGTCTATCTATCTATCTATCTATCTATGTCTGTCTGTCTATCTGTCTGTCTATCTATCTATCTGTCTACCCATCTGCTTGTCCACCTGTCTATCAGTCCATCTACCAATCAATGTCTATCTGTCCGTGCATGTATGTACATATGTATGTATGTATGTCATTATTCAGTTTATTTCAAGATTTCTTGCCAATAGAGAAAGAACTGGTTTCTAACCTAGATCCAAGGCTCCTTAATTGGAATTCAAGATCAACAAGAGGGTATTTTTGTTTGTATGTATGTATGTATGTATGTATGTATGTATGTATGTATGTATTCTCATGCATATAGTTGCACATGTATGTATGTATGTATCTCTCTCTCTATCTATCTATTTATCCATTATCCATCTATCTACCTACATATCTTTCTTTGTATGTATCTAACTGTTGATATGTCCATCTGTCTGTCTATCAATCTATCTACCTGCATGTACACATACACGCACACACAAAAATGCATACAAAAACACACATACACACCTACACAAAAACATACACACACACATACAAACAACAGAAGACAGTTCTACTTTGTCATTTGTAAACAAGTCTTCTGAAGCGTGTGTCCGTATGGCAGCAGTGTATATACTTGCTTGCATGTGAGCACAAAGTGTATACGTGCATGTGTGTGTATGTGTGTGAGACTGCGTGGGATGGGGTCGGGAAATGAGGATGGGGTAGGGTGGGAGAGGAAGAGGAGGGGGGGTGCCGGTCAATTCGTATTTAGAATATTTGCCAACAAAACCAAAATAATATTTCTCTTTTCTATTGATATAATATAATTTGTTTATGGTAAACATCGTTTTATTTTTAGGTTTTTTTTTTTGTTTTTTTTTTTGTTTCGGTCTCCTCCTTCCCACCTCCCCCGTTAATCCAGATATATATCATACAGGATCTATAGATTCCGAGAGAGGGAAAGGGTGTGACCAAGCCAATGCTCACACACATACACACACACATATCTATATATCTATCTATCTCTCTCTCTCTCTCTCCTCTCTCTCTCTCTCTCTCTATATATATATATATATATATATATATATACACACACATATATATATATATATACACACACACATATATACATAATTACATACATCTACACATACACAGAATAGCAAACTATTACACACACAGACACAGAAATACACACAAATTTACACAGGCATACACATAAAGTTACAAATACATACAACACACACACACACACACACACACACGCATACACACGCACACACACACACACCTATATACAACCACACATGCACATAGATATACTTAACTCATACACAGAACTACGCATAAATACAATCACAACTATATATAACTGTGCACACACACACACATACACACATAAGTACATAGACAGACAGACAGACAGATATAACTACACATGCACACACAGCACGACAACACATACACACACACAGCTATACACAATGAAACCCCCATACACACAGATAATTAAACATGAATACAGTTATATGTAGTGAGTGACATACACATACACACACAGTTACACATACATGCTACTAAACAACCACACGCATAGTTACACAACCACACACACATACACAAAGTTACACAAATATGCAGCTATACAACCACACGCACACAGAACTATACACAACCACATACAAACACCTATATTGTCAAACACACAGCTACACACACACACGTCTATATACATGCATCAACACAATTTCCACTGCCCCTCCCCACAAACATAACTATACAGATATATACATCCACATACACACACATATCTAGATATACCAACGTAACCACTCCACACCACACACCCCTACACCACCTAATTAAAGTACATGCAGACCCATGAAGCAAAAAAACAGAAAAAAAGAAATTCAACAACAAGCCATACCATTTGCATTTGTTGGCACAGGTGTAAAGGTATGGTTAAAAAGCTTACTTCTCAAACATGTGGTTTCGGGTTCAATCCCATTGTGCGATACCTTGGTCAAATGATTTCTAGTATAGGCCTGAGCAGATCAAAGTCTTCTGAGTGTACTTGGTAGAGGAAAACTGAAAGAAGCCAGTCATATATATCTTTTATCATTGTCTTGGGAGGGTCATTATGCCAATGATAATAACACATGCACTGGCCCAGTATCACTTCTTTATCATTAGTCAAATGGTTAAATATCTAACCAACTGACCAATCAATTGTTTGTTTAATGTATTGGTTAAACAATCAATTGTTTGTTTAATGTATTGGTTAAACAATCAGTTGTTTGTTAGCAAAAGTTCTTTCAGTGCCATTTGCAACCTCTTCAATAACTTGCAGCACCACCCCCAAAAATTCTCAATTGAATGAATTGACCCAAGTACTTCATGTGTGTGTGTGTGTGTGTGTGTGTGCATGTGTGCGTTGCAACGTCAATCAAGAATTTGCTCCTCAGAAGTAGAGAGGTTGCTAACAGAAGGCAAACTTGTGAAATTCTGTTTGTTTTCTTTCTTTTTGTGTGCCTGTCCTCACCCATAACCATGAAGGTTAAATAATGACCAAATGAGTGCAATCGTGAATACAACCGGCCAAAATGGGATTCCTCTGAAGGATCTCTGGAGTAATGATACTTGACAGGCTGTGTACCCTGCAGGTTAGGGTGTCTCTCCAGGCTGAGTTGCTTCTTCTCTGCATTCAGAAGTCACAGCTCTGATACTATGGACATGAAATTAGAATGTCTGCAGGAAAGAATCACAAGATGAATTCTTCAAGTTGAGCAAACCAGTGGGAGACCTAGCAATGGAGCAAGAATGAAATGGTTGGATGATATCTATAATCACAGTCGGTCAAACTAGGGGAATCCAGCCAGAAAGTGTAACGGTGGTCATTTTTGATAGGACCCTATAGAGGAGGCGCCTGAAGACCCAACCACAACAAACCTCCCATGAATAGTGGGTGGAGAAGATGACTAGATGGATATTAAACCTTTGAAAGACATGACATGGTCTATTGTTCACTGCTTTGTTTTTGTGCTAGAAATATGGTTTAAAAAATGGTTCAAATAACTTTTGGCATTTGTCAATGCTTAGGCATCGTTCTTATGTTTAATTTCCTAAGTATAGCCATAAAGCCTTGCTTCATATAGTGGTCTTTCAAAAGCAGCAGGTGCTAGACACATTTACCAATTCCATTTGAGAAATAAGGAAAAAACAACAGCAACAACAAAACAACACAAGATCAGAATTTTCACAACTTCAAAAAAACAATCAATAGATGTTTAGATGTTTTAGTTTCCAAAGTTTTACTTTGAAATTTACAATAACCATTCATTATTTCAGTGAAAATTATGTGAAAGATAAAGGAATTCCGCCATCCACCACCAGCATCATTGCAGTCATTGGAGAGGGAAAAGGGAAAAGATGGTTAAAATAAACAAGAGACATTTTTCTGGAATGAAAGTTTGTCTTCAATGATAAAAGAATAATTTAGCAATATCTTTTGAAACATTAGCATTTAAATGGCTTTCTCCAGAGTGTTTACAAATATTATCATACGGATGTGTGTGTGTGTGTGTATAAAACATATATATATATAAAGAAAGAAAGAATGAGAGAGAAGTAGATAGATATGTGTGCATATGCATATATATATACACACACACACACATATATGTATATACATATGTATATGGATATACACACATACGCATGATGTGTATATATATATACACATCTTATATATACATGCAAACATATACACGCATAAATGCATACATATGTTCATACAATCACAAACTCGTACATATTTGTATGCACGAAGACGGAGAGAAAGAGAGGCGAGTGTTTTTCTTTAAATATAGATGTGTACGTGTGTGTGTGTGTGTGTGTGTTTGCGAGTGTGTGTGTTTGCGAGTGTGTGTGTGTTTGCAAGTGTGTGTGTTAACGTGGCTGCGCATGTGTGCACGTGCTTCTGCGTTGGAATGTTTACATATCGTGCAGCATACATATATGTTACATAAAGTGGTATGTACAGAAAGCAAAAATTCGGATGTTTTGCTCTTTACACAGGAGGAAGAGAGCAACACACACTATATAAATATATGAGAGAGAGTGGGAGGAAGGAGGGAGAGATACAAGAAGATAGACTGAAGAGAGAGAGAGAGAGAGAGAGAGAGAGAGAACTTGGTACAGAGCGAGTATGAGAGAACTCTAAATATGACTTGAAAGTCTATGTTCAGTACTTATTATAAACACACACAAAGAAATGTGTTAAGCGTTTGTGTTAGAGAGAACGGCTGTTTAGCTTCAGTGATTCCATTGTTTAGAATATGTTAAATGCTAACTTGGTGTACTTTAGAATCACATCTTAGATAAACTGGCAGCAAGCTGGAACAGCTAATTGATCCACTTCAAGCAGAACAATTTTTTTTTCAATAAATAAACACAACCGTGTGTGTGTATGTATGTATAAATATATATATATAAAATCATTATCATCATCATCGTCTAACGTCCGTTTTCCGCGCTAGCACGGGTTGGACGGTTCGACTGGGGCCTGGGAAGCCAGGAGGCTGCTCCAGGCCCCAATCTGATCTGGCAGTGTTTCTACAGCTGGATGCCCTTCCTAACGCCAACCACTCCAAGAGTGCAGCGGGTGCTTTTTATGTGCCACTGGCACAGGGGAGCTGGCATCGACCACAATCGGATGGTGCTTTTTACGTGCCACCATCACGGAAGCCAGTCAAAGCGGCACTGGCATCAGCCACGTATGGATGGTGCTTTTTACGTGCTACCAGCACGGGGGTCACAACTACAATTTCCATTTCATTTGATTTTGATATTGTTGTTGATGATGATGTATTTGACTCAAAAGGTCTCCTAGATACATTCATATATACACCCATACACACTCACACTCTTCTATGTATTTATATACATCTCAAAACACACGCACATATATATATATATTCATATATACATGTATATCTACATACACAGTTTAGGTTCAGGTGTGGCTGTGTGGTAAGAAGCTTGCTTCTCGACCACATGGTTCCAGGTTCAGTTCTACTGCATGGCAACTTGGACAAGTATCTTCTACTATAGCCTCGGGCTGACCAA
>NC_043017.1:7421302-7448802 GCF_006345805.1 Octopus sinensis | reverse complement strand
ATTAACGTGCAAATGGCTGAGCATTCCACAGACACGTGTACCCTTAACGTAGTTCTCGGGGATAATCAGCGTGACACAGAGAGTGACAAGGCTGACCCTTTGAAATACAAGTACAGCTCATTTTTGCCAGCTGAGTGGACTGGAGCAACGTGAAATAAAGTGTCTTGCTCAAGGACACAACGCGTCGCCGGGAATCGAACTCACAACCTTACAATCATGAGCCGAATGCCCTAACCACTAAGCCACGCGCCCTCACTTCTCCTACATCTAAGACTACCTCATCTAAAGAGCTTTACTTTTATTGTTGTTGTTTAGCTCCAAAGTTAGCTCTGTTCAGTATGATTAAAGCCACTGTGTTGTTCCATACTTTTTCAGGCATAGCCTATCTAGGACCACATTATCCGATGTCTTTGTGCTTTCTACCTTCGTTAACCCTTTGGCATTTAAACAGATCAATCCAGCCCATATAGCCTACCTGCTCTATGTTCAAAATGGCCAGATCTGGACTGTCACACCTACTCTACAACGTCATTCGAAAATAAATATTCACATCATTGAAATCTTGAAGCTACGAAATATTGCATGATTAAATTCAGAACAATACGAATAGACGCAGGAGTGGCTGTGTGGTAAGTAGCTTGCTAACCAACCACATGGTTCCGGGTTCAATCCCACTGCGTGGCATCTTGGGCAAATGTCTTCTGCTATAGCCCCGGGCCGACCAATGCCTTGTGAGTGGATTTGGTAGACGGAAACTGAAAGAAGCCTGTCGTATATATGTATATATATATATATATATGTATGTGTGTGTGTTTGTGTGTCTGTGTTTGTCCCCCTAGCATTGCTTGACAACCGATGCTGGTGTGTTTACGTCCCCGTCACTTAGCGGTTCGGCAAAAAGAGACCGATAGAATAAGTACTGGGCTTACAAATAATAAGTCTAGACTAAAGGCGGTGCTCCAGCATGGCCGCAGTCAAATGACTGAAACAAGTAAAAGAGAGAGTAAAAGAGACAAGCATTATGTATGACCGAGTAATTCAGGCTGAGCAATCATAGCACCTGTGCTTGAGAAGAAGACCCATCAAACCAAGCAAAATCACAGTATGTATGAATATATTTATGTATGTATGTAGAATGAAGAGCTGAAAAGCATAAATTTCACATATTTTTCATAATTTAACTATTTTCAACAGCTGGTTCATTAGAAATTAGCATAATTAATACTATAACTACATAATACTTATTTCTTTACTACCCTCAAGGGGCTAAACACAGAGGAGACAAACAAGGACAGACAAACGGATTAAGTCGATTATATCGACCCCAATGCGTAACTGGTACTTAATTTATCGACCCCGAAAGGATGAAAGGCAAAGTCGACCTCGAACGGCAGATGAAATACGGCTACGCATTTCGCCCAGCGTGCTAACAATTCTGCCAGCTACATAATACTACAAAGTTATAACACATTGGATTTTAACGACCTATTATTAATTAGGTTCTTACTCTTTTACTCTTTTACTTGTTTCAGTCATTTGACTGCGGCCATGCTGGAGCACCACCTTTAGTCGAGCAAATTGACCCCGGGACTTATTCTTTGTAAGCCCAGTACTTATTCTATCGGTCTCTTTTGCCGAACCGCTAAGTGACGGGGACGTAAACACACCAGCATCAGTTGTCAAGCAATGCTAGGGGGACAAACACAAACATACACGCACACACACATATACATATATATATACATATATACGACAGGCTTCTTTCAGTTTCCATCTACCAAATCCACTCACAAGGCTTTGGTCGGCCCGAGGCTATAGCAGAAGACACCTGCCCAAGGTGCTACGCAGTGGGACTGAACCCGGAACCATGTGGTTGGTAAACAAGCTACTTACCACACAGCCACTCCTGCGCCTATTTTTCATAATTTAACTACTTTCGACAGCTGTTTCATTAGAAATTAGCATAATTAATACTATAACTACAGAATACTACAAAGTTATAACACATTGGATTTTAACAACCTATTATTAATTAGGTTCTTAATTACTCTCTCTCTCTATTTTTTTATGCTTTATATATCATCACTTTTTATATGGATGTGTGTGTTAGTGTATGAATGTGCATGTGTGTGTGTGTGCACATGCATGTGTGTATCTATGTATGTATAAAAGGTAGGTCAAGATTATATATGTATTTGTGTGAATACAAACATTTAGTCACTAGTCACATCAATCACAAGTTCAATGACCCCTATCAGTCTTTAAACTACCTTAGTGACCCAGTTACTCATTACCTCAATGACATAGTCACAAAAGCAACAGTTCATCAATCACCTAATTGAACCATTAATAACATCAATCACTGCCTAAATGACCCATTAGCCTTATCAGTCATTACCACAAGGACCTGTTAGCAGTCCATTGCCACTTCAGTGGTCTGGCCACTCACTGGCTCAATGACCCATCATCCATTAGTCATATCAATCACTGCTTAAACAAGCAGTCAGCCATATTGGTCATTACATCAACGACCTGTTAGCAGTCCATTGCCACTTCAGTGGTCCAGCCATTCACTATCTCAATGACCAATCAAACATTTACAACCTCAATGGTCCATTAGTCACATCAATCACTTAATAATAATCTTTATGTAAACTAACTCGAAATTTCTTTGTATTCAATTTCACGTCTTCCTTTTTTTCTTGACAAAGTCAAGATTTTTGTATATCAATTAATACAAAAGAGACCCACAAACACAATACACACACAAAAATTCAGACATAATACAAATAGACACACACACACACAAATCCAAATGCACACACACACAAATACACCAATACAAAATCAGACAGGGGCATATACATATAAACCACAATAGATACACACACACACACACACACACAAAGTCTATCACAATACACATTCACCCATATAAACACACCAATACAGACTCAGGCCGACAGACACAGATTAGAAGCATGCCTACCCTCCAGAAGTACAGGCTACACACACACACACACACACACACACACACACACACACATAGACACACACATAGACAATCACATACACACATGCACAGATTCAAGTAAGACCCAAATACAGACATACACCAACACAAAAATGCACAAACACTTATACAAGCACACACACACACACACACCAGTATAAACTCAGACACACACACACACACACATATATATATAAAGGCACAAAACACGTACACATAGACACACAAACTAATTCAAACAAAATACAAATACAGACGCACAAACACACGAATACAACTACACACACAAACAAACATATGCATACCAATACAAATTCAGACACACACATAGACAGACAGCTATGCAAGCACTTACACACTCAGGAGTATAGTTACACACACACACACACACACACACACACACACATACAGACACAACACCATCTCAAACGTTTTATGTTATCTGTCTAACATAGAACCAATTGTGTTGAAAAGCAAATATGTTTAGATAAAATACCTGTATTATATGAAATAAGAAAGAGGAGAGAGAGAGAGAGAGGGAGAGAGAGAGAGAGAGGGAGGGAGAGAGAGAGAGAAACTAACAACAACAATAAAGGCATTTTTTTTCTACTTAAGATGGACGCTAATATTATATAAAATATACAATAAAAAAATTTTTTGATGTTTACAATCTGTATGTGAAGGCACATGGCTCAGTGGTTAGAGCATCAGGCTTACACTGATGAGGTTGTGAGTTTGATGCCTGGACCAGGCTGTGTGTGTTGTGCTCTTGAGCAAGACACTTTTTTTCATGTTGTTCCAGTTTATTCAACCATGGAAATAGAAATGAGTTGCGACAATGTCACTGGTGCCAAGCTATGCCGGTCTTTGCCTTTTCCTTGGACAACATCGGTGGCGTGACAAGGGGAAGTTAGGTATGCGTGGGCAACTACTGGTCGTCCATAAACAACCTTGCCCATACATGTGCCTTGGAGGGTAGGTTTCTAGGTGTAGGAGCAATCCCATGGTCATTTGTGACCAAAGGAGTTTTTTACTCTTTACACAAATCGATGGGAAAACATGGCTGTACTATGTTTCAAAACAGAAAATATGTGTTGTGCCCTTGAAATTTCACTATACAACTACTTTTTATGTGCGTGTATGTATACACAAATACAGAAGAGTACTCACTGCAAACCTGTAACGATTCACAGAGAAAATGTGGCCCTTCTGAGAGTGTGTGTGTGTGTGTGTGCATGTGTGAATGTCTCTCTCTCTCTCTCTCTCTCTCTCTGGTTCTCAGATGTTGTAGGTTTAAATAAACAATGTTATCAGTGGAATGAAAACAAGAATTAATGATAAACTACCAAAATATTCAAGTGTTCCAGACATATCCATTGGCTGATAAAGTTCATATTATACAAAAAAATCAGTTAAGAATATTTTTAAAATTTCAAGTTCCTCCATCTTTAAAAATTTCCAAAGAAATTTATTTATTTATTATTTAGATGGCTGTGTGGTAAGAAGCTTGCTTCCTAACCATGTGGTTTTAGGTTCAGTTCCATGGAATGATACCTTTTGGGCGAATGCCTTCTGCTGTAGCCCCAGGCTGACCAAACACTTGTGAATAGATTTGGTAGACAGAAACTGAAAGAAGCTTGCCATGTGTGTCTGTGTGTGTCCCACCACCATTTCACAACCAGTGTTAGTTTGTTTACATCCCTGTAACTTAGTGGTTCAGCAAAAGACGCAGAGAGAATAGGCAGCAGGCTTAAAATTAAAATAAGTACTGGAGGTGGCTCATTCAACTAAGACCCTTCAAGGCAGAGCCCGATCAAGGCAGAGCCCCATCAAAGCAGTACCCCATCAAAGCAGTGCCCCAGGTGAGTTCGCCAGTGATCCTTCACGCTACAATTTGCTAGTTTGCCCAGGTGGATAAAATGCTAAGTAAACTTTCGGGCAGGATTTGAACTGAGAATGCAAAATAAATGTAGCTAAAGATGCCAAGAGCCAAAATAAATATTAATTAATCATTAATTATTTACTAAGTTCTATATTTTTTAATAAACCCAATTCGATTTTTTTTTTAATATTGATTTGGGAACGTAAACACCATCTGTTCATAAAATTGCTTTATAATTATTCAACAGCTGCAACAACAACAACATATGTCAGAAAGTCATTGTCAACAATAACTTCAGCTACACACCAGCATGGCTGTGTGGTTAAGAAGTTCACTTCCCAAGCTCATGGTTTCAGGTTCAGTCCCACTGTAGGACATCTTGGGCAAGGGTTTTTCTACAAGAACCTTGGGCCAACTAAAGCTTTGTGAGTGTGTGAATTTGGTCAATAATACAGAAAGAAGACTGGAGTTCATGTGTGTGTGTGTGTGTGTGTGTATATATATATATATATATATATATATATATATATACGTGAAGGCGCATGGCTCAGTGGTTAGAGCGTCGAGCTTACGATCGTGAGGTTGTGAGCTCGAATTCCAGACCGGACTGCGTGTTGTGTTCTTGAGCAAAGCACCTTATTTCACGTTGCTCCAGTTCACTCAGCTGTAGAAATGAGTTGCGACGTCACAGGTGCCAAGCTGTATCGACCTTTGTCTTTCCCTTGGATAACATTGGTGGCGTGGAGAGGGGAGGCTGGTATGCATGGGCGACTGCTGGTCTTCCATAAACAACCTTGCCCGGACTTGTGTCTAGGAAGGTAACTTTCTAGGTGCAATCTCATGGTCATTCTTTACCCTTTATATATATATAATATATATATATAATATATATATATATATATAGAGATAGATAGATAGATAGATAGATAGATAGATAGATGTGTTCTTGTCTTGACTGTAAAAAACATGTACAAACAATGGGAGAACATTATGTGCAAGGGTTGATGACAAGAAGGGCATACGTCTGTACCTAAATCTCCCACAACAAACTCTGTCTGACCCATACAAGCGTGGAAAGTTGATGTAAAAATGATGATGGTGGTGATGATGATGATGAGGTGAGGAGGAGGAGGCAAAGACAAGGAGATGAGGAGGAAGGAGCAATGAAGAGGAAATCAGGAGGAGAAGGAGCAATGGAGGAGGAGGAGGGAGGTCAGCTGAAGAACTCACATCAATAAAGTTGACATGGGTCACAAGATGAGTCCTTCAAATAAACTTAACATTTTAAAAATAAACCATAACTAATTCTCTTTTTTTATATTTTCATATACATTGATTTTGAAATATATCTACCATCTGTTCCTGTTATACACATGCACATATATAAACACACACGTCCACATAACAGACATGTACACAATAGGCGCAGGCATGACTATGTGGTAAGAAGCTTTCTTTCCAACCACATGGTTCTGGGTTCAGTACCACTGCATGGCACCTTGGGCAACAGTCTTCTACTATAGTCTTGGACTGACCAAAGCTTTGTAAGTGGATTTAGTAGATGGAAACTGAAAGAAGCCCATCGTATATATATGGGTGTGTGTGTGTTTGTGTGCGTGTGTGTGTGTGTGTTTGTTCCCACTCATCACTGCTTGACAACTGGTGTTGGTGTGCTTATTTAATCCCATGGTCATTCATGACCGAAGGGGTCTTTATATATATATATATATATATATAATGTATAAATGACAGTGATGATAATGAAGATGACAATGATGGTGGTGGTGGTGGTGATGATGTTGATATGGTGATGGTTGCGGTGATGATGATGGTGGCGGTGGTACTGATGGAGATGAAGTGAACGAAGAGGAGGAGATGGAGAGCAGTAATGACGAAGGTAAAAAATGAAAGTGATGGTGATCAAATAATCACTCTCTGTAAGGAGAAATAAATATGACATGGAAAGGAAATACAAAAGAAAAAAAAGCAAGAGAAAAGTGACTGACCTGTATCTACTGTAAAAGCAATGTCATCTGGTTGTTCTAGGCATTTTCTAAACATCCATGGATTCATCACTACAACAAATAGAAGATTATCAATTAGCATCATCACCATCATTACTACTATTATTATTATTTAATGGCGGTGCCCCAGCATGGCCGCAGCTCGTGAGCTGAAACTAGATGGACAAACACACAAACAAATGCAACTGAAACAATACCTCCACTTTCGCTAAGGCAGAGGTAACAAAGAACAAAAAACAGAGAAGTGAAATCAACAATAACTATAAAGATAAATTCAAATATGAAACAGAAGCAACACTAGAGTAATAAGGATCATCAACCATATACACTTAGCCTATATAAGCTTCGTGGATTTTCCAGTCAGCTGCTATAGGTGAGCTGGAGAATACTTATTCAAAGCACTGGGATTTAGAACACCCGAGAGTCATGGACAGGTGTCTCTGATCCCAGTTGGGTATGTGATGTTGACAAGCCACAAAAATGGTTAAACATCAACGTCTGTCACTCCTAGATGGGATTAAGGGTGAGTTATCTTGCCTGTCGATGACTCTAAGAGGTTTTAATATGCAGCACTTTGAGAGTATTCCCTACCATGCCAACAGCAGCTGATCAGCAAATACATGTAAGTATATGCATTAAGTATATGTGGACTGATTCAAAACATTATTTTTTCATTACAGGATTTATCTGATTTGATTAATGCACAAATATGACAATAATAATAATAATAATAATAATTATGATTATGATTATTATTATTATAGCTGTGTTTGCTTTGATATAAATATTGCAAAAAATTTTGGATTTGAGCTTGCACCCCCTCTAAGCAAATTTTCTTCCTGCACTAACGCCTCTTCTAAATCACATACAAATTAAGGAAATTTCTTAAGCACATAGCCATGTGTGCAAAGAATGTAGCAAAATGCCTTAAAGGAATTTACTCAGGCACTCAGTAATTTCTAGAATAGCAGAAATGATAAACAAAAGATCAGACATTGTTATCAAATACTTTTCAACAAAAACATATATAAAAAGACATAACAATATGAAAAAAGAACCAAGTTTTTTTTTTAAATAAATCATTCAATCTCTTGATAACAATACACCAATGCAGGCTAACAACAACAACATACCTCTAAAAGAAATGAAAGAGGTATCTAAATATAGACAAAAATCAATATACTTAATATCAGCAATATCTCACTGACTAAACAAACTGCAGTATTGTTATAACAAATATATGTGTGTGTATCTCTCTCTCTCTCTATATATATATATATATATATATATATTACATATCTTAAATATATATTATATTTATATATTCTTTTATATGTTTCATGTGGCCATGCTAGAGCACCGCCTTTAGTCGAAGAAATCAACCCCAGGACTTATTCTTTGGAAGCTTAGTACTTATTCTATCAGTCTCTTTTGCTGAACCACTAAGTTAGGGGATGTAAACACACCAACATCGGTTGTCAAGCATTGGTAGGGTGGGACACACACACACACAAACATATGGAAGGGCTTCTTTCAGTTTCCATCTACCAAATCCACTCACACGGCTTTGGTCAGCCTGAAGCTATAGTAGAAGACACTTGCTCAAGGTGCCAAGCAGTGGGACTGAACCAAGTGGTTGGTATGCAAGTTACTTACCACACAGCCACTCCTGCACCTATATATACATATATAACTTTGGGACCATGTATGTATGTGTATTTGTACATATGTATGTGCATATATATATATATATATATATATATATATATATATATGCACATACATATGTAGTGTGTATAAATGTGTGAGGGTGTGTATCATAATAAATTTCTTCTTTGCTTTGTTTTTAGTTTCCTTTGTTCTTTTTCCAGAACTCTCCATGTAAGGAACCATTTATAGCAATAAATAAATCATACACAACCAACCGAGAGTGACTGGACATACCAATGAACCAACACCAACCACCCTACAACTGACTGATGGATTGACCAACAAACCAGCGACCCCACTGACCAACAGACCAACCAATCTACTACCAGCCTGTGATTTAGAGAGAGCATTTGTGTGTATGTGTGTGTGGGGGGGGGTATGACATCAAATGACAGGGGAAATAAATCTCCTTCAAAACTCCAAACCAATGTTGTTTGTTTTAATCCTTAAAAGTCCTTCTGTGTACAAAACTACTATGAGCATATGTGTGTGTGTGTGTGTAAAACAAAGGAACATAAATTTGTCTGAGGTGATGGGTCGACAAGCAGCTCATAAATTTTCTCGTTATTATTTTTAAAATCTGAACAGAGCAGAAGAAGGCAGAGGTTGTGAGGCCCAATCTCTCACAAGTGTAGGTTTACTAATAACAATTACTTTATAACACACACACACACACACTCTCTCTTTTTCTCTTTTGGGAGGATACATTGAGTGGAAACTATACCTTTCTCAACCACATGGTTCCAGGTTCAGTCCTACTGTGTGGTACCTTGAGCAAGTGTCTTCTACTATAATCTCAAGCCAACCAAAGCCTTGTGAGTGGATTTGGTAGACAGAAACTGAAAGAATCCTGTCATATATATATATATATATATATATATATATATATATATATTGAATGACACAAATTTGATTATATTTCTTCGAATGCAGAATTGTTGTTAGAAGAGCAGAAATATTGGGTAAATTACCCAAACAAAACAGAAAAATTTGATTGGTTGTTGACAAATTTTTCCACTTTGTAAGAGTAATTTTAATTTACCCAGCATTTCTGTTCTTCTAACAGCAATTCTGCATTCAAAAACAAATCTAATCTAATTTGTGTCATTCAGTACAAATTTTGACACTTATAAAAACAAATGATTTGGGGGGGGGGGGGGGAGTTTAAACACAAACCAGGTTTCCATAGTCTCTGTCTCCCAAATTCACTCACAAGGTTATAGTAGAGACTTGCCCAAGGTTCCATATACAGGGACTGAACCCAGAACCACATGGTTGCAAAGCATGCTTCTTAGCCACACAGCCATGCCTAAAATAAAATAAGATTAAAAAAAAATATAAAAAGAATAGACAAAACAACTGGCTATCAGAAAGCCATTATCCAAATATGTAAACATTAGAATCCACCAGATTACAACAGCAACAGGAACAATAACACTGCAGCAATGCCTGTGGAACTTTTACCATTCTTGCTTCGATGATAGACAGGAATGTGAGGTAATGGAACATGTTTGTTTCATCTCTAACATATTCCTCAGGGAAATGTTCGACTAAATGTATCTAATCACTAATTTATACAGCTCGTTATTATTAGCATCGGAAGACAATTTAACATGCTGGAACGAAACAATGTTATTTGAATAAATTTCCTCATTAGTAATTAACTAAAGCAAATAGCCAATGACGATAACAACAACAATCCCGTCTCCATGTTGCTACAGGGTTCAACTGAAATACAAAGAACTGTCCAGAATAGATTATCAATCTACAATATTGAAGTTAATAATAATAGTAATAGCTCTAATTTTGGCACAAGGCCAGTAATTCTGATGGGAGTTGGGTATGTTGATTCTATAGAAGCCAGTACTTAACCAATGTTTATTTTATTGACACCCCACCCCATCAAAAGGATGAAAAGCAAAGCTGACCTTGGCAGAATTTGATAACAATAATAATAATAAGGTGTGATAAAAAAAGGGATGTCAGAAATATCTAGATAAGATCCCAGGAGAACCATGTCTCAGAGAAATCCAAAAGATTGTGCTGACAAGTACTGTCCACATCCTTAGAAAAATCCTATCAGTTTAAATGTCTGTGTTGTATTACATGAAGATGTTTCACTACCTCCCCTCCCCAAGCTTTCAGTCATGCTGTAATATCTCTTATCCTTCACTCGCCCCAGGATGCTTGGTGTGTCTCAGCAAGTGACTGTAATAAAGATACAGATTGAAAGTAAAATAATAATAATAATAATAATAATAATAACAACAATAATCTTTTCTACTAAAGGCACAAGGCCTGAAATTTTAGGGAGGGGATAAGTTGATTATATTGACCCTTGTTTCACTGCTATTTAATTTATCAACCTTGAGAGAATGAAAGGCATGGAAAATAAGGGGACATAAAATATATAACATGAAACCCTACAGTGAAGAGGACAGTCACCTAGGGCCAATCAAGGAACTCTACTAGATTCAGGATTACCTTGACAACAATGAGTAATACAGGATTTGGGGGAGCTCCTGATTGGCCCTTGATGGCTAATCCCACTCCTCTTTGGGATTTATCACAACATGACTATTGAAGAAGAAGAGGAAAAAGGAGGAGGATTAGTTGTAAGAGAATACACTTGCCCCAGGTGCATTGCAGTGAGATAGAACTTGAGAACATAGGGTTATAAAGCGAACTCTGTAGCAATGCCTTGTGAATGAATTTGGTAGATGAAAACTGTGTTGAAGCTCATTGCATGTGTGTGTGTGTTTTTGTCCCCCTTTCACTGATTGACAACAAGTGTTGGTTTGTTTACATCCCTGTAATAGAGACCACTAGGAAAAGAACTAAATTCTAAAAGAAAATTAAGTACTTCTTGACCTTCATCCTTCCTCCTGCCTGCCCTCCACCTCCAGTTCCTTCCTACATTGTCTCACAATCAAAGAAAGAATTAGTATGTAAAATTAAGACAAATTTGGGAGATTATAGCAGAAATGGTAGGCTTGGACAGATAAGAATGTCTTATAATACCTGTCATTGTTGTTTGGCCTAAGATTTGCTCAAGAACCTTTCAAGATGGTACCCCAGCATGGCTGCAGTTCACTGACAGAAATGAGGTAGAAAGATAGATAGATAGATATATATATTTCTTTACTACCCACAAGGGGCTAAACACAGAGGGGACAAACAAGGACAGACAAACGGATTAAGTCAATTACATCGACCCCCAGTGCGCAACTGGTACATAATTTATCGACCCCGAAAGGATGAAAGGCAAAGTCGACCTCGGCGGAATTTGAACTCAGAACGTAAGGGCAGCCGAAATACCTATTTCTTTACTACCCACAAGGGGCTAAACACAGAGCGGACAAACAAGGACAGACAAACGGATTAAGTCAATTACATCGACCCCCAGTGCGCAACTGGTACATAATTTATCGACCCCGAAAGGATGAAAGGCAAAGTCGACCTCGGCGGAATTTGAACTCAGAACATAACGGCAGACGAAATACCGTCAGGCATTTCGCCCGGCGTGCTAACGATTCTGCCAGCTTGCCGCCTTTATTTATTATAGACTAGCAGCATAGCCCGGCATTGCCCGGGTATGTAAGAGCCCCTGGAGCAGACATGATGCTCGCTGTGAATTTTAAAAAAATTCCTGCCAATTTGTGAAAGGTATTGTCGAAAATATGTCATCTTGAATTTGAAAGCGATTTCCCAAAATGGCATGATTTTATCGATTTTTTCTGATGGTAAGGTATTGCATGGAAAACTAACGTCAGAATTAAGTTTCTTAGGGTAACATTAAGCTTCACCATGAGTTTGGTGAAAATCGATTGCAAGTTGCGAAAACTACAACAGAAAATGTGTTGCAAATAAAAAGCTTAGATTCTCGACCCCATGTTGAATTTATCGATTTTTTTCAGAACTGGGGGAACTTTTCAAAATTTTCGCTGCGTTAGTTTTGAATTATGACATTGGGCTATGTGTGTGTCAAGTTTCATCAGAATCGGTTGAAAGCCGTGGTCAGGGTGAGGGTACAACCTGACAGACACACAGACAGACAAACTGTCGTTTATATAGAGATAGATAGATAGATAGATAGACAAATAGACTGAGGGAAAGAGAGAGAAAGGCAGGGAGAGAGATAGACCGAGAGAGGAGGAGATTAAGACACTAAAGTTATGTTTAATACTGTAAAATTAATATAACTAGGAGCTATTAATAACTATCAGTCCTGTATTAAGGTTCAGAATGATTAATTAAAACCTATACATGTCCTGTGAATGTGTCCTGGTAATTTCAACATCGTCCTCAATCTCCCCCCCAACCCCCACCCTGCCCCGGCATTTCCCCTCACCTGTCCTCCTCACATCCTTTCAGTCACTCTACTTCAAAGTGCACAGTTTGTAATTTGATTTCGCACGCAGCATCCTACACGTGCTGTTGCAACACATTTACTTTCAGAAAGAGATCAAAGTCATTTTCTATTACATCATTAAGTAACAGAAAGCAACCCAGCATCCTTTCTTCTTCACCTTCATCCTTCCCTTCAGCCTGCCCTCCACCTCCACCCCCAGTTCCTTCCTACATTGTCTCACAACCAAAGAAAGAATTGGTATGTAAAATTAAGACAAATTTGAAAGATTATAGCAGAAATGGTAGGCTTGGACAGATAAGAATGTCTTATGGTGCTTATTGTTATTATGGTTGTTGTTGTTGTTGTTTTGCTTAAGTTCAACCTAGGTCTGGTAAAGCTATGATCCAAAGTGTTCCAGTTGTGACAACCCTCTTTTTTTCTCTTTTTCTCTTTTACTTGTTTCAGTCATTTGACTGCGGCCATGCTGGAGCACCGCCTTTAATCGAGCAACTCGACCCCGGGACTTATTCTTTGTAAGCCCAGTACTTATTCTATCGGTCTCTTTTTTGCTGAACCGCTAAGTGATGGGGACGTAAACACACCAGCATCGGTTGTCAAGCGATGCTAGGGGGTCAAACACAGACACACAAACACACACATATATATATATATATATATATACATATATACGACAGGCTTCTTTCAGTTTCCGTCTACCAAATCCACTCACAAGGCATTGGTCGGCCCGGGGCTATAGCAGAAGACACTTGCCCAAGACTTAAATTTGAATATATATATATATATATGTGTGTGTGTGTCTAATGTTTTTTTTTTCATGATGGCTGAGGTACAGAGAGGAATAGAGAGGCAATGAGAGTATGAGAGGGAGAGACAGAAATTAAGAGGCAGTGAGAATATGAAAGAGAGAGAGAGAGAGAGAGAGATAGGTTCTCCACTTAAGCTTACATTTGCAATGTGAGCTTACGTGAAGCAACAACAACTGTCGTAAACAAAGCTATTTCTAAACATAACCACATCGTATATTGCAGGATGTGTGGATGGCAGAGTCGTTTAGAATAACACAGAAGAACAAAGAGATAGACTTGAAGAAGATCTCAAAAATATTCTCTCCTCAGATTCACAAACTAAGAATAGTTCTAACATGGATTCAGTCCACAGCATCACGTCCTTGTCTTTAGATGTAAATGTACAAATAAGGAACAACTCATATCTGATTATACATACACATACAGATACACACAGATAGATGGTGCGCTGGTACTCTATCAGTTATGATGATCAGGGTTCCAGCTGATCTGATCAACGGAACAGCCTGCTCATGGATTTGCTGTGCAAGTGGATGACCACTTCACAGACATGCATACCATTAACATAGTTCTGAGGGATATTCAGCATGACACGGAATGCAACAAGGTTGGCCCTTTGAAATAGAGGTACAACTCTTCTTTGCCAACTGAGTGGACTGTAGTAACATGAAATAAAGTGTCTTGCTCAAGGACATAATGTGTGCCAGGTATCAAATTACAACCATGGACCAAACACACTAACCACTTAGCCACAGATAACAACCCACAAACAAATGCTTATACATACACAGCAACAGTTAATGTTCCCTAAGATACAAAATACCTGTTGTCAACCCACTTCTTTTGTTGAGCTTTTAAATTCTTGTCCATTAACCCATTAAGTCCCAGAGTACTTAAATTTCTGAATATTACTTTAAAATTTTCACAGATGATAGAAAATAGGTTAAAATGAAAAAAATTATAATTAAAACTCCTTTACTTCAATCATCATCATCATCATCATCATCGTTTAACATCCGTTTTCCATGCTAGCATGGGTTGGACGGTTCAACTGGGGTCTGGGAAGCCAGAAGGCTGCGCCAGGCCCAGTTTGATCTGGCAGTGTTTCTACAGCTGGATGCCCTTCCTAACGCCAACCACTCTGTGAGTGTAGTGGGTGCTTTTTACATGCCACCTGCACAGGTGCCAGACGAGGCTGGCAAATGGCCACGATCGGATGGTGCTTTTTACGTGCCACCGGCACGGGGCCAGACGAGGCTGGCAACGGCCACAATCGAAATAGAAATACTTGTTATTTTATAATTAGGACACTGTGTGGTTACAAAGTGAGCTTCTTAACTACACAGCCATGCCTGTGAATATAAAAAAAAATTCATCTGAAACACATCTTCACCTTCTGATTATTTCTCTTTTCAGTCTTCACATTCTGGTTATCTTTATTTCCAGATCTTATATTTCAATGGTTAAATTTCTCCATGTGGAGATTGTGTATCATATTTGCACAAACATGTATCATACATCTGGACCAGAATACTGCTCAATTCACTTCAAACTTTCATTTGAATTCGGTTAGTTTTTATAAACGGAATTTTGGGAGCAGGGAGTACCTGATTATAATTATGATGATGATGATGATGGTGGTGGTGGTGGTGACTGGGTAGTAGCAGTGATATCATTACAAGAGTGGTAGTGGTGATAATAGGGGTAGTGAGGGTGATAATGAAAGTGATGATGATGCTGATGATGATGACAACCACTACTATCACCCCTACCACAACCACTGCTCTCACTACTCTCACCACTCTTTCAAACACCACTATCACCACCACCACTACCATCAGTCTCATAAAAACCACCAATTACCAAACTAGCTGTTAAGAGTAACTAATTTTTCATTAAGTCATTCTAGAATCTGTCTCTCTTCTTTCTTTCTCTTAATTCTAAAATTTGTGTCTATTTTTAATTCGTAAAATGTATGTCTTTCTTCCTGGTTCTAAAATCTGGGTCTGTTTGTTCCTAATTCTAAAATGGGTTTTTCTTTTTTTTTTTTTCTTTTTCTTTTTTTTCTTCCCCTTCTTCCTTATTCTCCAAAAATCTGTATCTATCTTCCTGAAGAAAATTGCTCCCAGTAATTTTCTGCTGAGTCTTTCATCTGATAACCTTTTAACAGTGAGCAATTAATCTTCACTAACTTTCTTTAAATGGTGATGGAGGGGGGGAAAAAAAAAAAAACGCTACAGAAAGAAAACAGTTGGATAATGTCATCATTTGTAAGTGGTTAATTAAATGGTCGTTAGTTAAAACTGAACTTTAATGAACTATAATCAAATAAAATAGCCTGGGAGAGAGAGCAAGAGATAAATATTTGTAAAAAAATATGAAGTGTAATTAAACGAAATATTAAATAAATTTTGTCAAAATAAATTTAAATTAAAAATGTCAAGAAAAAAATTAAATTATAGTTAATTCCTCATTTACTAAAATTAAGGAATAGTTTGAGAAGGTAGGCGTTTTACAACATCTATCTCCTCTCCACTTTTACAAGCTCCCCTACTTTCTTTCACTCGACCCCCTCCCCCATCT
Organism: Octopus sinensis; assembly: GCF_006345805.1. Taxonomy (NCBI): domain Eukaryota; kingdom Metazoa; phylum Mollusca; class Cephalopoda; order Octopoda; family Octopodidae; genus Octopus; species Octopus sinensis. The sequence continues at coordinate 7,432,412 of NC_043017.1, read as the reverse complement.
TTCTCCCTTCCCCATTCAACTCCAACCTCCTCTTCTCTTCTTCGTATCTTTGTTCCATGCTCTCTCTCTTATTTTCTTCTCTCTACCACTCCCTTCTTCTTCCTCTCCCTCCCTTTCTCTCTTCCTTCTCTCCTTTACATCAGCTGTATCTTGTCTCTTCCAAAACACAGGTCCATCAAATAATGATAATAATAATGATACACCAACCACTACTGATACTACTACTACTACTAATAATAATAATGATAATTATAATAATAATAACGATGTTGATACTACCACCACTAATAATAATAATAATAATGATAATAATGATAATAATAATAATACTAATACTAATAATAATAATAATAATAATAATACTACTAATAATAATAATACTAATAATAATACTAATAATAATAATAATAATAATAATAATAATAATAATAATAAAATTTGCACTTAATATTTCCCCCAATTGCAATTGATCCAGTTCTTGACCTGATATTTTGATAAAATTTCTGACCCAGATCAATTAAGTTACTCATTATTGTTTAAGTTCCTCACAGGTTATGAGTTCAAATCTTTCTCACATTGACTTAAAGTACCCTGGGGATTCTAGTCGATTATTTTGATCCAGAGACATCAAGGGACAACAAAGTTTTGCGACTGAAGGTGCTAACAGGTGAGGTGCAATTGAAAATATTGATGTCTGTGGGAGGAAAACAATTATTATCATTAATATTATTACGGTGAGAAGCTGGCAGAATCATTAGCACGCTGCACAAAATGCTTAGCGGCATTTCATCCATCTTTACATTCTGGGTTCAAATTCCACTTAGGTTGATTTTGCCTTTCATCTTTTCAGGGTCCATAAATTAAGTACCAGTGAAACACTGGGGTCAGTGTGATCGATTAGTCCCTTCCCCCAAAATTTCAGGCCTTGTGCTACAGTAAAAAGGATTATTATTATTATTATTATTATTATTAAGGTGGTGAGCTGGCAGAATTGTATGCATGCTGGGTGAAATGCTTGGTGGTATTTCACCTGTCTTCTTGTTCTGAGTTCAAATTCTGCTGAGATCAACTTTGCCTTTCATCCTTTCAGGATCAATAAAACAAGTACCAGCTAAGTACTGGGGTCGATGTAATCAACTATCCCCCTCCCCCCATTTTCAGGCCTTGTGCCTACAGTAGAAAGGATTATTATTATTATTATTTTTATTATCATTATTATTTGGTAAAGAGGCATAACTTGAAGCACCAGTTTATACTTGTATATCCTTGTTGTTAAGATGGGCATTCAGTTCTAGAAAGCATGTCAAAGCAGACATGGGAGCTTGGTGCAGTCCCCTGTTTTGCCAGCTCCTGCTGAACTGTCCAACTCATGACAGCACGAAAAATGGACATTAAATGATGATGATGATGATGATGATGATGGTGGTGGTGGTGGTGGTGATGCACACAATATATAATCATCATTTAATCCTTTTGTAACCATACTTACTTTGAGATGCTCTGTGTTTCTGTCAATTCATTTTAAGTATATACAAAGAATTTAGTAAAATAACTTAGTTATCATTCAGCTAGTGTCAGGAACATAAATTGTGACTAAGGTTTGGTGGAAGATTTTAATTCAAAACTTATGAAAACAAGACATTCGTACTATGGAGTCAGAAGCGGTTTCATCCGGGATGATATCAAAAGGGTTAAGAATTGTTTCTCTATTATATATTTTAACCCTTTCATTACCGTATTTATTTTGAGATGCACTGTGTTTCTTTCAATTAATTTTAAATATAACAAAGAATTTAGTAAAATAACTTAGTTATCATTAAGCTAGTGACAAGAACATAAATTTTAATTCAGAACTTTTGAGAACAAGACATTTGTTTTACAGAGCCAGAGCTGGTTTCAGCCGGGCTGGTATTGAAAGGTTTAATGACCACTTTCTCATGCTTGTATGAGTCTTGTACAAGTCAGACGTAATTCACACAGATTTTCTGCAGCAGGATGCTCTTCCAGTTGTTGATCCCTACCCGTTTCCAGACAAGGTTAATATTTCCCCCTTTGCCAGACATGGTTTTGCAGAAGATTAGAAACATTGGCAAGTGTCTTGTACAATAGCTCTGGGGCCAACCAAAGCCTTGTGAGTGAATGTGGTGAAAGGAAGCCGAAAGAAACCCATTGTGTGTGTGTGTGTGTTTAGCACTGTTCCCACCTCACTTGACAACTGGCATTGGTTTGTTTATGTCCCTGTAGCCTAGCAAATGCAACAAAAGAGACCAATATAAAGTAAGTACCAGACTTGAAAAAAAAAACCCTAAAAAACAAAACAAAAAGCAAGGACTGGGATTGATTTGCTCAACTAAAACCCTTCAAAGAAGTGCCCCAACCTGGCTGCAGTTCAAAGACTGAAACAACAGTAAAAGTGAAATATTCTATGAATTGTTTTCAAATTCTTTTTTTTTTTTAATCCAAATATCAAAATAGAAAGAAAGAAGAAAAGGAATCCATCAATCTGTCCAAGCGTCCTTGTCTATTTGGATAAACTCTTTCAAGTACTTTTATGCGTTTAATTCTATAGAACACGTCACACAGAGGAGGAAATGAAATCTCTCAAATGGACAGGCTGGTTTTTCATTATTATTGAGAGGATAAATATTAAATTTAAAAAATTGAATTATAAAAGAAAAAAATACAGAAAATGATGAAGTGTTGTGTTTGTAATTATTTAATGATGGAAAGAGAGAAGAGTGTCGAAGACGTCCAGTAAGGCTTCTCTCCCTTGCAAAGAATACAGAATGGAAAATGAGGTTATATATTTGCTTCACAACCATGTGGTTTCAGGTTCAGTCTCACTGCATGGCACCTTGGGCAAGTTGTTATTTTATTATAGCTCCAGAATGATCAATGGTCATAGGAGAAGGCATGGCTGTGTGGCTAAGAAGTCTGTGGTGACACGGTTCCAGGTTCAGTCCCACAGTGCAGCACTTTTGAATATGTCTCTTCTATTATAGCCCTAGCCCAACCAATGCTTTGTGAGTGGATTTTGTGGACAGGGACTGTGTGGACACCCATCATGTATGAATATGTGTATACGTACATATATGAGATCCAACCCTTCTCTCGCACTTTCACACTCAACAAGCAGAGATGTCCCCCACCCACCTCCTTGAGTTCTGCACACTTTCCAGCTTGCATGGTAACCATATTAGTACAAGTAGCACAAAGAAGAAGAAAAAAAATACCCAGGACACTCTGTAAAGTGATTGGCATTAGGAAGGTCATCCAGCCATAGAAACCATGACAAAACAGACACTGAATAACAATGCAACTCTTGGGTTCATCAGATCTTGTCAATTAACCAATCCATTGCAATAAGGGACATATACCTTGAATGATGACATATCTCTCTCTCTCTCTCTCTCTCTCTCTCTCTCTCTATATATATATATATATATATATATAATTAAATTATATATATATAATGTGGATATTTTTGTTTGTATGTAAGTATATGTGCAGATTTGTATGTTTTGTTTTATGCATATATTCTCATGCATATAATTGCATGTATGTATGTGTGTGTGTATATATATATATATATTTGTGTGTGTATGTGCATGTGTGTATATACACACACACACACACACACACACAAGGTGGAGCTTTCTAAAAATGAAAAGCGAAGCAAACAAAACCATTCGACTGCCGCTCTCTCCTCATAGCAGACAACCAGTTCATTTGATATGGAGTAGAAATCGAAACGATGACCTTTGCCCTTTTTAGCATCATACATCAGCGAGTAGCTTATTAAACCATCAATTAACAATTCCATGCAGAACGATGCTGATAACGAGATAGACTTGAGTTTATCCCAATAGAAAAACTATGAAGCCAGATCAATTCTCATCAATACAAATCCTATCGGTCACTGAATTAATCAATAAATATTTAATCTCTCCCCTCTTTAGCCCTGCTAACACATTTTGTTCTTGTCTGTCTGTCTGTCTGTCTCTCTCTCTCTCTCTCTCTCTCTATTGTCCATCAATTATGTTTGATTTTTTCTCAATCATATTATCACAACCACTGTAAGCATTTAGTGATCTCTTTCTCTCTCTCTCTGACACACACACACAGCCACACACACACACTTACACACATGGTCACCCACCACCACATACATATGCATACTCTTTCAATATCCAATCAATTACTCTCATGTTCAATATCCAATCAATATGTCAAGAATTTTTGATGTGATTAGCAATTGTTACATTAGAAACAAAGATATTTTGAAATGGTTTTTGTTTTTGTTATTGTTGTTGGGGAATTAGCAGTGGTGGTGATGGTGGTGGTAGTGGTGGTGTTGGCAGTATTGGTGATGTTGGTAGAGGCAGTAGTATCAGTAGTGTTTATGGTGGTAGTAGCAGTGAGGTGATAAGAGGAATTGGCCATAATGGTAATAGAACTGGTTATGTTGGTGGTAGTGGTGGTTGTTGTGATGGTGGTGATGTTGGTGGATACAGTGGTTGTGATAATATGTTGGTGTTTGTGTCGGTGGTTATTGTGGAGGTTATGGCAGCAGTTGTGATGTTGGTTCTGGTGGAGGTTGTGGTGGTAGTGGTGATTATGGAAGATGATGACAGTGGTAGTGGTTGTAGTTATGATACAATGATAATAATGGTGTGGTGAGAGTGGTAGTTATAGAATTGGTTATAGAAATGGTAGTGGTGTTGGTGCGATGGTGACACTGCAGCTAAATGGATCCATGATTCAGATTTTGCATAAATTGCTCTTGACTTTGGCAGTGGCAGTTATCTGCTTCGTTAGCAAGATTGGTAAGATTATTCTGTTAATTGTTCACAGAATTAGTTTCTGGTCGGTGGGCTTATTAAGTGGACATGGACACTTATCTGCTAACTTGAATTGCCTGTTACTTGTAATGATAAATTTTCAGATTAATCATGCAACTGTAGCTAACCTTTACATTTTGCTGGTTGAATTGCCTGAAATATTTATATCCTGCAGGGGAATATTTCTGGATCACATAGGAAGCTCTTAGCAATATTAGATTTTACACTAAGGCTACGTGTAAGGTTGAACTAGATTATATTATGGTAACAGTTTTAACTTTATAAGCTGGGGATAATTCAGCAGGATGAGAGGAGGTGTAGCAGTAATTTTATCTCCAAATTTGCTATTTTTCCATAACTTTCTTCTTGTGGTTTGCAGTGCAACCAAATGTTCCTTTGTCTGAGTAAATACTGAAGCTTCTTCTACCAATGCTGCTGAGAAGGTTCTTAAAAATGTGTAATGGGAGATGGTAGGGCTTTGGTTGTTGTGAGTTTTGCATTATATAATGCATGGTTTATATCTAAAAGTATTGAAATCTAAAGTCCTGTCAAGGAAGTCAACTGTCTGTATATTAGTAGTGATAGATTAAGTGTTCTACCAACCAGTCATGTTTGAAGGAAATTCAAACATAAGAACATGAAGTCTGAGTAACAGTATGCTTTATGCTAGAGCTATCACTCTATATTATTTGTGGGTGATGTGTGTTAAAAGTTTGTAACTTAAATTTGCCTTACTTAAAGTTTCACACATCCAAAAGTGTTTTTGCTCATTCAGATGCTGTTGATTTAAGTGGTGAGGCATCCACAAGTATTAAAGAAGGCTGTTGGATGGTTTATGGGGTTTGTGTCTATTGTCTGGTTTAACAGCAAACACCTAGCCCATCACGTGGGGGGGGGTTCGCTTTGCCACAAACAGTCGATCCAGGTTTCCAGGTCAAGGATAATTTTCTACCCCCACCTCACCCCATCAACTATCTCAGAGGCCTTTTAACCCTTTCGTTACCAACCTGGCTGAAACCACCTCTGGCTCTGTAGTACAAATGTCTTGTTTTCATAAGCTTTGAATTAAAATCTTCCACCAAACCTCAGTCACAATTTATGTTTTTAACTCCAGCTTCATGATAACGAAGTTATTTTACTAAATTGTTTGTTTATATTTAAAGTAATTGAAAGAAACACAGAGCATCTCAAAATAAATACAGTAACAAAGGGGTTAAAGGGTCATGGGCACTGCTTTTCCTTCCTGACTAAAAGACAGCAAAAGAAAAAAAAATTAATAGCAGCACTTTTATTTATTTATTTATTTATTTCCTTCGTGTTTCTAAACATGTATAACAACATGGCTGAGATGTAGCGGATGAAGGTGGTGGTGGTAGTGATGATAGTGATGGTGATACAAACGGATTAACTGAAGCAGAAATGTAATCAACAGTTACAAGGTAAAATACATTCTTGGATGTGTTATTGATCATCGAAAAGAAGCCACAGAATAAGTTTTGTAGCAAAGTTGCCGAGAGGAGGTGGGAGAGGAGTATGAAGAGACATATATAGGTCTGTTGTCACTTTATAAGACATCAGAGGAGGTAGGGAAAGAAAGAGGGAGTGGTAAAAAAGGGTCAAGAATATTTCTCTATATGTGTGTGAGTGTATACATGTGTATATATATTCATGTGTACATGTGTATGCATGTTTGTGCACATGTGTGTGTGTGTGTGTATGGATGGATCAGGCAATGCATTGTGATCTTGAGCAAGAGACTTCATTTCACGTTGACCCAGTCCACTCAGTTGTAAATGAGCCCCAACAATAGTCGAGAAGTTAACCCTTATTACACTTTTGAAAAATGCTAAACTGTTGTAGGACACTTTGACAATTTTTGATATCTTGGCATCTGAAGCAGTTGGAGATACAATAGTTTGACCAAAAGAATCAGCTATTGCAAGCAAAAATGAATATTGAGAAATATTGACCAAATTTGTGCGTATGACAATTTAACATAATAGCAACAATTTATATATATATATATGATGGGCTTCTTTCAGTTTCTGTCTACCAATTTGACTCACAAGGCTTTGGTTGGCCTGAGGCTATAGTACAAGATACTTGCCCAAGGTACTACACTGTGGGACTGAACCCAGAATCATGTGGTTGGGAAGCCAACATCTTACCACACAGCCACACCTATGCCCATATACATATACATATATATATATATATATATATATCACCGTGATCACCGTGACCGATCAGGCTATCAGATGTTGCTACACATTGCTGGTCACAATGCGCTTTGCATTGTTTTAGCCTTCAAATGATGCCACCCTGCTGGCTAAGTGAGCAGGCCAACAGAAGAAAGAATGAGAGAAAGTTGTGGCGAAAGAGTACAGCAGGTATTGCTTTAGGTGTTTTCGCTCAATAAACGCTAACAACGCCCGGCCTGGGAATCGAAACCGCGATCCTACGATCGCGAGTCCGCTACCCTAACCACTGGGCCATTGCGCCTCCACATATATATATAATATATATATATATCCCGGGATCACCGTGACCGACAGGCTATCAGATGTTGCTACACATTGCTGGTCACAATGCGCTTTGCATTGTTTTAGCCTTCAAATGATGCCACCCTGCTGGCTAAGTGAGCAGGCCAACAGAAGAAAGAATGAGAGAAAGTTGTGGCGAAAGAGTACAGCAGGTATTGCTTTAGGTGTTTTCGCTCAATAAACGCTAACAACGCCCGGCCTGGGAATCGAAACCGCGATCCTACGACCGCGAGTCCGCTACCCTAACCACTGGGCCATTGCGCCTCCACATATATATATATATATATATATCATATTGTATTCAGATAATTCTAAGATGAATCACATTGTGGCTCATAAGCGTTCCTCCTCCTCCTGATTATTTATCATCTCCAAGATACAGCCCAGTCAGCATTGCGCCACCATTCTTCAACTCTTTTACTGACGTCCATCTACAAATCAAGCATTTACTTCAGAGACCAAAATATATCACATCTTTTGGGTAGAGATTTCAAATTTTTCTCTTTCAGTTCTGGTCACATAATACATACACGCACGCACACATACTCACATGTTAATGCACACCTACACACTCAGATATTCATCCTCATGTACAAACAGATAGAGACTCCTCCCAAATATATATATATATATATATACACACACACATACACAAATGCACATGCATACATATGTACATATAAACATACATACACACATATATATATACATATACATAAATACATATGCATACATACATATATTTACTTATAAAAGTACATATACATATATACACACATATTTACATATATATCTACATATACACACATATATACATGCATATAGCCAAGCACACACATGCACACACTAACAAGTATACAAACACACACGTCTATATGCAGAAGATGTTTGTTTCATGAGATTAAAAACAGATATTTGAACAAACATGATAAATTGTTCTTCCCTTTTCTAAATAATTGTTGTCACATAAAAGACAGAAGGGATTAGGGTCAGGATTAGAGATGGGATGAGTATTAGAGCTAGGGTTAAAGTGAAGGTGTAAGTTAGAGTTAGGATTAATTTAAGAGTGAGGATAAGGGTTGGAGGGAGGGAGATGGCTAGAGGGAGGATGAGGGCTGAAGGGAGTGCAAGGTTGGAGGGAGGAGGAGGGCAAGTGCTGGGGGGAGGGCAATGGCTGGAGGGACAATGGCTTGGGAAGGGGAGGCAAGGGCTAGAAAGAGAGCAAAGGGCTCAAGGGAGAGCAAGGGTTAGAGGGAGAGTATGGGTTAGAGGGAGAGTGAGGGCTATAGGAAGAGAGAGGGCAAGGAATTGAAGGAAGATAAGAGCTTAAGGGAGGATGAGGGCAAGAGAGAGGGTGGGAGCTAGAGAGAGAAGGTGAGGGTTACAGGGAGGTCAAGGGTTGTAGGGAGGGCAAGGGCAAGTTAGAGGGTGAGGGCTCAATCAAGGGTTTGAGGGAGGGCAAGAGGAAGGAGAAAGAGGGCTTGAAGGAGGGAAAGGGCTAGAGGGAGGGCAACAGCTAGTGGGAGGGGGAAGGCTCAAGCAACAGCAAGGGTTCGAGGGAGGGCAAGAGGAAGGGCAAGGGCTAGAGAGATGGTGAGGGCTCAAGTGAGAGTGAAGGCTAGAGTGAGAGTGAAAAATAAAGCTGGTTGAGTGCTGGAGCCAGAATAAGAGTTGGGTGAGTTAGTCCAAGAGCTAGCATGTTAGAGTGATGCAAAGGATCACAACAAGAGTGAGGGTCAGAATTAGAGAGACTGTTAAGGTTATGTTGAGAGTTAGGGACAGGCTTAGAATGAAGACTAGAGTAAAGGTTAGGACTACGGTGAAAGTGAGGGTAAAGATTATGGCTAGGATTAGAGACAGGGTTTTAACAATGCAAAGAAATATATTCTAAAAGGCTGTTAGGGAGATTTTATTATTGTATCTGCTGAAACATTGGTGGCAATAGTTTTATATATTCATCTGGTTTCTACATGTTTCTAAATATGTACAACATAACTGAGAAGTAGATGATGATGATGATGATGATGCTGGTGGTGATGATGGCGATGTTGGTGATGATGATGATATTGTTTGTTTGTTGTGGTTGCAGTGATGCTGGTGGTGGTGGTGATGGTGGTGATGATGAAGATAATGATGGTGGTGATGACAGTGGCGGCAGAGGTAGTGATGATGGTGGTGGTGCAGGTGATGGTGGTGGTAGTGACAATGATGATGATGATGATACTGGTGGTTGGTTGTGGTTACAGTGATGCTGGTGGTGGTGGTGATAATGATGGTGAGGGTGATAGTGGTAGTGGTGGTGGTGGTGGTGGTAGTGATGATTACGACGACAATGACAACAATGGTGATGATGATGATGATGATAATGGTGAAAGTGATAGTGGTAGTGATGACGGTGGCGGTGATGAGGGTGGTGTGGGTGATGGTGGTGGTGGTAGTGATAATGATGAAGACAACGACGATGATGATAATACTGGTGGTTGGTTGTGGTTGCAGTAATGCTGATGGTGATGATGATTGTGAGGGTGATAGTGGTAGTGGTGGTGATGACGGCGGCAGCGGTGATGATGATGATGATACTGGTGGTTGGTTGTGGTTGCAGTGATGCTGGTGGTGGAGGTAGTGGTGCCAACATCCCAAGCAAAGCAGAAATGTAATCAACAGTTACAAGGTAAAGTACATTCTTGGATGTGTTATTGATCTTTGAAAAGAAGCCATTGAATAAGTTTTGTAAGAAAGGTGCTGAGAAATTGATGAGAGGAGAAGGGAGAGGAGGGGGACATACAGAGAACTGTTGTCACTTTCTAAGACATCACAGGGGGTAGGAGAGAGAAAATGGGGGGGGGTTAAAGATAAAGACAGAGTCTAGTATATTCTTTTATTTGTTTCAGCCATTTGACTGCGGCCATGTTGGAGCACCACCTTTAGTCAAGCAAATCGACTGCAGGACTTATTCTTTGTAAGCCTAGCACTTATTCTATCAGTCTCTTTTGCCAAACCACTAAGTTATGGAGATGTAAACACACCGAGCGATGGTGGAGGGTCAAACATTGACACACTCACACTCACATATACGATGGGCTTCGTTCAGCTTCCGTCTACCAAATCCACTCACAAGGATTTTGTCAGCCCAAGGCTATAGTAGCAGACAAGTGCCCAAGGTGCCACACAGTTGGACTGAACCCAGAACCATGTGAGTGGGAAGCAAGCTTCTTACCACATAGTCGCTCCTGCACCTATATACATGTGTGAGTGTGTATGTGTGTGATGTATGTACATATGTACATGCATACATACACACTACCATTTATTAGCATTATTTACATTCAACTTTGTCTTCATCTTGTATGTTGTTAACACAACGTTTTGGCTGATATACCCTCCCACCTTCTTCAGGTGTCTTGGGGAAATTTCGAACCTGGGTTCTCGTTCCTAAGGTATTTTTCGATGTTATTATTATTATTATTATTATTGTTCAGGTCACAACTTGGAATTGAACTCAGAATCTTGAGGTTAGTAGCCTGCACTCTTAACCACTATGCCATATGCCGTCGAATATAAATAATGTACATAATTTCTCATTTCTTAAATATAGAATTGTACCATTTATTAGGTTACTACTTTACAGAATTACAATTTCTGTTGTGATTCTAAGATGGAATCTGGTCACGACAACCTAAACATCCTAAAGAAAAGAAAATATATTCCAGCAGAGAATGGTGTATT